>NC_139974.1:37173755-37571721 GCF_963993115.1 Abramis brama
GTCAAACACCATCTTGTAACAAAACCATCAAATTTCAAGACCATTTAAGTCAGATTTCAAATGGGCAATGTGAGGACTATGACGTTGTGCACCATGCGTCTTGCATTAGCAACATGGCTCAATTTCTCAAGTGATCGTGCTAATTGCTGGGTCGCAGCTCCTACTACTTTAAAAAACAACTGTGCGACCAACAGTAAAGCTAATGCAGACCTTCACAAATACATCTGACTACTAACTTTAACCAATACTTATACCAATAACAATTCCTTCAACCACCAAGTTCATTAGCATTGAGAACTGACTAATCAATGCATTCCTCCCACTGATCCTCCTCTTCTGTTCATACAGGTTATGTTACTAAGCCAAAACACTTTGACTCCAGCAACAAACTCACAGAAGGGCTGGGATATCCATGAGGATTTTCTCCTGCAAATGTGCTGAATCTCACTAATAGAGTGCGTTTATAATAGGATAATCCATCTTATCCTCTGACGTTAAGGGAATATAAATAAATAAAATGCACATGACTGCATGCTTAGGCAGAAATCACTGGGCGTTCCCATTTAGAGCTCTGCGGGTTCACTTCTTCTGCCCTGTTTGTTATTTTGTGCTTGTTGTTGTATCATGGGACATGTGTATGACGGATACTCATCCCTATGTTTCTGAGTCATTTCAGTGCCGGTCTGTTAGTCGTACGACTACAAGAGGCAAACAGAAGTTCAGACAGTGGGTGAGAAGGAAACTTCAGTCTAAATCAAATAATGGCCTGTGACAATGACACATCAACTAAAAATATTGTGGGAAGTTACAGTAATATTCAGTAGAAGGCATGGCATGTTGGTTCTGTGAATGTGATCAAGGGTTGTTATTGTTAAAACTAAAAGTATTAAAATAGTTCAACATGGCAACTGTGTGTGTGTATATACAGTGAGGAAAATAAGTATTTGAACACCCTGCTATTTTGCAAGTTCTCCCACTTAGAAATCATGGAGGGGTCTGAAATTGTCATCGTAGGTGCATGTCCACTGTGAGAGACATAATCTAAAAAAAAAATCCAGAAATCACAATGTATGATTTTTTAACTATTTATTTGTATGATACAGCTGCAAATAAGTATTTGAACACCTGAGAAAATCAATGTTAATATTTGGTACAGTAGCCTTTGTTTGCAATTACAGAGGTCAAACGTTTCCTGTAGTTTTTCACCAGGTTTGCACACACTGCAGGAGGGATTTTGGCCCACTCCTCCACACAGATCTTCTCTAGATCAGTCAGGTTTCTGGGCTGTCGCTGAGAAACACGGAGTTTGAGCTCCCTCCAAAGATTCCCTATTGGGTTTAGGTCTGGAGACTGGCTAGGCCACGCCAGAACCTTGATATGCTTCTTACAGAGCCACTCCTTGGTTATCCTGGCTGTGTGCTTCGGGTCATTGTCATGTTGGAAGACCCAGCCTCGACCCATCTTCAATGCTCTAACTGAGGGAAGGAGGTTGTTCCCCAAAATCTCGCAATACATGGCACCGGTCATCCTCTCCTTAATACAGTGCAGTCGCCCTGTCCCATGTGCAGAAAAACACCCCCAAAGCATGATGCTACCACCCCCATGCTTCACAGTAGGGATGGTGTTCTTGGGATGGTACTCATCATTCTTCTTCCTCCAAACACGTTTAGTGGAATTATGACCAAAAAGTTCTATTTTGGTCTCATCTGACCACATGACTTTCTCCCATGACTCCTCTGGATCATCCAAATGGTCATTGGCAAACTTAAGACGGGCCTTGACATGTGCTGGTTTAAGCAGGGGAACCTTCCGTGCCATGCATGATTTCAAACCATGACGTCTTAGTGTATTACCAACAGTAACCTTGGAAACGGTGGTCCCAGCTCTTTTCAGGTCATTGACCAGCTCCTCCCGTGTAGTTCTGGGCTGATTTCTCACCTTTCTTAGGATCATTGAGACCCCACGAGGTGAGATCTTGCATGGAGCCCCAGTCCGAGGGAGATTGACAGTCATGTTTAGCTTCCATTTTCTAATGATTGCTCCAACAGTGGACCTTTTTTCACCAAGCTGCTTGGCAATTTCCCCGTAGCCCTTTCCAGCCTTGTGGAGGTGTACAATTTTGTCTCTAGTGTCTTTGGACAGCTCTTTGGTCTTGGCCATGTTAGTAGTTGGATTCTTACTGATTGTATGGGGTGGACAGGTGTCTTTATGCAGCTAACGACCTCAAACAGGTGCATCTAATTTAGGATAATAAATGGAGTGGAGGTGGACATTTTAAAGGCAGACTAACAAGTCTTTGAGGGTCAGAATTCTAGCTGATAGACAGGTGTTCAAATACTTATTTGCAGCTGTATCATACAAATAAATAGTTAAAAAATCATATATTGTGATTTCTGGATTTTTTTTTTTAGATTATGTCTCTCACAGTGGACATGCACCTACGATGACAATTTCAGACCCCTCCATGATTTCCAAGTGGGAGAACTTGCAAAATAGCAGGGTGTTCAAATACTTATTTTCCTCACTGTATATATATATATTTTAGTGCTGTCAAACGATTCAAATATTTAATCGCGATTAATCGCATTAATGTCATAGTTAACTTGCAATTAATCGCACATTTTTATCTATTCTAAATGTCCCTTGATTTCTTTTTGTCCCATTATTTTTTTCTCATTTTAATGCTCTTATCAACATGGAAAAGTGGATCGGCTTGCTTTGTGCAAATGATTTTTTTACTGAAAACAACATTGGCATATACTGTAGTGTACAATTTCACACTAACATTCACACTTGGAGCAAATAATCGCATCAGAGAATTCGCATCAGCTGTGTGTTTGGCCGTCAAGTGGTATTTCAGACTGGACGTGCTGCGATGATAGCTCAGTTCACAACGACAAAACACACAGATCACTTTAGTCTTGTCAATGGAACAATTTGGCAACTTTTTAAAAGTAAACTTTCCATTCAGAATCTTATTGGCATCCATTTCGGCGTCTCGCGCTCGCCATCCAAAACGTAACGTTAGCCTTCTACTCTTTGGCCGGCTAGCAAGCCCAAACAAGTGTGTGCGGCGTGCCTGTTATTTTGTTTCCAGTCTAGCTAGATCCGATGTGGTGTTGTAGTTTTTCTAACATTACTAGTTGTTGCAAAAGCATGTGAAAAAAACTACAAAGTTTGCTAGGCCAAAAAGAACGTTAATCTCGCGATAAAAAAATTGACACCGTTAAAATGGGTTTGCGTTAACGGCGTTAATAACACGTTTAAGTGACAGCACTAATATATATATATTATATATATATATATATATATATATATATATATATATATATATATATATATATATATATATATATATATATATATATATAAAAATAAATAAAAGCTAATTAAAAAAAAAATACTATAAAAGTATATGCAGCCGATTGGAGTCAGATCCAGTTCAGAACATTTCCCGATTCTATGGAAGCCTGTTTTTGTCTCAGAAAATAAATAAAAAATTAGTGAATAAATAAGATGACAGTTACACCTTTATATCTCAAATTGCAATTTTATCTTCTTTATTTTTTACACAGATGAAAACAGGCTTCCAGATTCTCCTGTTAGAATATATGTAATGAGTATTTGTTTAGATTTAACTAGGATGTATGATTTTTCTTGCTTATCCTCCACTAGAAGTATTGAAGATGCACGCTCTTGTTGATCGTATGTGCAGAACATCTTTCTGAAAAAGTGTGTTATAACCACTAAACGATATAAAAAGACATTTCTGAATGAAAACACATAGTTATAGCAATATAACAGCACTCAAATCATCAACACACCTGACAAGAAGGCCACTTTTTCTTTTAGGATGGGCAACACTTCCATCGCCTTCATCTCTTCATTCCTGCGAAATCCTGAAAAACAAAACAACAGATCTCAGTTTAGAGTCCCTGCAAGAATATCATCATCAGAACTGTGGCCTGACAGTTTTAATACTGTCCTGCTCTGATACGTCGAGTTATAGTGCTCAAAAGGGAATTAAGAGTTCGAGTCTGGTCCATTAAAGTGTCTTGAATATATATTTTACATTCTGAATGTAAAGACAGTCCATACAGATATCTGTTGCTCTCCTGTTCTAGGCTTAAGCAGAAACCGCCTAGAGCGCTGGACATCATTCAAGCGCTTTGCATGAGATCAGCAGCAACCTGGATAAAGCATCACTTCTGTTCGCTTGTTTTTATGATTCACAGGTTTGAGTTGACTAGGTTTGCTGAAGCTTTGCCAAAGTGGAGTTAGTCATGCATAGCCAGCAGACTGACTTGAGTCTTTCAGAGTGCCTAGCCTCACAATCACGAAAACGTATTAAACGAAAACGTAAAATCGGATATATACTATCGGTCAAAAGTTTGGAAACATTAAGGTTTTTTAATGTTTTTAAAAGTAGTCTCTTAATGTCGCCAAGGCTGCATTTATTTGATCAAAAATACAGTAAAAACAGTAATACTGTGAAAAATTACAATTTCAATTCTGTTGTAATATATTTGAAATATCTTATTGTAATATATTTTTAATTATTGAAAATAAATATTGTTGAAATAAAATAGGAAGTAAAATTACTAAACCGAAAAAAAAAGGTAAATTATACCTTTAAATTATATATATATATATATATATATATATAAAAACGTATTCAAAAAATACGAACTAAAACTGAAATAAATATAAATTTAGGCTAAATAAATGGTTAAATAATGTCGAAGTACTAAATTTGAAGTACTAAAATGACAAACTAAAATAAATAAAAAGGTAAATAGAAATATTAAAAAAAAACAAAAGCACAAAAAATTAGAAACTAAAATTTAAATGAAAACTGAAAATATAAAAAAATAACGAATTAAAAAATTGTACAAATACTAAAACAGTATACTATAACAGTATAAAATAAGTACTAAAATGACTAAAACTGGAAAAAAAATCACAGTAAATAAAAAAAACAAAAAAAAAACATGGTAAATAACTTAAGAAATACTGGCTAGGTTGCTAACTGAAATAAGATTAATTAAAGCGAAATAGAAAAAACATGACAAAAAAAAAAAATCACATAACAAACTGACTAAAACTTAAGCAAAAATTAAAACAAAAACTGTATATGATGTCAATACAAAATATGGTATTAGTTCATGATCTTCTAGGATGCATTTCAGAGCAGGACGGATGCGAGACCCGAGTACGGCACAATACTCGCGAGTAAAGCATCATGGATACGGATGGTTGAGTTGAGACACGCTGTCTTTAATTCCACTCCTACTATCCCTCCATCCCAGGGCTGCTAATTGAGCATGAAATGTGGTTGAAGGAGCCGATCCCTCCTACACACACACACACACACAGAGCTGAGATAGAGGGATGATGTCATTTATCCATTTTCCTGCGATGTTTCCCTGTGGTGTCTCAGCGCCACTCTCTGCACAAAAGAACACCTTTCTCTCTGTCACTCTGCCTCATTCCCTCCCTCTCTCTTTTCTTCTATACATCCCACTGAAGGTTTGTTTTTCCACCACTGCTACTGAGACCATGTGATCTAAAGAAAACATGGAACGTTCCGCACACTACTTACTGTACAGTTGTGAAGTATTTCTTTAAATCGCTGTGTGTTATCAATTATTCATACGGTAGGAGTTATTTATAGCAGAATTTCCGAGCTGCTCACAGTTGTGAATGTACAACCATCTTTTGTAAAGTCTGGTCATAACACAAAACTATCATATGGTTTCAGAAGTATTGCAATATAAAGCATGAGTTGCAATGCAATGCACAGTTAAGGAGTGTTTTGTCCTGTGAATCTCACTGTATGGAAGAAAGCAGCTCCGACTCCGACATTCCTCTTCTGTTCCAAAGCCATATTATATATTACAGTTACTCTTTATATTATTCATGATATTACAAATTATATATATGAAATGGTATGTAATTTCTTATAATTAGATATAGAATGTAACCGATGATATCCTGAGTAATAAATACAACATAAAATACATCTAATATAATTGTGTATTTATGTAATAATACAAATATATTAATATATTTTTATTAAAAAAGAATAAAGATTATTAGACTTTTAATGTTTTATTCATATTATTCATGATAATACAAATTATTTATAGAAAATCTGTAATTGATTAATATTTATATTATTCATGATATTACAAATTATGTATGTATGTATGTATGTATGTATATATATATATATGTGTATATATATATATATATATATGTGTATATATATATATATATATATATATATATATAAAATGTTATATAATTTGTTGTAATTAGATATCTAATTTAACAAATGGTATCTTGAGTAATAAATACAACATGATAATTAAAAAAATAATAATAATATAAATATGTATTTGTAATAATAATAAAATTTATTTTAATACATTTTTATTGAAAAAATTATAAAGAATATTAAACAATGTTGTATTTATATAATTCATGATAATAAAAAGTTTTTATATATGAAATGTTAAAAAACGAAATTATAATATTAATATGTAATAATTATATTAAAATAATAATAATTTTAATATATGTTCTATTTAAAAAAATATATAATAGACTTTTAATTATAATTTTTAAATGCTCCAAGACTGGAATTGGAAAAATTGCGATATATTTGAGGGAAACACAAGGCGATTCTGATGTGTGTTTTCCAGTTCTGAACAGCATGTGTGTGTAATGGTTAAATGTGGAGGCTGGGACAGTTTCCAGACAGTGCTGCTGGTCAGACGGGCTCAGATTCAGCAACAGCTCGACTTTAGAGAAAGAGACGAGGGTTTCGGTTCTCCGTATCCCTGTGTGTGTTTATATGCATGAGTGTGTGAGGAAGAGATCCCACACTCTTCCCTCAGGCTCTGAGAGAGACGGGCCGCGGTGTGCTGGGGCATATGAGGTTCTCACTTCTGCAGCTGGATGATGTGCGTGTGTGTGTGTGTGTGTGTGTGTGTGTGTGTCTGCAGTCGAACAGGAGAGGGTGAAGCACATTTAATAACGGCTCACAATATGAATCCAATGACTCTCTGAAGTGAGAGTCAACTCGAAAACACAGATGCGCTTCCGTAATAGAAAGACATAAACGCACATGTACTTAGTTTGATAAATGAAAACACATCAAATTTGTCATATGTTCATACTATAATCCAAGTCAAAAACCCTGGCCTATATCTTTTGTATTTTTAGAATAAAGATATGATTTCATTTAATGATAACGCTAAGGATTTTTTCTGGATTTTTTACTTATTTATTTATAAATAAATTAAAGAAAATAAAAAAGTTATTGTTTTAGTTGTTTTTGATCCATGTAACCTTAATAAGGTTATGACACAAAAAACAACTAGCCTAACTTATTACAAATAGTACATTGTGCAAAAATGGGTTAAAAATCACATTACATTCTAACATTGTAACATTATAATCTAAAAACAAAAATAATGATTTTATTTTTAAATTCACTAAACTAAAAATTCAAATAAATGAATGAAAAAATTGAAAACAAAAGTCCCATTACAATAGTCACTTTACAGTTACTGCTATCATAAAAATACACTTACGTGTAGGTTTAAAATTCTACATATGGCACATTTATTGTTCAACAAAAAAATATTTTAGCAATATGTATATTTTAGTCCGAATTATTGCACTCCTTTTCTATTGCGCTCCTCCTGTTTTTCGCACGTGCGAAAGATTGACACCATTTTATATCACTTTACAGATGATATACAATATAATAATATAATAATAGTTATTACGCAAATTCTAAAACCCTATAGATTTTGATTTTAAAATATAAAATAATTAATTTAACAGTAAAAATATTAATAACATTGGCAATAATACATATTTTAACCTTAACCTACATTATAAAAACATACCTTTTTTATTTTTGAATAAAAATAGTTAATAACATTTTTGACTATAACAAATTCAAAACCCTATACCATTTGTATTGTTACAGTAAAAATATTTAATCTAGCTCTAATATTAATAACAATAATAATCATAACATCAAAAATTAATCAGAACCCAAATTCTAAAACCCTAAACATTTTGTTTTGTTTTTAATACAAATATTATTTTATTCAATAATAATAATATTAATAGTAATACAAACTTACTTTTTTTTATTTAAAATTATTCATTACTTTATTATCTGTTTTCTCAACTGAGGCCTCTCCTGGATGTCCGTCAGGTTTAGCTTCTAGCTGACACACTCAAGGTTACAACCCGTAATCTAATCATTCTGGCTTTAAATGGGAGTTTCTGCAGGCTAATAATTTCCTTTATCACATATAGATTTTACATTCATCTACTCGTTTCCTCACCAGTGACAGAAGACAAAGAAATGACCTCCATCTCACATCTGAAGGGGCTCGTAAGGAGATTCCCAACATATTCTCTCACCCGTTTCACAGCCGTGCCGCTGTCCTTCAAGCTTTTGCATGCTGGGTAACGGGATATTTCACTGACATCCAAAATACATCATTTCAGCATCCAGACCACAGAAATACAACAAACCACTTCAACAAATAGAGACATTACGCTTGGAGAAAATCAGACGGCTATTCTTTTCCCAGAGCTGGAAGAGCTCTGAATGTGGTTGGGAATTCACGGTCCGTGGAAAAAGAACTGAGGAAACTAGGGGGGGAAAAAGTGAACATGAGCAGATTTAGAAGGGAAACTTTGAAAGTGCACCGTTGTACCGAGAGACTGTTCTTTAGTGACATGAAGGTGAAACGTGGGTGAGTTTTAAACCAAACAATTAAAAAAGGAGGAAGAATGTGCCGTGAAATCAATCTGTATCAGTGCATCAGTCGGCTCCTCCGAGCCCAGCCTTAACGATTATTGTTCACGGCTTATCAGTGTATCAGAAAGAGAACAGACAGCAGAGAGTAGCCAATCTGTTTCCAGGTAATAGGTTGCTGATCTTCCCGATACTGAAGAAGTAATGGCTCGAGATAACAACAATAACTACAGACTTCAGACACTGGCATTGCTTCACATAAACCAGCAACTGTTTTCTCCACATCCAAACCGTAGAGCTCCAGATTTCTGGTAGATGGCAGCAGAGCGGACACACGGATCAACACTACTGTGATGAGAGGATGGAGAGAGAAGAAGGGAACAACAGAGACGATGTAATGGATGTAGAGCACACAGAGACAGAGTTATGAAATGAAAGCAAGAAGAAAGTATGAAAAAAGCAAGAAAGAGGATCATATATGATCACGTATTATTTATTGTACTGCTTTTTCTTTTTTATATATAAGGCTTGGGGTCAGCAAGATATATTTTTAATTATTAGTACTTTCATTTAGCATGGATGCATTAAACTGATCAAAAGTGACAAAGACGTTAAAAAAATCTATTTCAAATAAATGCTGCTCTTTTGAACTTTCTATTCATCAAAGAATCTTGAAAAAATTATCAGTTTCCATATTAGGGAAATATTAAGAAGTACAACTGTTTTCAACATTGATAATAATCAGAAATATTTCTTGAGCAGCAAATCATCATATTAAAATGATTTCTGAAGGATCATGTGACACTGAAGACTGGAGTTATGATGCTGAAAATAAAGCTTTGATCATAAGAATAAATTACATTTTAAAATATATTAAAATAGAAGACAATTGTTTTCAATTGTAATAATATTTTGCAATATTACTGGTTTTTTTACTGTATTTTGATTAAATAAATGCAGTCTTTGTGAGCATATAAGGCTTCTTTCAAAAAGATCACAATCTTACCAACCTCAAACTTTTCAATGGTAGCTGCAAAGTTTTAAAGATCAAAGTGAACGACAAATAAAGTTAGTGTCTCCTAAGTAAAGAATTGATTCCGAACAGCCGAAACATGTCGTAAGCAATTCCAGCCTGTTACAAACCTGCGTAAACAACGCAACAAATTTGCATAATTGCATGTAAACCTATTGTAGGAGACTCCAAAACAAAATAAGAAATAATAGGGGAACTTTATATGGCGACCAATACAACCGCATTCGCCACGACTTCTTTAAATGACACGACCCTGTTCAGAAAGTCAGTGCACAAAGATGGAGTTTCCCAGTGAACGTTTTAACATTGTGGTGTTCATGTGTCCTCATCTCATAAATACAATCAAACAAGACTGTGGACACAGACTGGTCTCAGCTTTCTCTTCCCTTCACACTTCCTTACTGTGGGTCAGACTGAAACACACGAGGGTCACGGGTTCAACGAGTGTGTGTGTGTGCGAAGTGTGTGTGGAAGCCGCTAATGACATGACCCATACTGCCGGCCACGTTACTGAGCACACTAATGAACCCGCCGTCCCACACCAGCCTCACACGACTAATGACTCCACTCATTCGTTCATTTCCAACTGGTCCTGATTCCTGATGAATGAACAGAAGACAAATGAATCGTAATGGACTGAGCTGATGTGAAACGGTCGGCCACAGATTCAATTCCAATTTTGATTCGATTCACTCAGGATACATTTGGGCCTGCTATAGTACATCACTGAACAAATTTTAAAGGGGACCTATAATTTCTTTTTACAAAGTCTATTCAAATGTTTTCATGACTGAATGTAAAAAAAAAAAAATAAAAAAAAAATTACATTTGACATTGTTGCAGCTCCTCTCTTCCCAGTCTGTCAGTAACGCTCTGTTTAGTTCCTGTTTCTATGAAGCCCCTCCTTCTGAAAAGCACAATGTGCTCTGATTGGTCGGCTGGACCAGTGAGTTGTGATTGGTCGAGCACTTTGAGTGTGTTTGAGGAATGTCCTGCCCCCTTACCATAACTGAGTTTCAATCATAGACTGTAAAAAAATATGGACGTAGTGTCCGTGACGTCACCTGTAGGTTTCTGAAGACCGTTTTTGAAGCCTAAAGTGGGCGTGGCCGACCGTCGCCATCTTGGTAGCGCGTCACTCCCGAATTTATTTATTTTTACAGTCAGACAATGAACTGAGGTAATGTGACGGCTACAAACAGCAGACAAACGGCCAATGATGACTAATGACCACAGCAGCGGGAATCCACCTGTCACTCAAAAGTGGACACCCTTAATTATGCAGAAATTTAAGGCTTAATATAATTTAAATGGATGAGTTATAAAAAAATTCACCCCCCTCACAGTTGTCATGAAGGGAAAAATTTGCTGTATAGACCAAAGCCACTTTTTGCTCCAGGCTGTAAACATGTTTTTTCTGCTGTAAAGTTGGGCATTTTAACATGGCGGAGATGCAGATTTGACTCACTTCTGCACCCAGCCTCAAGCGGCCAGTTGATGAATTGCCGTTGAATTCACTTCCGTGTTGGTTTCAAGAGAGAGACAGGGAGGTTGCCGCTTGGTTTCAACACACTCCTAACTAACTCAACCAGGCCTCGCCCGTTTATTTTGCATATTCATTGGGCGGGAATTATTTAAATGAGAAATATTGTGACATGCCCCTTCCCAGAAGAAAACTCCAGACTACAATAGAGGCATTTCAATACTGGACTGAAATGAAGATTGCTATTAATCAGCAATGCTTTTATAAAACTGCAACTAGAAGAACTGCGTGACTGTAGTCCTGTTTAAAGCCATTTAAACATGGATATAATGGCATCTGTGTAGGTTTTACATTTCCACCCTGTGTAACCTCACATCAGTCAGGTCAGATTAAATCACTTCAGCGCCGCTGACCTGGCTTCTTACCGGCGTGTAGCTTGCGTCTGAATCTCAGCAATTAGCCTATTAACCTGAGGAGCTCCAGAGGATTGAGATATCAAGAAAACAACCCATATGACCTGACCCGTCACCCTGCGAACAGCTGAAGAACTGGGTTAACACTTGAGATGGTGAATATAACCTACAGCCCACCGGAGGAGCAATGGGAATGTTAGGGATTCAAGACACAGATGACCAGGAGACACTAGGGGTGACCACTGTGGAGCTTTACACCAAGTCCTTACTAGTTGAAACACAAAGCGTCAAACAGACAAAAAGAAGAAAAAACAATACAAATGGGGGAAAAAAAGCGTTAAATAAATGAACGAGTAAAATTGGACACAATGGGTCAAATGGGACAAATTGAAAAAGCTCATCTCTAGAAAAAAAAACTAAAAAATAACAATAAAATAAAATAAATGAATTAAATAAAAAATATACAAATTGTAGTCTTCTGCTTAATCGGGAGACATATTTTTAAGGTTTAGTTTCAGTCAGAAACCGTCATTTGCTACTTGTTATTGTAAGTCAGAAGTAGGCAGTATCATGGAAGGAGACACTTTTATTAGACCAATATTTTTGGTGCATTTTACTAGAAGGCCTGTATATTTTAAACATAATCCTGCTAAACAATTGTGTCAACTTCCAGGAGCACAATAGCATGTCTTCAAAGCGAAAAAAAAAAAAAAAAAGAACTAAAAAGAAACAAAACTCCGATTTTGATTTAATTATATGTATACATGTACACGCATTTAACTTTCATCCACAGCAGACCTCACAGTGCCCAAGGTCTTCTCATGTTGACACAGTTAACGTCATAAAGCACGTTACCAAACAGGGTAACATGAACTCTGCAGGACTGAAGTGTACTTACAGTTGACAAACTGAATGAAAAGGTCAACTCAGCTGGCTGCATTACAGACTATGATGTGCGTGAAGCGTGAAGGGAGAGTCTTTTAGCGTGAACACAAAGCCTGTTTTTCCTACTGTAATGTGATCAAGGGTGAGGAGCACTTTCAGCCTCTGTTCTCCAGGACAGTGAAGCACATCAGACTGGTAAGAGGGAAAAATGCCACGTTGCAGTATTTGGAGCGCAGGACTAGCTCAAAGTTCACAATACTGGCCGAAACACACTCAGATTGAACAGCAAATAATAACATAAAACGGCCCTTGAGAATGAAAAAGCAAACAAAACTCTCAGTATCTACACACAATCCTCTAAACGGGTTTGTTTTGACTGTTCCATGCCAATCATTGTCACAAAGAGGCAGATTTTTGACTATAGATTACCATAAATATAAGCAGAGCCTAAAATTAACACCCACCAAGCGCCAAATGAAAGTAAAAATTGGCACTGGAGAGTACAGTTGTAGTCGAAATTATTCAACCCCCATTGCAAATCAGATTTATTGGCAAAATTTACAGACTTTCAGCTGTTTGCAATAAACAAATAAAAACAAAAGTAATTGAATTAGCTCAACATAACAAACGTTTCAAGTGGTTTCCACTCACATCTGCAAAACAAGTGGTTCATTAGCTGCACCAGGTGTGCTTGAGCTTGAACACATGACATTTCTGAACTAGCTAGGTTTGTTGAGTGTCACGTTTGACTGCATGTTAGAAATAATCAAAAGAATGGTCCAAAAAGTTAAGAGAAGATATCATCGCCCTTCACATACAAGGAACAGGATACAAAAAGATAGCGAAGGCACTTAATGTTCCTAGAGACGCCGTTGGAAGCATAGTTTGCAAGTTCAAAGTGAAGTTCTATGCAATTGTGTTTATAGAATTTTTTAGTTTTAACTTAATTTGTTGTTCAGATATTCGTCTTTAAAAGAAAAAAGTATCAGCTGCATGCAAAGTGACCCACATTTGGTTTTCGACCACTGAAAATGTGTCCAATTTACCAGTGTTCTCATGGAGCCACATTGAGATCCCCACATCTGTGGGATTGAACCATATCGGGCCTTTAAAATTAATATACCAAAAGAAAAGTTAAGAACCAGAGTCTAAAAAGATATTAAGATATATTTAATACTTCTTGAGTTACATGCATGCAAACTTAAGGGGAAAAAACACAAGAAGTGCATTTTCCCATATTTGAACTTTCACTGTTGGCAAACAATGCAACAAAGATTGCTAAAGTCAACAGATTTGACTAATAGACCTACAAATCTCTGTGTGAAATTAAAATAATGATGCTTTCTTAAGTCATTTTTACTCCCCTGTAATTTGGCTCAAAATCTAATAGTATTACTCATAGTATAGTAGTATAGTAGTATTAAAAATAGTGCATTACTCAGTATATACATCCGTGACATTTAATATTCTGGCTTTCTTATTCATTTATGTATTTCTTTCACCAGAAAAAAATGATCAAAATTAAAAAAAATTAGCCGGGGACCTCTGGTTGAGTTGACACGGATATGACCCTGTTTTCATGGCTGGTAAAAAATATTTATGGCCGGTAATTTACTTAAGTCACAGCCGGCCATTAGCAGGTGTGGCAAAAAGTAAGTTTTAGGCCCTGGATATTTATAGAGAATGAGAAGAGTGAGTGAGAGAGGAGGCGGGTGTGTGTCAAACTGTCAATTCGCCATCTGAGAAAAGAAAGGGCAAGAACATGCAAGCTGGTATCGATTCTGCAGAAAATGAGTATTGGAGCATTTCAACACAGAAACAGAAACAGAGGGGCGTCGCACTCACAAGACGCAGACTATTTCTGTCCTCCCTCTCCATCAGTCTGTCCTTTTTTCTGTCACCCCCTCCTTTCCTATAGACTTGTCTGCACATCTTACACCTTTTTTATCTCGGCCTCTTTCACTCGTGATGTCTGAACTTTCTATTCTCTATCTATACAGTAATAATAAATGGCTGAGGCAAGCACCGGCTTTGTCCTGCACAGTCCTGTTGAGCTACAAACATAAAAAATACCTTAAAGCAACTTTTAGTTTTGCGATCCGATCACTGAAACCTCATTCAGAGGTCATCGGAAATGCATGTATAAGAACATCCAAACCCACTTCCTCCTGTCAGAAGCACAGCCACAAACACTGACACAATATATGCATATTTAAGAAGAAAACATCAGACAAAACTTCACTGATCCAGTAAAGACTGTTTGATTGGGGAGACATCCAAAATGTGGCCCGGAAAAAGGCTGGGAACCACTGGACTGGTTGGTTGTTTGATGACTAGTTGAAAAAGGAGATGACAACTTCTCTCCCACCATACTGAGACTAGAACAGTGAAAGGGGATATTTAGACAAGAGAGAGAAAGATGAGGATAAAAATAAAGCGAGAAGCAGCTAAAATCACAGTGGGAATACAGACAATTAACCTGCACAGACACATCAGGAGAGCAACCTCAATGTGGAGGAGTGAAGATGCAATTATTCTTCATCAATCAGTCATCTGTCCCTAAACGGTCCCTATACGCTTCATATATAATCACGACAGAAGCAGCATCTTCTCATAACTATTTATGGTGCAAAGCAGAAGTCCCTAAGAAAATATTGTTACTGACCAGCTCTGCATTGATGTCATCGTCCAGCCCAGTTCAGGTCTCATCCAATAGTGTCAGTGCATTTAAGTCAATAATATTGTTAACTTAACTAAGCAAGCCAGAGGCGACAGTGGCAAGGAACCCAAACTCCATCAGGTGACAGAAACAGAGAAAGAGAACAACCTTGGGAGAAACCAGGCTCAGTTGGGGGACCAGTCCTTCTTTGGCCAAACGAACCAACGTGATGTGGTTATGATTCAAGTTCCTTCTGCCTGAAGATTGGTATACATCATACCGGCATATTATATTATAATAGTCTGATTAAACCCACAAGCCTTCATTTTGTATTAAAGAAGACTTTTGACTATCTTTATTTACTTAACAAAATGTACAAAATGTGATTGAAATTTAAACTGCAAAATTATTGCAGCTATCTCCAATAATTGCAATAAGATCAAATATTGGTGATTAGACGATTAATAAAATCGCAACAGGCCTACTGATTTTACATTTTTCGTAACGTATACCTTGCAAACCAAGTTACAACCAATCCAGAACCCAAATAAATCTGCTAGTCATTCTGCTTGGCTAGTAGCATGAACGGTTTGAACTAAGACGCACCCCCTTATCGTTTCACCGATGAAGAGTGTTATCCACAGATGGTGATTGGTATCAAATGTGCCCATGCCCAGCGTCAAAGCTTTACCTGGCAGCTGAATCAGTGTGTTGCCCGTCTGTGCGTACTGCCACCTGTGGTTGTCCAAAAGTGACGCCACATTCCCGTTCCACCAGCTGGACAGTGAATCGGTGTCTTCAACAACACCACAGTGCAGGTACATGACTACAACTTCTGCCACTCCACTGAGAGGGAACGTCAAAGACTCGCTGGGATTCCTGAACGGCTCATGTGAACCATGACAAGTACCTTGAAAGTTTCGCCTCAACGTTCCTCAAGCTGTGGGAAGCGATAGTTTGGCTCTGCGTGAAGACTGTGCTCCTGCTATGCTAAACCCTGGCATATGTAAGCCCCTGCTAACAGTCGTCTCTGCTGGATTTAGAGGAGAGCAGGCTTTGTCCGGGACTGTTGCTAATCTTAATACTCCACAGAGTGAGTTTGACCTGAGAAGGGTGGGCCAACACATCCCGACAAGTTAATTTACCATTTCCCAACCACAGTAGGGTTTCCTGAAATCACATCAATATGCGCTCAAGTCACTCCAATGGTTTGAAGCATCGCTTTAAAGGCACACTATGCAGTTTCCGTTTTTCTCAAACAGCGACCCCTAGAGTCACTGTGGAGTACTTGTGTTTAATTTTACTGTCGTAAATACCACTCACGCAGAGCCGTCTCTGCACTCTTCCGACCGTGCTTTCTTCGTCGACTCTGCCATGATTCACGTCTGAAATGCGTGATAGTGTCTTCCATAGAGGCTGCTTCATATGTTGTTGATGTATGTGACGTCGTGCCGTAAAGCAAGTCGTGATTCTCACGAGACTTGGCAGGGCGCAACCTCTCAAACTTGCATTGCTGGGATGATTCGCCCTACTACGAGTTCGTTTACCATCGAAATGATTTCGAAGCTGTTATATTAAGGTACAAATCTTGCATAGTGTGCCTTTAAAAGACACATGCTCTCTTTCTGATTTACAAACTACCAAATGGTTTAGAGGGAAAACAAAAAGGAGAAACTTAAGTATGTTCAAGATAAATCCTACATTTATCAGGAAACGACTTCTCAACTCAAACTAGTGGATTACACAGAAGCTGCTTAGAAAGTGATTAGCTCAGGCGTCCTCTCTCAAGCCTGCCCACAACAGACAACAGAAGGCCTTTAGAAATGAAGAGACCTACACTACTGGACAGTGAAAACAGTCTTCATGTGTGACATTCAGCTAATAAAACTGAGCTAAAGTATAACAAGCCATTTGTTGCACAAACAAAAAGGTACAGGATTCAAATAGTAACACACAAATTAATCTGGCCAATACACCTGATAACTTTTTTTGTTGTTGTTATTAATCAGGCAATATTAAAGTTCTATTTTTGTCTAAATAAATTAAAATACAAAAACATTAATAAACATAAAACAGAAAAATATGAAGTCAAGTACTTTTAAAAGAGGTTTTTAAAGTTTATCTTTGATCAAAATTCTATAACTAAATCTGATCTCACTTCATTAAAAATAAGGGTGCTATGATTAATCGTTATTGGCTGATAATAACTTTATAAAGTTTGATCAGTGGTCTCTATAAAGGTCAGAAGCCTGGCAAACACAGCAACCCTACAGCAATGACAGCAAGAAACTAGAACTGTGCGATTTTAGTGCATTTCTTTCCTTCACAGCCCAAACTTAACATCCAAATCAGCTAAATCAGTGATTTATCATAAAATACAGTCTACGGTCGCTAAACTGCAGGACGTGCTTGATAATAAAAAAAGTTAAAAATTAAAAATGCATTAAGCCGAGAAAGTGATCCTGTTCCCTCTGTGCGCACGTTCTGTGAACAACGGACAAGCAAACAGTTAAAAGCAAGCACCTTGTTGTTAGGAATAGTTGGCTTATTATTTATTTCGGTGATCGGTATCAGTGATCGTATCGAGTCCTCAAGACATCACAGTCCATCAGAAAACGCTAAAATAGCGATAAAGGGCAAGACGGGCATAGAGGAGGATCTTCACCTATCAACAAAAACTTATGGGTTAGTCTTGAGTGGCCTATTTCAATCAATTGTTTTAAATGTTAGACATCACAACACTATAATATACAGTAATGCATGTGTGATGAATGAATCATTGGTGTTGATTCCACATTGTGATGGGTGTTGTCTAGCCCTGAAATTAAATAGAGGAAATGGAGAAAGCAAGTCTGCAAATCAAGAACAGAATCTTCCTCTTTCGATATAAATGCAAAAACACGCACACATACTTGAACAACCCTGCTAAACAAAAGACTCAAGGTGTCTATTACAAAAAAAGAGTTCCAATTGTTTAAAGCCATTTCTATTTAATTTAAAGAAATGAAGTAGGTCCGTTTGCATGGCGTGTTGTACGGCTTGTATAAGGAAGCTCATTGTGTTCATCTTTTGTGGATTGTAAAGGGAAACCTGAACAGGTTACTGGAATAATCCAATTTGAAGAAACAAAACAGAGGAACAAAATGGCTTTTATTACATGCATGTAATAACTTGCATTTTTCTTCCGTGTTAAAAAACACATGTTTTTCCATGTCTACTTGTACTTAATTAACACAGCCAACAAGCTCTTGCAACACAATCAAATCTCCGAGACCTTTTTCTACTAAAAAGAGTCGGTGTTGAGTTAGACCTCCAGAGGGGTGTGCGTGTGTGTGTGTGTGTGTATGTGTGTCAGGGAGTAGCATGACTCATGGCACCCTGGTCTCCAGTCATGCTTTATCCAGACATTAACTTTGAATTTGAGAGCAAACTGGTGACTTTTAACCACAGTCCTCTTCTGCTCCAACAGATGGTCTGGAGCGGTTCAGAGCTCGCACACGTGCATTAAGAGGTCAAACGTCACCTGGTGTGTGGCTGCGTTTTATCTCAGTGAAATCACTCATCCAGACCTAACACTGGCTGAAAGTTTCAGAGTCAAACAAACATGAGCCGCTTATATCTGCCAAATGCATCATGTTTGCACAGTGACCTATATCTCTGTCCTGCCTGAGAGGAAAAAATTAAAATGAGGGAATGCATTTGGAAAAGAATGTATGTCAAAGCACTAATCGGACAGGATTAGTTTTCAAAAATAACATTTAAGTTATTAATATTAAATGAATTGTTAAAGCCCTGATACACTAAAGGCAAAGTTAATTTGCGTTCTTTGCTTAGGGGTAAAAATAAGTTGGAAATGCGTGTATATTGTAAGTGAACATCTCCACTCCGCCCACACTGCTGAGAGCCACATTTATATGAATATGTGAATATGATGCAGTGGTGAGAAAACAGCAGTTAAGAAAGCAGTTAGTATGATCAACATGCTAGTTGTAGTATGTAGCAACATGGATATGTTTGCACAAGCTCTGCAAGCTTCAGCACTCGAGTCAAGTCACATCACGTTTATTTACATACCACTTTATGCAATGTAATGCTTTAAAGCAAGCAGCTTTGATGTTTGTGTCAATGTTTCTTTCAATTAGAATTACAGCTTCATTTTCTACTGTAAAGCAGCTCTCCAGTGAGGTCATGTTTTTTACTTGTGGACGTTTGACCTCGAGAGACTGAACAGAAGAAATGAACCAGAGAAGATTTACACGTCAAAGAAGGCGGAGCCTCAAAGCCACGCCTACCTATTACATCATCGTACATTGATGATGTATCATCAATTAACCTGTTTTGAACACCCAGAACTAAACTTTGTTTTGGCCTGATTTTGTTGGATGTCACATCAGTTCAAATTCGCTTTAAGTATATCGGGGCCTTTACATATAGTTACGGTATTCAAGAAAGGTCAAAATAAATGAAAAATACAGTGAAAAAAATATTATATATTATTTATATTCAAATATACCGCAATTACAACATTCCTATCCAAATGGGTTTACATTTCTCAGAGGACACCTGATTAAGCCTGTTAAAAGTTCATTTCAACGAAGATTAAATCTCAAAATACGTCTTCCTCATCCGTAAAGACGTTCCCTCAGGTGAGATGAATGTTGTAATTTTGATAAAACTTTCCCCTCTTCCATCTCCTTTGTTTACATTCTGTTAACCACCACAAAACCACACGCAAAGAGCGGATAATATACAAAGAAAGGGGTCGTATTTGTTGGGACATGTCACTTCTTCTTGTAAACCGCATCTGTAAACATGTATCATCACCTCGTAAAACGACTTCAGCTGTATTCTGTCCCTGTGTTTAACCCTAGAGAATAAAATCACGACTCCCCCAAACGCTCATATGCTGTATTACCGTCCATCCTGACCACACACACACACACTCAGACTCCAATCGCTTCTGTTGCCATGGAGACAGGCCTGTACTGTACATTCCTGGGATATTTCAGGAAAAGGAAGTGTGAGAATTCTTCAGATTTTCTATGATGAATCACTTGCTCTAGGAAGCAGAGGTGAACACAGGCGTTCATCCATTCACTTGCCCTACAAAACAGCCCCAAGCTTCAGTTAAGCGTTATGAAATACAGCAACACCACCATCAAATAATATGGGATCTCCTATAAACAGTGCAATAAGAATATTTCTACCATTTTGATTCCTTTTATTTATTTATTTGCCCGATTTACTATCTCAACACAAGTTGGTAAGATTTTTTTAAATGTTTTTAATGTCTCTATTGCTCACCAAAGCTGCATTTATTACATCAAAAATAGAGTAAAGACAGAGTGAAATATTACAATTTACTACTGAACAAAATATTCCAAATGTAATTTATTCCTGTGATGCAAAGCTGAATTTTCAGCATCATCACTCTAGTCTTCAGTGTCACATGACCCTTCAGAAAGATCATCCATTGAAGTTTGAGTTCTTAGTGACTCTAATCTTTTGAATGTTAGTGTAATAACCTTCTCCGCCTTTGTTTTCGGTCACCAATCCATTATCTTTCAAGTGCTCCCCTTCAATCATCTGCCGTCATTCTTGTATATAACGACCACTTTTCATGAGCCAGTCAATCTTTTATTGACAAAATCATGTCCAATCCTTCCAAAATGTCCAAAATGTTTCACTCAGAAATACATCAGATAACGGAAGAAAAATGGCTTGCGATTCTTGCAAAACTATGAGAAGACCTTGTTTCAGAAGAAAATTAGAGGTAAGAGAGAAAATGAAGGAAACCAGACGTTGTAGAAAGACACAGTAATGGACAGGAAGAGCAAGAAAGAGAGTAGATGCGGTGACAGTGAGCTGACGGTGATGAATGCAGTTGTCACTGCTGCCCGTCACATTCGTGACACTGACAGACCTTCAGGCCTCAGTAAACTACCTGCAATCCTTCACTCTCACTCAGTGTGTCTGTTTCTTCCCACGCTTCAGTGTTCAGTTCTCAGGTTTACTTGTCATACCTGCTTCTCCTTACTGAGGAGCACTACCCCACACATCTTGTATATCTTGCTTCTCTCAAATTCCCTCATTTGATATGTTTGTTGTTCCACTCTCACATGCAAACTAACTTAAAACCACCATTTATCCATCAATCATCCATCCATCATTTATCAAATTTGAGAATAAACATTAACAGATCATTCAAAATGTGTTTTGTTTTTTTGACATTGTGATGGTAAAAAAACATGGTATCTGGTCTATTTCTTTACCTACTTCAGAAACATTTCTACATTTAAGTAAGGAATCACTGATGACGAATTATTAGAAAATAATGCTGGATAGTCAAAATAGTGCTAGAAAATGCTAATGCTCTTAATAAGAGTGAATTATTCCACTAATACTATGGTTATCACCTCAAAATATTGTTCAGATGTTGTATTTCAAGACATTTGTCAGGTTTTTGTCCTTAAAACTTGTGTATAGGTGTGAGAGAGAGAGAGAGAGAGAGAGAGAGAGAGAGAGAGAGAGAGAGAGAGAGAGAGAGAGAGAGAGAGAGAGAGAGAGAGAGAGAGAGAGAGAGAGAGAGAGAGAGAGAGTGAGTGAGTGAGTGAGTGAGTGAGTGAGTGAGTGAGAGAGAGAGAGAGAGAGAGAGAGAGAGAGAGAGAGAGAATGTGTGAATTACCTGAGTCTTCACTAATAGCGAAACTGTAAGTTTATCTGCTTCAAGAACAGAGCCGTTATTACATCACTAATGAGAAATGTCATGTAGCTTTTAATTTTTTCAACTATTTTACTGATAAAATCATCAGATCAGCGTGTTTCTGTGCGAGTGTGTGAGTGTGCGAGAGCAGGAGAAAGAGACTATGTGCTTTCCGTAGAGAAAACCTAATTTTGTGACAAAAAACAAGGAAATAATTTCGCATTTTTATCCTATTGTTTACAATATTTATTTGATTGGTCAGTGCCATTGTGGGTTGTGGGATGTTAATTGGGATTAAAAGTCGAGAAAAGATGAGATGATGACATTTTAAATTGCCACCAAAAAAAAACAGACCGAGAGAGACATGTCTTGGGGAGAGTAGCGAGAGATCCGTTACTTCAGTCAGTCCTGTGGAATAATTAATGTAATAATGTTCATTAAATTGAGTCATCAGATCACTAAACGAGTCTGTTGCCTTTTCCCCATTTCGAGAACAGAATAAAAGATGAAAATAAATTCCACTGACGGATAAAATTAGAGCATGACGGAACACAAAGCGAAGGATAATGGGTATTTGTAGCGCAAACTCTGCTTGAGACATATAACTGCAAAGATGTGCATATTAATATCTGTGGATTTCAGAGGGCAAACATCTTTACATTTCATATCCATCTGTTTTTCCATGTGCTTTCACACTGCCAACGAGCATTTGATGTTGCTCTCTCATCTGGCTGCTCCCTGCCAGCTTTTCTGAGGTCAGGCCCCCTAATAACAGGGTAGAGAAAACCAGAAGCTCACGCAACACACAGAGAACCTTCTCTGAGAGAGACTGAGAGAAAGCGAATAAAACAGACTAGAAATATAGTCATAATTCAAAACAAACGTCTCTAATAATGACACTCTGCATGCGAGTGTGGGGAAATAATACTAGACATCCCTTCCTCGACATTTCGTGAGCGTCGACAGACGTCCCCCAATTGACTAGATATTTTCTGACAGGTATCTGGAAGTTAAGTAATGGACGACTACTAGACTATGTTGGATGTGTAAAATGGATTAGATTGATGAGATTGATAAATATACAAATGACATTCCTGCAGTAGGGATTGAAATTTTGACACCATAACAAAAAACTGTGTGTGTGTGTGTGTGTGTGTGTGTGTGTGTGTGTGTGTGTGTGTGTGTGTGTGTGTGTGTGTGAGAGAGTGATATATATATATATATATATATATATATATATATATATATATATATATATATATATATATATATATATATATATATATATATATATATATATATATATATATATATATATATATATCTCACAGTATATTTAAGTTCGATAATTTCACTTAAATGACAATTAATAGGTAATCTTCATTGCCATTTAAGTGAAATTACTGAACTTAAATATACAAGCTTGATAAAAATTATCATTGTAGAAGAAAATTTCAGATGGCACTTAGAGGCTTTTGCATCTGAACTCTTCACACATATACACACACACACACACATATATATACATACATACATACATACATACATACATATATATATATATACACACACATATACATATCTATATATATATATACACAGGCAATATTCAGGCAATCCACAGGTTGATTTAACTAGACCGGTTGATTGGTTTTGCACATCTCTAACCACTGGAAAAGAAAAAAAGCTTAATATAATTCAAAGTAATGAAAGAGGAAAACGTCATCCTTTTCATATTCTTCACCCACCACTTCACTAGCAACAAGGTTTGTCTTTTTTCTGGCCCTCAGAGCAGCACTTTTTATTTCAGAAGCTCATCAGTCTCAATCACCGTTTCCCCGGCTGAGCAGTTTGAGTTTCTGACCTACAGCACAAGCTGATCGGGGTCTTCTCTCTCACTGCTCTACCACAGTCTTCTGAGTCATGTATTCCTCAAATTCTCTTCTTCTCATCCCCATACTCTACATAATAAATGCCTATCCCTCGCCCGCTCCTCCTCCCACCCAAATTCTGTCCATGTCCTCCTATAATCACATCCATGTGCTGTCCGACACCGAAACAACTGGAAATCCTTAAGTCTTACAGCTCATCTTGTCTCAGTGATGATTTGATGTCCATATAAGGCGATGGGAAGGAAACAAACCTTTTAAACATCTTTAGTTTGAAATAATAATGATAATGTAGCTAATGAGCTAAAATTATTACAGCTCGCCAAACCTTTTCCAAACCAATCATGAGGAGAACAAGCAGAGTGACTTAGCATCAGACTCTGATTGACTGAGTTTTCCGTTACTGAAATTCCTGAGCCTCCGTTATGACCGTTACGACTCATAAAAAAAAAAAGGAAGAGACTAAACACAGTTTAAAAAGTGCAACACGAGTGCCTACACTAAGCCCTAATCCACAGCGGCATATACTGTAATCCAGTGAGCCAAAACACTTAAGTACCTTATGTCGCACTATCCCACTCCTTTCCTTTAGTTTAAAAGAAGACAGATGACACACAACAACTATAAATCTGGTAATCGTAACAAAATACTCAATTAAACCATCTCAAAGCAGTTCCACTGCACATTTCACCTCAAGTGTGCTTTATTGTCCAATTTGTTTATTTATTTATTTATTTGGACAAGCTGGGTTTGTGCAAATGGTATAAAACTTAAATTATGTTTAGGACATGGACATCAATGTTACAAGGCACGCAGCTTAAGACAGGTGAACTATTACTTTTCTAAGCATTTAGACTAGTTTTCCACCCGGTGGATAATAAAAGAACTGTAAAATTAAGATAAAATTAAATTAAATATAAAATTAAATAAAAAAATAAATTAAATTAAAAATTAAATTAAATTAAAAAAATAAATTAAATAAATTAAATTAAAAATTAAATTAAATAATACAAATAAAATGAATAAATTAGAAACTAAAAAGTTTACATCTAGCCAAAATCCGAGACCAACAATAATGTCAATTATTTTTTAATCAATTGATTAATCAAAATGATTTAATAACTCAATACTCAAATAAAAACATAGTTTTATACAACCATTTAAATGAGACAGACACTGACACCATTTTTTTGGCAATTAAAAATGCACAATACAAATAAATTGCAAATATTTTACTATATTACTGTAGATATTTTACCAGTGCCCAGTTTGTTTCGGAAAGGACTCTTAAAAGTGTGAAATTTACCTCTATTTTGCCCTGTCTGCTGCTGCTCATGCCACAGCTCTTGGGACGGTGCAAAAATGTAAAAAAAAAAAAAGTCTGGTATTTTGGTGAAAGTTGTGGAGATTCAGGTCTGTGTTCAGACTCATCAGAGCACTTTAACACTCAGATCCAGGCCTATCTTGTTTGGACAGTGATCTCCTGTGACTGTGATGTCAGAACAGCCTCTGAGCACATGTTTGTGTATCTGTTGGTCATGTGCTTTGTGGGTACAGAGAGGGGCAAAAGAGTCTTTGATGGGGTGGGTCATGATGTCTATTGATAGAAAGCACAGCTGCACGACCCAAGCAACTTTTCAGTGTCAGGATGTTTGTGAGAGAATGTGTAGCCTGTATTGTACCATAAATACTCCATTTATAACCTGAACTGATATGGTCTTGTCTGAAAAATGTACTCTGTACTGCAGTAAAACAAGAGATGCAAGTGGCTCAGTCTCTTAATGGAAGCCATTTTGGATTGAATATTCAGAGACAGCAGTTATTCTTTGGCACAGAGTCATGAATGCTTCCTGCTGGGGGCTCATGTTCGGAAACTGGTTGACACAGAGAGGTGAGAATGTGAAAAATTACAGCAGCTGAGTCGTGCTGCTTCAGCCAATAATCAGACAGACAGGTGCTCCATCAGCCAATCAGCAGCAAGCACAGCTCAGCAGCAGCCAATCATCAAACATGGAACCTTCATTATTCAAAACAAGGGTGTCCAGTGTGTAAACAATTAGGCGATTCTCCATTCCATCAAAACAGCAGATATATTTGCCCACAAATCACTAAAACACAATGTTTATGTTCATATTACCATATGTAGTATGTATACTGTGTGCAAGTATGCCAATTTTCTGTATAAATGAAATACCGGTCATATTTTCAGTACAATGATTAAACATCTTTTTCTTAATTCAGTATTTGATTAAACATTTTTACACTCAATTAAAGAGCAAATTACCATATTTATCAGAGACAACGACTGGAAACCACTTCCAGAATGAAAGCAAGGTCATGTGACAATGAAGCTGACATATTTGTCCTGACATATTTGCAGCAATGAAGCTGACATATTTGTACTGACATTGCATACTGCTTCACATAACTTGGTGTTCAATTCCGAACACAGCCAAAGGCACAAACACAGGTGTTTTTTAGGTGCTATTTGCATGTTTGAGCTGAGAAACTATTCACGCATTACCCCCCAAAAGAGCACTTTATTATGAATGCAACAAAAAAAGAAATAAGCTGCTCAAAAATGTCTGCAGGAAATAATGCAACAGATGGTGGGTGAATTATGCATCACTTCACATTATATATTAAAGCTGCAATATGTAATTTTTTTCGCTGCTAGGGGTCGCTAACCTCTTACAATAACAAAGGCATATTGATGACGCGTAAGCATTAAGCGGAATTATGGATCTTGTCGTCAGGCTGATGGATCTAATAATGTTTATGGATGAGTGAATACATTGATGTTTTTAACATGACTGTGGTATGAAGCAGGACGCGATTGCTAATGAGAGACAGATATCAGCGCCACACGCGAGTCCCGCGGATATAAAGGAATAAGGACAATTAATCCTACCGAACTATACCCACAAGTGCTGAATAATACTCACACAGGTCAGTTTATTAGACGAATGAAACTTGTGAGGTAACGCAGCGCTGTTTCACTTGCTCTACACTATCACACTAAACTGCATTTGAGTGTGTTGAAAGTTATTCTGTGTGTTAGTTTGTCTGTATGAGACTAGCAGTAAGCTAGATCAACATTAGAATAACATACTTCTAACATTTCATCATGTTGAGCTTTATAACATTGATTAGTTTTATGTACATTTACTCACCGGTCTTATAAAGTACATGCAACACTCTTGACAGAGACGCCAAGACTCAGTCAAGTCGAAGTTTGTCACGGACGCTAGCTCTCGGCATCTCGAAAACACCACGCTGATATTGATCCTCGTTTTAGTTTGTCCTTTTGTCCCTAAGTCTGCTTGCTATGGTCCATAATGTTTGAACGAAACAACAACAGCGTGAGCGTGCCGCTAGACGTAACGCAGTTGTCCACGTCTGTCGCCATGGTTACTACGGCAGTACGAGCAGAAACCGAGGGTAATTGGCGCCATTGACTGGTTTGATTTGAAATGTGCTGCGGACAGAGATGCATTTGGAAGTGCATTTTCAGAAGTGCTGGGTACAATGAAGCATTCTTTTTTTTTTCTCTTTCGCGCAGGTCATGTTTTGAAAGACGATGTCCTGTAGCTTATTAATGTAAATAAATAAAAATGTATACAAAAATGTGATGATGTCCAACTCGTTTTATGAAGAAAGCCTTAAGTTTTCAAAAAGCATTAGACATATGACCCACTATTCTGCTTCATAAGTACCATGTTGACAATATGACATGACGTGGTTTAATGTACCTAAACAATGATCCCCAAATTTCTCTCTCATATTGCTCCTCATAACCACTGAAAACTGTCAAAAAATCTAACCCAAAGTCCAATTATTATGGACGTTAAGTTAAAAGTGGTGGGTACAAAATGACTGAAATCGAAACCGACGCATA
Organism: Abramis brama; assembly: GCF_963993115.1. Lineage (NCBI taxonomy): Eukaryota > Metazoa > Chordata > Actinopteri > Cypriniformes > Leuciscidae > Abramis > Abramis brama. Next base: position 37,201,510 of record NC_139974.1, read on the forward strand.
TGGGCGACTCCCTCACACCTGCTCACACGTCCCAGTTCAATGGTTAAAATCGCAATTTTCTAACAATTTACAAATAGTTGGAAACATTTGGGATATTGTAAGTAATCAACTAAACAAAATATAACACTGGCCTAGTGGTTTTTGGATATTTTACTGCAAAAATCTTACATAGTTCACCTTTAACGTTCACATCAAACTCTCAGCTGTGTTGTCACCAAAAGACACCGTCTAAAAAATATCCTGTTTTTATGATATCAATGGTTTCTTTAAAGCAACAGGTTCTTCAGTATTTTCCTAGCATTTTTCATAAATGCTCTTCAAAATAAATGCAACTCTTCCAGTAACAAGCTACTTGTGTTGTAGCGTGACAAAAACCCTAAATTGCGGATTTGTCATATTGCATTGTTCACGCAGAGTTAGAGATGCTCTGAGGCAGAGATAAAACATGCTCTCCTAAACTCTCCTTTATCTATTTCAACAGTCAATTTAAAAAGAACCGGTTCAAAAACAATTCACCACTTTATCTGAGCCCTTGTTATAGAGAAATATTTAGATAACCGCTGCTGTTCATCACAAAAAAAATAGGGTGTTTCTCATAGGCAGAGTGTGTGTAAGGCTAGACGCGGACTTGAGACTAGTGTGGACATTTCTCACTCAAACCACTGACTGATGCTGCTTCTGATTGCTTTTTTAAGAGGGAAAAACTGCCCTAACTGCTGGTCTAGGATCAGTTTTCTCCATAATAAAAGCACATTGGCGGAACAGATTTGTTGTTTGGGCTCTTGAGAGTGTCAAAGGTTTAGATTTACAACGTGTTTTGTAGTGTTTAGCAATGTAGCCAATCAAAAACATATCTGTTGATTTCTTGAACTCAATGGCCAATCAGATGTGTTTAAGGCCCTGATTACACCTGGTGTAAACAATCAACACTAATCTTAATACCAGGATCCACTTTTCTGGCATTTCTGACCTGTGCTGAGTTCTGCACGCTCACAAATCCTCTCGTTATAAGTTAACTTTATGACATTATGCAGGCTAAATAAGAGATTCACTGTACAGTCAGCTTCATTGATTATAGCAGAACTTTACAAGATGAACTGAGATGAGTGACCGCTTTTTAGTGATTATAAAGGGAGCTCTCTTTGTGCTCTTTTTAGGCGTTATATAATCAATTCAGAATTTAAATAAAACTTTTGTTTAACTGCATTAGGTGAGGCAATGGTTAGTCATTATTAAATCATGCATACAGTATGCTTGCTTTTCTGTACAAATTCTAGTGGTTTGAGAACGTAGATGCTTTAATAACACAGTTTATCAGGAGCGTTTATGCTGGGATGTGTAGATTGAAGCACATCTTGCCTTACCCTGGAGTCAGTTCACCCTCCGCCTTTGATGTTTCTGGTTTTATTAGCTGAATTTAGTGTAAAATAACATTTTAAAAGATTCAAGTTACTGGGATGAATCATTGTTTATGGTAATTATAGATCAGAAACACTGCTTTGATTGTAATAATACATTATTTCATCTGATAGTCATGCATTTAAAAAGATAAATAACATTCTATACGCCATTTACTAAAATCAACCAACTACTTCAAGAGTAACTTGACCAGCAGAGCTACTTCAAATTACGAGCAGCTTGCCAAGCTAGTGTTTCACTTCCCCAACGCTGGATACTATTACTTTTATAGTAGTATGGACTGGTTATTTGGAGAAGCATAGTTTAGGGTAGTAAAACCTCTCGTACAGCAAGCACAGGCCATAAAAGTGTTCATGACAGAACTGCTGGATGTCTCGCTCTGAAAACACTGGCAAATTCCTCCCTATTGCGCACATGTGGTTCATTTTAACCCCGCAAGTGTGAACTGTCAACATTTCTGTGGCTCTGGGAGCAGAGATTTCCTGACTCCATGTCACGTCAGAGATGTAAGGAATGTGTATCATACACAACACATGCTCCCGATCACGGCCGGAGAGCCGTTCTCACCGCACTGCACTACGGACAAGGACAAAAGTTTATACAAATGGACAAAATGCTGATCAGAGTCAGGGTTCAAGTCGAGGATATAACAACTGTTCTCCGTCCTCACACCATTCCACTCATCGGTAGTCTGTGTATACACAACGTCACACACTTTCTTTCTTTCTGTCTGTTTGATGTTTATCCAGCAGACATGATGTTTGCAGTGCTTCCTTTGCAGAAAGAGGCATCCAGTTAAAACAGCAAACAGAAACCAGTAACCTCAAACATGACAATGTACAGACAAAAAAAAAAAAAATATGCCAAAACGTGTCGAGCGGAAAAACACAGGTGAAAGTAAATGGCACAATGAGATGTTTCTTTAGGTTGTGAAACTTGAGGCCAATCAGATGTACATAAACTATCAACCACTTTTGAAGTTATGTACCTGTTTTCTGATTGGAGACGTCGCCTTTGGGCTCACATTTCGAAAGCGCACAATCTATGGAGGAAAAAACAGAAATAGATGAGTTAGTAAAATAGCAGCTTGACAGATCTCATAGTTATGATTTATTTGTATGTGTGTATCAATGTAATTGTATAAAACAATATAATAAAACAACATTATTAAATACAATTTCAAACAAGGTTTAGAAATCTAATTAAAATTTGAAAAATGATGGTCCTTGCAGCATCAGTGCTCTGGCTCTAATGAAACATACTTACAAAATGATTGCTTTACCCAATATTTGAGAGTGCTGTGCATTTGTTTGCTCATTATGTGATCGTTAGCTTAGCAACATGCTAAAAACAAACTCACTTCCACTTCCATGCAAAAATGATGCCTTAGCTGCCAATTCAATAACAGATACTTTGCTTTAAATTAAATACGATGTATATGCTGACATTGTCTTGCTGATAGATGTTCACGACTTTTAAGGGGATTACATTCCCAGCCCCCACAACCAGACATTAGAGAAGAAGAACATTTGACTGACTTCACTTCTGCTTTACTTGAAGATTTGACGCAGATTAAAAACCACACTCAAGCTCTGGAAACATGAAAAGTCTCTTAGCATCATGCTGACCTGCTCCAGTGACCCTAAAGCATGCTGATGTTGGCATGGAGGTTAAGCTTTGAGTCTGGGCAGCAGAGACACTGACCTCTATATCATCATGCAGAAACCGCCCGACAGAAGGGAATCATGGGAGCTTCTGTTTTATAAGGATTAATAAAGCAAAGCAGCACATATAGCATGTAGTCACATGCTTATGGGCCAAATACGGAGCATGTGAGGGCAGGATGAAAGAGGAGCGTGTGCAGAAAGTCTCACGAGCGAAGTGTGTACTTCCCTTCATGCCAGGCTTAGTTTTCATAGCAGTACCAGCTTGAAAGTGACGTCGCAATCTGAAATGTTCTGCTGGTGTTTCGTTTTCTTCTGCGAGTTATTTTAAGTCGTGATGTGACGCAAGTTGTGACAGATCATTTCTTCCCAATTGTGATATACATCTGAGTACGGGATTATTGGGGGGGAAATCATAGTGTGGGGACTCTGTTTTATCCATCAGTTGTAGGCAGATCCGAGCTTGACGTCAAATTTAAAGTCACCATGACCAATTCTTGTTTTATAATGGAATGTAACAACATTTATTATTAAGGATGCACCGATATGAAAATTTTGGCCGATACCGATAAACGATAATTCTTTATATTTGAAAGCCGGTAACCAATATATTGGCTGATACATCTAAATAATCTAAGTTTATATAATTTTTGAGAGCCTGATTTAAAAAAAAGTCTCAATTAAAAATCCATGTCCCAATTACACAATTATAATGATGTTCTCATTATAATTTTATGTAGCTGATATGACAGACTTGCACTTTACTCTATTTTCCTTTTTTGAAGTGATTCCAATCATATTTCAAGCAATTCAAAATCATCATGTGCATCTGAAGAGTCTCAGCTGAAGGAAATAATACATTATTTATCGGCTTTAATATATCAGCCAAATTATTTTTATTGGGCCGATAACGATAACATTAAAAATTAGCATATATCGGCCGATACCAATATGGTGGCCGATACATCGTGCCTCCCTATTTATTATAAATAATTTATAAAGAAAGAAACCTGCATGGATAAATCGTTTACAATAAGATCATTAAGATGCTTTTATAAAAACAGATTGAATGGATCTCCATTCTCCACTTCATTCCAACCTTAATGTAAAATATTAAAATTAGAGATGTCAAAAGTACTGGTGTCTTGCACGATCTCAGATCCCAAAGGATCCCGATTCTATTGACTAAAAGAACTTTAAAGAGCAAAAACCCTTGATGCACACATTTATGATATATCTCAACTATGTAAATTTGATAATTAAGGTCTTTTAAATTATACGCCGCATTTCATATTCTATAATCAGAAGCTATAACTGGTCCTATTAAATGCTTTTTTAGTTAGTTCACTTCACAAGCTAACCGGTTCGCCGAAAGGACATGCAAACCACAAGCTGATTTGCCTGCTAGCTTAACTACCACTGCTACGAAATGATAACTAAATGCTATTTTGATTATCTAGAAGATGATATACAGTATAATTATAACGTGATGCGTTTTGGAACAGTCATTACAAATGGCTACGTGACAAGTGCCTGCTTTTGAATGGTCACATTTATCATGTAATTAATGAATGTAAACGTCCCAAACACTAGATTTTTTATATAATATTATAGCATTAATATTTTGAATTAGCTTTCATTATACATGTTTAGGTCACATTTAAAATTGTCATTTTGTTATGTGCTTTTATTTTTTGAATCTTTTATATATTTTTTTACACTTCTATACAGCTATAAATTAATTTTTATTTCAGTTTTTGTAATTTTTGTACTTGTTGCTAAGGCAACATTTCTAATTTTCATTTTAAGTTTTTCATCAGTATTATTTACTAACTTTTTTAGTTTTATTTTAGTTGACAGCAACACAGGTTTCAAAATTTTTGGTTTGTGCATTAGACCTTTTATTTTACACAGATTTTTGTTTATTATTTTTATTTTTATTTCTGGATAAATTAAATACTTGATATAGCTGTAAGATACCCGATTTTCTTTTTTCTTCTTCAACACCACACCGAGAAAAGCTTAATCACACTGCAGTCAGGCCATGTCACGTGACGAACAACGTACCATAAAATAACACTGGCTGGCAATTACATGCAACGTTAGACAAAGGACACATGACTTTCCCAGTACATTTCTCAACAGGTATGTTAACAATGCTCTTCCTGGAAGAGTCTGTGTTTGTGTGAAGGTCTTCGGTGTAGGTGTGTGTGTTGGGCTGTCAGGTGGGGGAGGGAAACAGGAGACTTGCTGACAGAAAAGGGTCTCTCTTTAATCACACACTCGATCTGAGGCGCAATACGCCCCTCTCAGACACACAACACACACTTCTCCAACACACACACACACCAGAACATCTCATCTGCATCTCTCTGATGCCACAGACAGCGGCGCTGCGTGACAATGAGGTAAACTGGACATAAATGTGATGATATATTATATATATGTGCTTAGTCATGGTACCATATAATGGTACTAATATAATATACCATGAAATTACTGAACAATTAACACATTGGCATCTCCATGGAACACCATGGTATTGATAAACCAATTTTTGCTGCATCACTGTTGTATATTCAATGGCACAGAAAAATAAATTATGTGAGATTATATATAATAGAGATAAAGATAATAGTCTGTAATATGAAAAAATGAATATAAACACAACATATAATTAAAATAATATTCAGACCATAATTAGTTCATAAATTAAACACTCAAAAACATACAGCCCAGCCAGTGTAGTCTGATTCATGAACAAATGATTCTTATGAATCAGTTCTTTTACAGAATTAGTCAAAGACTTCATAGTTTGAAGAAAAAAAGAGGACTGTCTATTACTGGTTTGAATCAGTCTAATGAATTACTCACTGAATCAGAGCATCTGACTCACTCGCTGGATGTTTATATATGAGGACCTTTAGTTAAAGACAGACATTTACAAAAACATTTTAATAAAAAAATAAAAAAATTGAACATGTAACAAAAAGTAGTATATTGTTATTTGACTAAAATACCATAAAAACAGGAATATTGTGAAATATTATTACATTTTAAAATAACTTTCTACTATCTTAATATATCTTAAAATTTTATTTCAGTGAATTTTCAGCATCATTACTCCAGTCTTCAGTGTCACAAGATACTTGAGAAATCATTCTAATATGCTGATTTGGCACTCAATAATTATTTCTTATTACTACTATCCATGTTGGAAATGACATTTATTTGAAATAGAAATATTTTGTAATATTATAAATGTCTTTACTGTCACTTTTGATCAATTTAATGCATCCTCGAATAAAATAATGAATATTTCACACACAAAAAAATCGAATAAAATAAAACCACCACCATCAACAAGCTTCTGAACGGTAGAGTAGGTGCAAAAACAGACTTCTGTAGAAAACACTGATCAACTTTCCAGTACTTTTGTTAGCAAAAGACGGTAGAACTCATAACATTTTCAACAAATTCCATCTGCTGCATTTTCCCTCTGTAGGGTGAAACATCAAAGTGAGGTTGAATAGAGACCGGAGTCCAAATATAAACACATGGGACATAGCTGCAATGCCTGACACGGTTACTCACAACTGCAACACTTAATGTGTCCCGCGCTAACACAAGTACCCAGACCACACAACAGCCTTCAGTAAATCAAAACCGCTCTTCAATGGTACAGACGAGTCTGTTTACGCACAAGACGTCAAACGTAAAGCGGATTCGCTGAATGGGTGATTTATCACGAGGTGGCAAAAATGAATCGTCAGTTTCATTAATTCACTCGCATTCGAAAACACGGAAACTTGCCAAAAAACACACTAACATCCATAGCGCTGCGCCCAAAACTAAACCGTTGAAGGCAACCGATTACAAGATCAAGTGTACTATTCCAGTCCAAATAAGGAAACATAAGCTAAGCGGACAGTGGAAAAGGCCTGGTTCAAATCCACTCCCGGGGAGAAAAATCATTTTTGCGCTTTCGTTCCAAATCCCCAGCAAAGAACCGTTTACTCGCAGGAAGCAACCACAAACTATTCAGTAGCTCACAGAAAACAAAAGAGTGATTTTTAAGACTTAAGACTTTCACACAACCGCAAAACATACGCCAGGAATAAAACAATACACACAACCGGGTTGTTGTGAGGTCACTTCTTTCCTTTTGGTGTGGACCAGGCAGGAAATGAGCTAGTGACGTAAAGAGACTCACACAATACAAAAACACACACACACACATATACACAAGGTCAGATGTGTGTTTCTGAGCATGTCTATCACTTTAGTCAGACCCAAAAGCCCCTCGACTCACAGCCAAACACGAACAAAAGCAGCGGGCCGCAGTGATTCAAGCCCACGTGTCGACGGCCCTGCAACTTTACCACACAAGCCCACTCATTGTGATCGGACCCTCCTCTTGTAGAGCAGCGGGTGGAGAGTCATCGATCAGACTCATCCGTGAATCATGTGCTTGAGGAAAAGGGTCCGTTCATCAGTGCATGCTTGCAAACTGCCTCATCCCTGAAATTAACAAAACAACAAACTACCCTGAGCGGTCCGGGAAGCAGTTCAGAGCCAATGCCAACACAAGAGAGAACGTTCTGATCCCTATCACACAACAAAAGATGGATTTCCCCATGGTGCAATTAGATTAAACTCAACCGCCAAATCTGAGGTGCTTTCATGTGTTGATGTCTGATATTCTGCTAGGCCTGAACTCTTTGCTGGTGTTCGTCTTCAGCGGTTGCTTTATTCACGTTATTGTTACATTACATTACATACAAACGTGTCACTTTACAGGAACACTCCACTTTTTTTGGAAATAAAAATATCAAAACTCTTTTTTTTTTGAGACAGATGCTAACGGTCTAATCAGATTCAATGACCTATGCTAAGCTATGCTAAAAGTGCTATCGCCAGACCCAGAGATCGGCCGAATGGATTCGAAAACGAGAGCCTATTTCCAAAAAAAGTGGAGTGTTCCTTTAACAGGGTAATTCACCACTGGCAAAATGGGCTTTCAATAAAACAACAACTGTTCAATGTGACAACAATAGTTAAAATCATAACTTCTACTCAGCAATAATTTACAAAAATGGATTCATCATTCAACGAAACAAGTTAATAAGCAAACAAGAAGGAACTTGAACTTTCTCTAGAGTTTAACTCAGAGTTACACAGAGCAGTTTGCTTAATTTGGTTTTAAGTATGGTTCATTGAATAAACTGCTTCGGTTCACTCAGGTTAGTATAGCAAACAAAATCATACATGCAACAGCTGATGAAAGTGACATTTTATGAATGCATCTGCTGATGAGATGTTACATGAAAAACATGTGAAATGTAACGGACCATCTAAAGGAAAACTTGAAGCTACCAAACTAAAAAAAGTTCACAAAAAAAACACTCAAATGAGACAAACAATCAACAATCTGTACAAATAAAACCGGTCGGCTCCCCTTGAATAAGCTGTTCGTCACAGGCCTAATTCTGGAGGTCTCTGAGACACCCTGAAGTCTAGAGAGATGCAGTAAATATTCCCTGCTGGGAGACAGACGGCATGACGCATGCTGACGCTCATCATCACGAGCACGTTTACAGGCATGTTCTTACCCCGATTGTGCTTAAGTCAACAATGCATATGGTCATACTAATGCGTTAACCCGTTTTCCTTTATTGGAGTGAAGTCATAAATGTCTTAAAGGGTTAGTTCACCCAAAAATGAAAATTCTGTCAGTAATTACTGACCCTCATGTTGTTCCAACCCCGTAAAGCCTGGAACACACCAAGCCGACGCCGACGAACTAGAGAACTATAGCCGACTGTCAGCTAGCATGCGCGTTCTGCGCCTGCGTGTAAATGAGACAACTGTCTATTTCTGCAGATATATTCGTCTATATTCGTCATTCAAAAAGGGAAACCGACGCTGCAGGCTGCAAAACGAACATTTTTGGTCACTCCTTTGTTTACACAAACCGTAAACAAAGCAGTGCGTGCTTACCATTTTTAATATCAATCCTGCTAAACACTTTCTTTATTCCACTCCGCTCGTGTTAATATTGAAATATTCGCCAAGGAGCACTCAGGTAAGATGACGTAACATAAGAACAGCCTTCTATCTGTACCGTTTTGACTTCTTTGCTCGCTGTTTTGCTATTATTCTCGTGCACTGACTCGTTCACTAAGCTGAACAGCCAATCAGAGTTCCATCTTTCACGAACGGCCAGACGCCGATTCAACATGTTGAATTGGCCGACGGTGCGGAACACACTGAGAAAACTTAGTTGGCCGACGCACAAAAACTGGCCGACCGTCGCCATGGTGTGTTCCAGGCTTTAGACTTTCGTTCATCTTCGGAACACAAATTAACATATTTTTGATGAAATCTGAGAGCTGTCTCAATCCTTCATAGGCTTCTATGTAATCAATATCTGCCATCCCAGAAAAGTTAGTAAAGACATTGTTAAAATAGTCCAAGTGACTACAGTAGCTCAACCTTAAGTTTATCAAGCGACAAGAATACTTCAAAAATAATGACGTTATTCAACTATTCATTTTCTTTTCTTTATTCATTTCTCTAGGCTCACTATTGGCCAGCATCACACGCATCACACACATGACCAGCGTCGGCCAATAGTGAGCCTACGTTCTGACGTACAACCCAGAAGCGCTGCACTGTTACACTACGTAAACTCACTCAGAGGCCCACACAGAAGAAAATGAATAGTTGAATTTTTTGCGCACAGAAAGTATTCTCGTCGCTTGATAAACTTAAGTTTGAGCCACTGTAGTCACTTGGACTATTTTAAACATTGTCTTTACTAACTTTCAATTACAGAGAAGCCTATGGAGGAGTGAGACAGCTCTCAGATTTAATAAAAAATATCTTAATTTGAGTTCCGAAGATGAACGAAAGTCTTACGGGGTTGGAACAACATGAGGGTGAGTAATTACTGACAGAATTTTCATTTTTGGGTGAACTAACCCTTAAGCATTAACTTGATCGACACAGCTTGATTGTTGCCTCTTACCCCAATTTCTCCTGGCATGTAAACCCATTAACCTGCATTCGGTCGGCTTATTGAAGCGCGCATTTGTAATATGTGACAGGAACGCGTCCTTACTGTGGATTTAAACTGGTTATTGGTTTGCATGTAAACAGGGGCAATGGGTTATTTCAATAAGCTGATTTTTGTGAGTTATCAGCGTATTGGTGTGCAGTAAACATGCTCATTGTGTTGTAGTGAAAAGGCATGAAGGGTTAAAGTGCGTAATTTCTGCACCACTTTTGGCAACAAACAAAACTGCAAAAATATTGATAACATAATTTGGAAACAGGTTTCCCCACCCATTTCTCACAGTTCAGCCAAACAGATATTCCCACCCCACACTCACACCCATTGGTTGAGGCAATGTTGCTGTGCGGATCTGTTCAGACAAACAGAGCTTTCATGTAATTAAAGTGTTTACACTTCTCAGGAAATCAAATGACTTACACGTAGCCTAGGTGTCTCTGCAAAACTGAGAAATTTAAAGAATAGATAACACAGTTAAGCAATAATAAATTAATAATTAATTCTCAAGCATGAAACAGAAGTTGCGTTTGTCTTGTCTTCCCTATTGTCACGTAAAACTGAAAACAAGGCTGGGGAATTGATTGTGATTGTGGATGGTTGTGGTTTGCTATTGGTCGATCTCATGTGAGTGACAGGTTGCCCCGCCCTCACGCCAGTAAAAACATCATCAGAGAAGAGATGATGCAACAGGGAGGGGGAAGTTATCTTAATAAAAGATTATGAGGGCACATGAATAAAAATATGTATATATATGTGCACAGATAAATTATTTATAATAAATATTGCAACATTCCAATGTTCCAATTGATTTCATGGTGACTAAGTAAAAAAAGTTTTCTTACTTTCTTAAAATAATTATCCATGTTTTTTTTAAAACGGCAGTCCATATTTTATTACCATATGTGAATATTGCTGTATAGAATAACAAGTCGAGAAAGATTAAATCCAGAGGTGTGAATGAGAGAAAAGTAGATTAAAATAAGTTTGTAGAAAAATACAATGTATCATTCTGGACAAAGTTACACCTGTGACCATCAGCTCAATAGCTGGACAACTACTAACAGCAGCTACAAGTAAACCAGCATCTGCAAATCAGTTAAAGAACACAGAGGCATTATTCTAATAATCCATATCCATATTACACAAGTGTGAGTTGATATAGTGAAGCGTGATTGTGTCACAGGAGCAAAAAATAAATAAATAAAAAAAATAAGTGAGAAAGGCCAAGCTGTTTAAAGACTAAAACACGTAGGAATCAATCAAACAAAACCAGGACACAGACAGAGAGAGAGCAAGAAAGAAAGAGAGAGAGCGCGAAAGAAAGATCTCCCCATCCCCCTGCTCTCATTCCCTGATCTATTTTGACAGTCTCCATTACAGCCTTTCTCTCTCACTATTCTTCATCTTCTGTCTTATACCTGTTCCTTGACCTTAACAGCCATGAGGAAGGTGATGCTTCATGACATCTGAAAATCAAACCCCTACATAGATGAGCTTTAAATTCTAAAAGGATTGTTTTTCGGATGTCATGAAGCATCATCTTCCTCATCGCTGATCAAAAACCCAGATCAGAAATAATCAGGATTTATGATAACACAAATACTGCGGTCACTTCAGCTGACTTGTCTCTGGATTGTTCTTAAGTGATCTCTGCTACTGGGAGTATTGGTGAGCGACTGGTCGATCATCCTGACTAGTTCTTAAGGTGCGGCCATTGTTGTTTGGCGAATTCCTGTTGTTTCGCAATGGGTTCGTAGCTTTGCACATCCCTACTTTAAACACGAGTATATCTGAACATAGGAAATCACACTGCATTTAATGGCATTAGACGTCATGCTCTCAAAGACAGGAACCCACCTCATGTTTAAATGATGAGCACATACTCAAGTCTATGGATTTTATGAAGGCCTTCCACATGATTCATTCATGCCTCCAATCAGGCACTCACAAACATCCCCCAAATGAGGGTTGAGCTTTGAGATCAAGTGTCTGCTGTGACATTAGAGCTCATAATAGCATTGTTTTAAAACAAGCCCCAGGAGAACAGCACTGGAAGAAGAGGAAAGACTCACCGGTATTATTATTATGCAGGTCCACAAATAGTCAGTCCCCTAGTCTAAACAATCGTTCCTTTTTTAGATTACAAATTAATAACATGTTCAGCTGAACGGAGAAAGGTTTAACTTCATTATTTTAGTTTTCAGTTCATCTATAAATAACCCACAGCTTCTAATGTTGCCCATCATGATTATTTGCTCAGAAATGTCCTCACCTTGTAGCAACTTACACTTCTTAGGCCCTGTTACCACCTGGTATTAAGGTATTGATTGATTGGATCACAAATGGACGATGCTAAATACAGGTGTAAACGGGTCTAAAACGTTTTGAGCTTGCCCACTTTGGACCACTTCAAGATGTAGTCAGACTGGATTGCTTTCGTAGTGTAAACGCTCTGGTCAAATGTGTTCAAACAGCCACAAAAGACCGTCTTCTCTCCGTCTACTGACCTAATGCTTAAACATTATGGGAAGAGCTCTAGCCAGACGGGATTTTAAGTTTTTTGACTGGAGAACCAAGTTTGGTTTGAAGACGAATAACGTACCAAGCACAATATTCTCACCATTCCTGATTTCTAACACTCAGGGGCTGTTTACACCTGGTCACTTAGCTATCCGATCATAGCTATCCGATCGTGAAAAGACCAGGTGTAAAAGCCCTCCGAAACGCATTCGAGACGGATTTGAATCCGATCGCTCAAACCACTTCAGGAGGTGGTCTGGGCCGCATTAATCCAGAAGAAACTGGACAAGTGTAAATACATCTGGTGGTTGAAACCACATATCGTCGCTGTCTGGCGGAATCCTCGTATCTCCAAAACCATTATTTTTCAGGAAATTAAAAAAACTGCATTTTTTTAAATTATTAAACATTGTATCGTTAAAGTTGGTATTATAACTTATATTGCTATCATATACTGTTGTATACCAACATTAACACAACATTTCCGCAAAATCATGTTTAATCGGAGATACGAGATTTATGACTTGGGAGCAGGGAGATACGAGGTTACGCTGTCATTGATTAGAATGGTACGGACACAGACGTCGCTGCTGCCAGCAGTGTTCATCAAAGTCTGCGGTCACGATGAGCCTTTTGACAAGAGATAAGGCTTTAAGAGCTATTCATATCTAATGATTGTGGTTACATACATCTTCCTAAACTCTATTTTAAAGGTTTAAGAGCTATACGTGAAGCAGAACAAAAAACGATGAGGTAACTAGGCTGTCTAATAGGCGGAAATTTGCCTAATCTGCACGCAAATTTACCATGGCTCACAGGCTTCCTTCTGCACCAAAGCATTACAGCAATCGATTTTTAACAAAACAAGCCTACTCAAATGTATCTAACCTAACTATTTTCACTCGTTATTGTCTAAAAAAAAAGACAAAAAAAAAAGAGTTATGCAATGATAGGCTTACTGGCGCCAGTAACGTTAGACAGACCCTTTTTCTCCCATAAATAAAACCTGCTACTTGGGGTATTTTACATGCACAGTGCCAACTTCGAGTCAGTAAAATAATAATAAAAACAATAATTTAATGCTGGTATCCAAAACATTTATTTCAATTCAAGTATTATATTAGATACATTTTAAAACAATGCACACGTATAATAAGCCTAGTAATATTAAGCCTATAATACGTAGACATTTAAAATACATCAATAACTGATATCATAGTTTAACACAGATAAAATCAGAGTTAAGGCTTGCTTTACGTGTTGCTCGACGAGGATTTCTTATCGTTGCGACGTTCAATCCTGAGGAGACAAAATGCCGGATTATGCCGCGTAAGCTGAGTTACGAGGATTCTCAGACAGTTGAAGTGTCCAATGGAGTTACGAGATTTGCTCTCAAGCTATTTTCAACACTTTAGATTGGTTAAAAATTTGTACAAATAACAGAACCACGTGGGGACTGACCAATAGCATCGATTTGTGAAAAAATATGAAATTGACCAAATTTGGACATACAAGGTTTCCACCCGACAGCGACGATATGTAAATTTTACTCCTCCCAAAAATAATAAAAAATAAACGTGTGAGAGCTTGTTATAGGCTATATGTCATGTAGGGATGGGACGGTATGAAAATTTCATATCACGATTATAGTGACCAAAATTACCGTGATTATCAATATTATCACGGTTTTGTTAAAACGAGATGAAAGTGTTCAAAAAGAGTTGATGCTCACACTAAAAACAGTTTAATATTTGAAAATCAACAAACAACAAATAAAACAGCAGCTCTATGCACTTTTTTAAGCAAGATTATATTATTATATTATATTATATTCTGTGGCATTTCCTTTCTTATAATGACCGTCGTCAATAGCAACGCATTATAACGGCGCACATCCATGTATCGCAACGGACGCGCTCTCTTCGTTTCATTCAAATACAACTTGCCGTCTTGCGTCTCCGTTTTTGGACGATTGTTTTGTACGCTGTAAAAAATGGATTTATAAACAGGTAAGATTTAAAACATTAATCTCATTTCAATATGTCCCCGTAATTGTGTGATAAAAAAAATAAAATAAAAAAAATCGGTGTAATAAGTGTAGATAGTCTTGTTTGAACTTGAAAGTTTCCTCTTTGGCTCAAAGCCACTTGCTGCGAACTTTTCTTCGCGGACGCTTCACGTTTATTTCAAGTGATTGAGATAAAATATTTCAACTCAAAACAACATTTTGTGCCCAATTATTTCCCAGACGTAGTTTTGGTATTGAAGTCAAAGTTAACTTGCCTTGCGTTCGCTATAAATAGTGGGTGACGGTCACACAAGACGACTCGGCAGATTTGAAGTGTTTCTCCCTAGTGAGCATCCTCGATTAAGTTTCACTCAGGACTTTTGTAAATGCCAAAATATGACCACACCTCAGATTTGGTCCTCTTAAAAGGGAAAAATCTCCCGAGCACGGTCACTGCCTTCCGCCATTCCTTCTCGAATAAAAAAAAAAAACATTGCGCGCTGCGTCAGCCTGTTGCTGGCTGGACAGGATTTACAGTGAGTTATTAAAATCGCGATAATCAAACACGGTTTTAATGATAATTAAAATTTGAACGATAATACTAACCGTCAGTACATTTTATCGTGGTTTATAGTGAAACCGGTAATCGTCCCATCCCTAATGTCATGTTATAGCCAGATATGATGACGCTACTGGAACACGCATCGCCGCAGATGAGCAGCTGAGCATCTATTCATCAAGCCAACGTGCAAACTATCGCAAATCAAAGTGAAAGTAATTCGCAGACGCTTAACACACAATCATCATCTTTAAAAGTAAAGAAACGAAATGATCTTACCAGGGCTGTTGCCGCTCTCTCTTATTGTGGGCTTTGATTTTGAAATTTTAGCTGATGATCAATAAAATGCAGCTCAGATCTGTTGCTTTCGGTGACGTGCACTCCATTAAATCTGCATATAGCGCGGGAACTGAAGATCGGATTTAAATCCGTATTCTTTATTCACACATTATGTGACCAGGTGTAAATGGAATCGTTTTGATAAATCAGATAGCTATATGATCTGAGAAAACGCATGAAGTGGCCAGGTGTAAACAGCCCCTCAGTGTTCGGCTGGTCTTGCGGCTGTCAGAGCAGAAACGAAAGCTGCTGCTCTCTATATGTTTCTCTGTCGTCTTCAGGCACATTCATACGTAAATTGCGTGAACTTATTTTGACAATTGTATCGAAAGATCTGAAAAAAACAAACAAACATACATTTACCCAGCCATAGACCCTCCCCTCGAAGAAATCAGGACAGAAGTGTTTGAAAGTGGCCAAAAGAGACACCAGGTGTAAGCAGGAAAGTGTCTCCCTCCTCTACTTGTGATCCGATCGACCAAAACGCATCTTAATACCAGGTGTAAACAGGGCCTTAGAGCAATGCATCAACAAGTTTCCATGATTCACCACTTATAGCCCTTTTCCACCAAGGCAGTGCTGGTGCCGGTTCGGAGCCGGTGCCTACTCGTGAACCAGTTCTTTGTGTTTGGACGGCCAAAGAACCGGTTCTCGGCCAGGAAAATTGGTTCCAAAGCGGCACCAACTCTTTGCTGGACTAGAACCGTTCTTTTACCACGTCATGCTTACGTCGGGGGCTGGGGGCGGGGTTATTGTGACCAACAACTCGACGGGAAAGGTTGTGACCGCCATTGCTAAAAACACAGCGCTAGCTAGTACAAAGAATGATTGAAGAAAGATGGATTCTAAACGTCTTCTTCTGACCCCAATATAGGATCGCAAAGCCAGGAGAAACATTTGCAGAAAGACGATGTAGTCCGCCATTGTAATTGTTATGCTTGAAGTTGGCGCAAGCGTTTCTGGGAAAGCTAAGACGTATGGCAACGTACACAGTGACGTAACGACGTCGTTCGCTGGGCTCTCTAGTCAATGGAAAAACAAACAGGTTCTGAGAAGGTTCGCAAGTTGAACCAACTTTGAACCAGCACCAGTTTCGAACCAGTTCTTTTTTGGTGGAAAAGGGGTGTTAGTGACTGAATCGGTCTATCACTAGTATTATGTGGCGAATCATGAATATATATATGCATGGTCGATTAATCGATTAATGGGCCAGTTAGCTCTAGTTGGAAAAACAGATTTTTCAACCACATACTCAATGGGGGGGTGGGTCATGCATGCAAGCTTAGCAATCGGTATTGGGATTCATAGGAATGCTAAAGAATAGCTTTCTTCAGGTATTTCAAACCTCCTTGGAGAGAAGAGAACACACCTTAAAGGCCCTTGCACACTGAGTCCAAAAATCGCATCCGAAATTTTTGCACGTTAAAAAATAAATACGACCTCACGTTATGTCAATCGCGTTTGCACACTGCCTCCGAAACTTTCGTCCATCATAAAAAAAATTCGGATCAGGTTCGATTTTCTGCGTTTTTCGCATCCGTAGCAAGCATTTTGAATGGTGTTTTGACAATTCAGAGCCACCGAATCACGAATACGAAAAAAAAGAATGCAAAAATTTCGGACTCAGTGTGCAAGGACCTTAAATGGCAGACTGAGAGCAAGAGCAATGGATGGAGCACAATGTTCCATGACCCCCATCTCTAAGGAGCTGTGAGGAGATTAATGGAGTACACAATCTTCTCAAATTAAGTATCATGTCAGAGGGAAGAGCATCTCAACAAAACGAGAAGGAGAGAGGTGCAGATCGTTCCGTGATATGATACGCCAACCTAGCTGCAACAAGGGAATGTGTAGGCTTTATGGAGTAAAGAGAATGGGATGAGAGAAAACCTGAGCCCAGACACTGGGATGAATCCTCTGGGTCTTGACGCTGACTGACTGAGGAACTAGGACAACGTGACGAAAGCAAAAAAGCCCTTACAGAGGACCCAAAGTGATGCAGATGTGCTATCCCGAGTTCTCCGAGCACTGATGAACCACCAAATTCACAACAAACCTACAACCATTGACCATGACTCTATGATGTTTCTCCATCAAATAAAAAGACTTTACAAATGAAGCGTGTGGGTTTGGATGGTTTTTAACACTGAAGCAGTGTCACATAAAACTCCATGTAATCACCTAAATTGCATCTAAAGTCAGAAAAATTGAGCAGGGTATTTAGATTATGTCTTCTGTAAATTTATATCTATAGTTAAACATTAAATGCATTGCAAATCCAAGATACTTCTGCATCTGTTGACTTTATCTGAAACTCTGGTGTGAATCTCCAGTTTCAACTAGCCTGGTAATTAGGGGTGGGGAAAAAAATCGATTCTTAGATGAATCGCGATTCGGGACGTGGACAATTCTGAATCGATTCACAAATGTCAAAAATCGATTTTCAAAAAAAAAAAAAAAAAATCTAATAACGTAACATTGAAGGAACGCAAAAGGCGGAACTCTGAAGCGGACGTGCAGTGCGCGGACAGTCTGGGACGCGCACATAACAGACACGCATGATGGCTGAGCGCCAAATTCGAACGGCACCAGAGAATGTCTTCGTTAAAAGCTAACGAATGGAACATTGGCAATTTCATTGTGATCTATTTAGTATTTTTTTGTATGAGAGCTAATTTCTGTATTGTTTAGTTTTCACATCAATATGCTGTGTAAACCGATCTGATCTGTATGCAATATGTGCAATGCCAGTCACAAAAAGTTACATTTTGACTAAGTTACTCTCTGCAGAATGTTCATTCACTTTCTTTGCTATTTTTGATTGTGGTATACAGCAAACATTTCAAGTCATAACTCTTTATTATTTAGTTGTGTATAAGTCAAGAGCGACTTTGTATGTTACTAATTATTCAGAATATGCATAAGTCCACAAGCATTATACGTTATGATAGCTTCTGGTACATAATTCTATATTTTTGAACGAAAACTGTTTGTGATTTTGCTACAGCAAAATGTTTTTTTTTGTCTGAAGGATTATATTGCTCATTGGAAATAACAAGAGGATGTTGGTTAGAAGTCTATTATTAAATGCTAGAGATTCAGAATATGCTGAAGTTTGTATTAATTTACTACAAGTATGCTGCTAGTACAGGCACACATTTATTTTCCTGTTGGTTCTCAGCAATGTTGGGACATATGCTGGCAAATGTAACCTTACAGTTGACTTGCCAAATCACTTCCATTTGTTTTATTAATACAATTAATATAGGAAGCATTGGAAGTAAGTTCGTTATGGGTCATCATAAATACTTTGCTTTAAAAGTACCAAGTAAAAATATTTTTTCAATGTTTTTGATAAAAGGCACTTCCCTGAGAATTGAACTTAATAAATGTGAAAAAGACACTTTAATGTCTCCGTTTGTCATTCTGTATTGCAAAGCAGATGAGAGTAGATTATGATCAGAAACCTGATTAGAAATCATTATGAATAAAATCGAATTGTTTTGAATCGAAAATCTTTTTGAATCGAAAATCGATTTTGAATCGAATCGTGGCCTCAAGAATCGGAATCGAATCGAATCGTGAGATGGTAAAAGATTCCCACCCCTACTGGTAATACCAAACTCTGCTACTTCGCTTTGCTTCGTAGACAGAGTCTGGCATGGCATAATTGAAAAGCGTTTTCTTTCTCGCGGGGGGGGGCGCTTGTCTGAAGTTTAAAATCATTGGTTACCCGTAAGCCAATCACATAACGTTTGGTTATGGCGTGTGTTATGCGCATGCTCAGCCGCATCTAACTTCCACTGTAAACACATGTATGATGCGAAAACAAAACCATCGAGCGAAATACCGGAGTGAACATGGCTGTGAATGACTTTTGCAGATTATGTGAAGTAAATCTACGCATCCACAGTACAATCAGCGTCTACGTCACGGCTCTCAGCCCGCCCTCTGTTCGTTGATTGGCCGGCTGTTTTCAGGCCGGAGGAAAACGGAAAGCTATGACGCTGTCTCAGACTGAGTACAGAAGCGAACTGAAATTGAGCGTAAGTACGAAGTCTGACATAGTCAGGCTAAGTTTCAACAGCTCTAATAAGTAATAATTAATGTGGGTAACACTTTAGTTTAGGATACAATTCTCACTTTTAAATAGTTGCTTATTAGCACACATATTACTAGGATATTGGATGTTTATTAGTACTTATGGAGCACATATCAATGCCTTATTCTGCATGACCATATTCTACATTCCTCAATCCTTCACAATACCTAAACTTAACAACCTTACTAACTATTAATAAGCAGTAATTAGGAGTTTATTGAGGCAAAAGTCATAGTTAATAGATAGTTAATAGTGAGAATTGGACCCTAATCTGCATCTGCATCTGCAAAGGGTCAATTACACATTTTTTCTCTGTGTTTATGTCAATGTTCAAGACATGTCAACTGTCCGACTTCTTGACACTTGGGTACATTTCCCTTAGCATTTCACTACATATGTAGAATTTTCTCTCGTCATCTACCGTTATATTTAGTGTTTCGACATAGCCAGATAAAAAAAAGGTTGTGCTTTATGATTTTTTGCAATGATAAACTGCATTTGAAGTAATTTACTCTAAAATCATCAGGTACATCATTCGCTTTGCTTCGTAGACAGAGTCTGGCATGGCATAATTGAAAAGCGTTTTCTTTCTCGCGGGGGGGCGCTTGTCTGAAGTCGATTCTCGCCGAAGAACATTTGAGTGCCCACCACTGAAAAGTGGAGGGTGTGGTTAAGTAATCACTGTCATAAGGTCAAATAATATTCAAAACAAGGAAAGGATATGGATCATTCTGAGGATGAATGGCATCGACTCAGGCCTCCAAGCGTTTAATGTCTAAGATGGTTCAGGCAATGCCCATACGTATTGTAATGAAAGAACTGGGCCGTGTGTCAGGGGGCTTTTTGAACAGAAATAGGATTCAGGTGTGCTTTTTTAGGGACCGGTTAATACACAAACATGTCTTCGCCACAGTTGTTTTCAAAAAGGGAAGTTGGACTTCTATACTATTGTATTCAAACAACAATGCTTTCCTTTTGTACATGATTCCTGACGCTTACAGGGAATGGTGGTCGCAGCAGCCATGTGCTCTCATATCAATGGCCAAACAGCTGTAATGAAACCCATGGCATGATATAACTACTTATTGCACTGCTCTGTGGAATACTTGATTCTGATTGGTCAATCGGTAGGCTATGTTATTCCCCGGTAAAAACTGATAACACAGGCTCATCCGAGTAACTGAAGTCAGCGATATATGCTTGGAAAGTTTTTTCTTCGTGGAGGTTTTGCGTTTGGTGAGCTAATAAAATATTAAAACTCAAATCAAAATTGTGTACAATTATTTAATTATGTCATTCGGTATCGCGGATTCGCTCTTTCTTTTTCACACAAATGCAGCTGCTGCCATTTTTCGATGATTGTTTTGTACACTGTAATGAATTTTAAGATAACAAATAGGTACGATTTTAAAACCGTTTCATCTCAAATCAATTTCTTTATCCCCATAATTATTTATGTGTCAAAATCAAGTCAATATTTCGTCTAATTATTTACTTATGTGGCAAGTAGCTGTGTAATAAGCGGGATAAGATACATCCGGCCGGGATAATGTACATCACCCTTCAGGGTGATAGAAAGACTTGGAGCTATCGATGCACAACCATTAGAAAATTAATAACAAATATATTGGTTGTATTGACACCGCTCTAGACATTAAAATATGCACATGATTTAAATTAAACTATGTGGGAAATTAATTTCCTGGGACAACTAAATATTAAACAGTTTAGCAATCATTAAAAAAAAAATGATGACAGAATGCAGTAACTGACCAATCAGAATGGCTGATTACTCCATTACTCCAGTCTTCAGTGTCACATGATCCTTCAGAAATCAATCTAATATGCTGATTTGCTGCTCAAGAAATTATTATTATCAATGTTGAAAACAGTTGTCCATTTTTGTGGGAACCAACCATGATACATTTTTGAGACTCTCTGATGAATAGAAACTATTCAAATCTTTTATAACATTAAATATAAAACTCATTCTATTCATAAAGAACAGTGTCCATGTTTTATTAACAGTTCAAGTTAGTATTGTGTAAATACCATGGTAACTGTAGTTTCTGTAACCTTAGCCTAAAATACCACCAATTCTATATTTCTTATGACTGTGGTGGCTCATACCAATTAGTTTGGGACTGCTATTTAAAAGCCTTGCCTTATAATACTGTTTATTCATCGTGTTACAATTCGTATGCAATTTATGTGTATGTTAAGTTAAGTGGGACGATACTTGTGTGCAAGTTAAACATTTGAGAAATAAATTAGCTTGTTTCAAATTCCTAAAAATGTGGGTCACAGCTTAATGACCATGGGAAAATGTGGGTCCCATCATGGCCAAACCAGAACTACTGCATTAACCAATGGTAACTAATCGAACCTCATTATAAAGTGTTACCAACAGAACTAATGTCAAAAGTCGACACACCGACATATTTTACCCCTCACCCTCATTTTGGCCCTTATTCTGTCTTTTTTGCTTCTCGTCTGCCCTCTCTTCCACTAACTATGTCCCTCATTTTCTGTCAGGATGATCCAGCATCGGCTTGGGTGATTTACTGCCGGAAGCTGTCTTGGCGTCTCTCTCTCTCTCTCTCTCTCTCCAGTTGAATAAGTAGGATCTTCTTGCGCTGTACCAGGAGACAGAGGGGGCAGCGAGTGCGCCATTCCTAACCCAGCTAATGTAGGTCAATACGACCTTTCCCTACCACACATGGAGACAGAGAGAAGAGCCGAACAAGAAACTGAAAAAAAGATGACGGAGAGGGAATAGATGGCCGTGACACAACAGAGACATAGAAGGAGAAAAGGAGAAAGAGAAAGAAAGAGAGAGAGAGAGCCTAGGGTGAACGGGCTGAACGCAGGGACGATCCAGCTGGGGTGGTAACAGTCAACGACAGAAAATGTAACTCCTCAATGCTAAACCACATGACGTCTGGGTGTCAGAAAAATTCATCTAACGCTAGAGAGAGAGAAAAAAAGAGCCACTGCCAGGACTCCAAAAACTACCAGGGGGCCTATTAGCCAAGGACAAAGGCACCATCAAAATCAACAGAAGAACAATTTAGCACACAATGCAAAGTTCAAAAAAAGTTAATCAGGAAAGAGAAAGAACATAAAACTATGACTTTAACAATAAGAGGGAATATTCTATGAACAAAAGACAGGGATTTTAAAAGGGTTTTCACAGTGATGCCGTAGCATAACCATTTTTGGTTCGCCAAATAACCTTTAAGTAAACAGTTCTGACCCTTTTATTTTCTTAGAGTGAACATTTCAAAATAATCTAAAGAACTTTTCTTCCTCTATAAAGAACCTTTTGTGCAATGGAAAGATTCCATGAATGTTAAAGGTACTTCGTGGAACCAGATGCCAATAAAGAACCTTTATTTTTAAGAGTGAAGGGACATTAAAGGTGACAACATCTGACGTGTCTTTTTTTTCTTCTTTACATTAAAATGTCTTATTTAAAGTACCCAGTTTAATATAGGGCAACTTTGATTTCCTCAATGCAGAAAACAAAGACGGAATCACAGAATACAGTTATAAAAATGGAATTTACAGTATAACGTGGAATGTCACAGAAATAGGCAAATTTTGGATGAATAAATCAAAAGAATTGGGGGGGGGATAATAAATATATATTTCCTTTTAGATTTAGAAACAACTGAAAACCAAAAATGCGCAAAAAATCTGTGTGCCCTTGTTGATGAAATTTTATACAGATATATTACATCTTAAAGACGCAGAGGTTTATACAGATATTAAAGGTGTTTATTAGGTTTGAACTGGTTATGAAGATGGTACACTTAGCTTTGATTGCTTGCTTGCTTGCAAAAATTACACACTTCACCTTTAGAGGCAGCTGTCAAAAACGTGCATTGGTCTAATGTATATTTCTTCATGACTTTCAAATAAATATGAGTCTAGAATGTTCTTTTTGTACTTGATGAGCAACACTCGCATATTAGACGACAAACCTTAAAGGTCCCGTTCTTCGTGATCCCATGTTTCAAACTTTAGTTAGTGTGTAATGTTGCTGTTAGAGCATAAATAATATCTGTAAAATGATAAAGCTCAAAGTTCAATGCCAAGCGAGATATTTTATTTAACAGAAGTCGCCTACATCGAACGGCCCGTTTGGACTACATCCCTCTACTTCCTTCTTTAATGACGTCACTAGAACCGTTTTTTGACTAACCTCCGCCCACAGGAATGCTCCCTCAACTCTACCGAAATAACTTACTGTGTTTACTCAGCTCTTATGGTGATTTTCTGAAGTAAAACTGACGCTTCATCTTTTGTGTGATGTACAATAAACTTTATTAAACTCATCAGTATATGTTTGATCATCATTCAGACAGCAGACTTGTAGGCTATTAATAAATAATGGATACATACAAGCAGATGACAAATACGTTATATTAACCGTAATTAAACTACTAAACTATACCTGTTTCATCTCTATACAGCACTCTGACTCTGTAGGCATTATTGTCCGACTCGAAATGAACACCGTTACTGAGAGTTTCTGATATTATCATCATTCCGTGAGGTGATATTGTCCTGAGAGACTGAGCGCGAGCTCATGAAGCTCCGCCCCCTGGGTCATCCAGCAGCAGCTTATTTGCATTTAAAGGGCACACACTAAAACAGCGCGTTTTTCTGTGACCCAAAAAATGACAATTTAAACATGCTGTAAAAAATGATCTGTAAGGTATTTTGAGCTGAAACTTCACATACACACTCTGGGGACATCAGAGACTTATTTTACATCTTGTGAAAAGGGGCATAATACGGGACCTTTAAGAACAACAAAAAGCCACTGATGAAGTCAATAGAATGTGTGGCACAACTTTTCCGAATCGTTAAATCTGCTCACAGAAAGAAAATAATTTCCAGCAGCCATTACTCCAGTCTTCAGTGTCACATGATCCTTCAGAAATCATTCTAACATGCTGATTTGGTGCTTATGACATTTCTTATTACTATCAATGACGAAAACATCATTATTGCTGTATCAGACAGCAGACAAGAAGATTAATTTATATGGCATGTAGACGGATGATGAACACCGGGTCAAGATGTTTAGTGTGTACAGGGGTGAGGAGGTGGAGTTAGAGTCTATGAGCTGATGCATGTTCAAACATGATGGAACACAGATATGTGCAAAAACTAAATAATACAGGACTAACTTACATAGGCAAACACAACAGAAATATCAAGAGGCTGTAAAGTGGGTATTAATATTTAACAGTAACTTAGTGGCCATGCTAAAAACAAGCAAAATGTTTAAAACCAAAAGCCTCTTGAGAGGTTACTGAAACAACCAAAGATTTCCGTTGTGAAATCTGCAAGATACAGTACTTCCCATTGTGGTTTCACTACCAAACCCAGAACAAAACCACTACACTCGTATCTCAAGTGGGTAATGTCATTTGTGTTGAAACTGGTGTAACTTATCATAATACTTTAAAAACAACTTCATAAATCATTTTAGACCCTTGTCTAGTGTCTTGAAGACTTAAGGTTACCCAACATGAAAAACTGTTATAACCAGTATAATAAGCTGGTCTCTCAGCCTGGCCAAGCTGGTGTTCATTTGGTTTAACCAGCAAATGAACTGGTCAAGCAGAACGACCAGCAAAAATGTGTCCAAAAACAGCTTGAAACCAGCTTAGGCTGGTTTGAGATGGTTGTTTTCAGTAGGACAGGACTTCGTGACCTAGTCTTGGACTGAATATTTCCTGAATACATTATGCAGAGGCATTAAAATGAGTCTTGTGAATGATTAACTGGGCTTGCAGATGAAAGTCCTGCTATCAGAATGAACAACAAGATGTGTCATATATCTGATATACAAGCCTGAATACATCATCATCAGATTATATGCAGATATATAGCTATCAATTAAATCCCTGTATAAAACACATTACATCATCATTAACATAAAAGCAATCTAATATTTGATTAAAATAAATATGATATTTCATAAGCTGGTCCAAGACAGAAGGTAATTGTGTCATCAATCTTTTTAGAATAGCTTTGCTAATTTAGCAACCAAATGCTACACGAGTCAATCAGGTTACAGATTAATCCCGTTTTCAAACTAAATCTGGCCCGAAATAACCGCTATCGCGTCTGTCATTATCTTTTACGTGAATAACGACATCATATCTCTAAGTGCTGAGGTATTAGTTATTTTTAACCTCTTTCACCGCCTCAATCTATCACACCATGCTAGCGAGTTAGCAGGGAGTTGGAGTGCCACGCCAGGTCATTGTTTACATTGCTGACTACCTTCGATTCTCAGATTCGTCGGATTGCTCATAAACTACTGATTGTCTGACTAACTGATAGTCTTGTGTTTATAAATAACGGTATTTTATGTATCCGTTCAGAAATGGGTCATTAAAAAGTAGCATAAAGGGACTGACACTTTGAATTTACTTAATTTCCTATGGCTGCCTCCAAATCAACATAAAAGAGTATGGAGATGATAATAGACTATAAGGGTTTTTGTGGGTAAAATCTGTGTATTTGGGAGTATAACTGAAATTATTTATTCATGTGGCCTGCACAACACTCCAGCTAACCTTAATATTTCCACCCACAAGCCCATATGTTGCACGACTGACCCACATAAATTGAACATAATGATCTTTTACTGACAAAGCAGTTAAAATCCATAGGATGTGATAGTGATTTCTGTAATTATTCTGCTAAAATCTTTAACCAACGGGCATAAATGACTCGAGCTAACGACACAACCAACTGATATTTCTCCAGCTAGGTTGTCATAAACCACATTTTCAACCTAACGCTGGTTGTCAAAACCAATATTATAGAGATGTTTGCACTTAATGCATTATATATGGTAGAAAAACGACTGCAAATGGCCAGTGCGACCCAACCTCCCCATCCGAACAATGTCCCGCAGCCTCGCGAGTTTCGGGCTTACCAGATTTGAAGAACGTCGCTATATCGGCCGCGTCCTTAGCCGCCTCCTCGGCCCCTTCCCCCGAGCTCATGGCTGTGGCGAAAAACACAAAAAACTAATATCCAAATCTAAAGTTGCTCTTTATTTTCCCCACAGGCAGAGGGATTTAGAAAAGATGTCCGCCCCTGTGTCTGAGGAATGATCTGACACGGACGGGAAAGGATCACTTCTGAGTGGGGAACATCACAAAACCTCCTCCATCTTGGATAACACAAATTACTAATAGCGCCGGCCGGCGGCTCTCCCGAGTGTAGCTGAGAGAGACTGGAGTCAGGGAAGACTGCCGGGGGCGGGAGTTTGCTTCAGAAAAAGCAGCCGTTTCCCTTTCCAGTGACCTTAACTGGGTCCTCAGGGGCCCCATAATGATTTTTTTGGTAGAATATGATGGAATTCGAAACATCCAATTTTCCTTGGCACTTCAAAGACTCTTCATGATAGATCATATACCGGTATTCATTAGAAATGTGTTTTGATGTGCAAAAATGTCTTCTTGGAATTGATTCTCTCAAACCTGAAATGAAAGTTGTTACTGTAACATTGAATGAACACCCAAAAATGAATGAACACCCAAATTTTACACTATAATATTTTACACTATATTGTATCTTTTGTGTGTGTGTGTGTGTGTGTGTGTGTGAGAGAGAGAGAGAGAGAGAGAGAGAGAGAGAGAGAGAGAGAGAGAGAGAGAGAGAGAGAGAGTGTGTGTGTGTTGTTGTATTTTGTTTATTTTATTTATTGTCTGTTTTTACATTTGGACCCTGTGTCTGTAATAAAGTTTGATGATGATGATTTTCCCTCATATTGTCTTCAGGTCATTTCTGGCTCATTTTCAATAAAGGCACATTTTAGGCCTATGTAATTTTCTCCTATAAGACCACATGGCAACAAAAACCACTATAGTACTTTCCTAAACACCTATAAACACCTAAATGGATTATTGAAACAGATGTGAAACGTCACAATGTAAATTTATGTTGAAATACACAATTTCTTTATTTATGAACTGAAACAATAACTTGTAATGAAATGTGACAGTGAAATGCCAAAAGTGACCGAAATCTGCTAACAATTTTTTACTGTAATTATCCCATCAACATTCAATTAATATATTTTTTTTTTTATCATGATACACATTGGGACCTGGATTTAGTAATAGGGGAGGTCTCTTAGAGGTTTTAGA
This sequence comes from Abramis brama, assembly GCF_963993115.1. Classification (NCBI taxonomy): domain Eukaryota; kingdom Metazoa; phylum Chordata; class Actinopteri; order Cypriniformes; family Leuciscidae; genus Abramis; species Abramis brama. The sequence goes on from NC_139974.1 coordinate 37,229,382, forward strand.
CCTTAAATCATTTTTTATGTGTTTTTATTGCAGGTCAAATCTAACTCAAAGATCACAGGTGGGTGGGCACAGTTTCCTGGATCATAGGAAGGTTACAAGGTTTCCCGAAATGCATATACATAAGTAGCCTAATTTTCAAGTTCCTCTGTTTTTCATAATTCTCCCAATCTTTTGGCTTTATTTTACATTAAATTGTAAAAGAGAGGGATATATTTCAGTTTGTCAGTGGATTTAATGTACTGTATTTTCACTATAGCCTCTGGCGAATGTCATAAAACCCAAACTTATTGAATCACACCGACCTCTGCTGGGTAAAACTCTACGTGCATTGGGTAGTATTCTTCAGCTAACCTGTTTTTTTGAGTTTCATCATAATACTGTTCCAAGCTCGGTTTTGTCCCAAACCTGTATGACTTTTGTTCTGTGGAACACACTAGAATATATAAGACAGAAGAGTCTCAGTCACCATTCACTTTCATTGTTTGCTTTTTACCAGAGAATGTCTAATTCTTTTTACTGTGAATGGTGACTGAGGCTGTCAGTTCCTAACTTACACTATACACAACTTAGTGTTAGTTAGACATAACATAATTTTATGTTCTACGGGAGAAGAAAAAAGGTCATACAGGTTGGGAACAACAAAATTATCTTAGTTTATTTTATTATTATTATTATTTATTTATTTTACGAACTATTCGCACCCATCCACTAGGTGGTACAAACGTTTTCGCAGAAAATATAATTTCACCACAGAAGAAGCAAAGGATGAAAGAAGTGGCCTAACGTAAAAATTGAATTTCACAAAATTTTGTTTGTAACATCACTTTAATATCACTGTTCAAGGAAATAGTTTTGTGTTGGGGGATTTAAAAGCGCAGATCGCTAATTCGCTAATCTATCGCTAATTCTTGCGGGCGAGGCGTTACAGTAGGTGCGTCGCAATTTTGATTACGTAAACGTGTATGAAATGTGTGATGCATCTAAATTGATTAATGTTTTCTGCACTGTATTAATCTCGCACGACTGTCTAAGAACATATTATGTGCATAGCTTCCTATAAAACAACATTGTGTCTTGTTTTAGTTTGCAGAAATGTCTGATTTGCTGACAGTGTACGACGATGACCAGGCCAACACCTTCATCGATTGCATGGTAAATTAAATCCGTCTTATTTTGACCGTAGTGCACAAAAACAGATAGTAATGTTCATCCTGTTTATTATAACTCTATGTAAATGCATTGATGTGACTTGATTATAGACAAGTAATATTGATAACTTTCTTTCCTCAGATCTGCGATAAAAGAATAAGGGGCGAAACACATTACAAAATCCACGTGACTACACTGCAACATTTGAAGGTAAGGAGAGAAAATATATTGTAGTGTCTGAAGTAATATCAATAATTGACCACCAAATTTAGAAAATTTAAAATGATTTCCGGAGGATCATGTGACACTGAAGAATGGAGTAATGGCTGCGTTTTTTTCTGTATTTTTGAATGTAAAATTTTGTGCTTAGGCTACATAGCACTAGTATTTCTGTTTTTATGTAAGTATTATTAATAATGTTTTTTAGTAGTTTTAGACAATAATACTTGATTGTTTTTTTGTTTTATTCACTTTTCTGCTTCATTCAACTTTAGGACTTCTAAGGATTAGAGATCAACCAGCGAACAACATTTTGCCTGTTCATTTCCTTTGTCTCGGACACTGTTTACTAGTCTGACAAGCCAGACCCACATCAAGATGTTGGGTCTGGGAACACACCATTGGCAGGGCTCAATCCAAGGGGCAGGATAAACGGATGTCTTTCAAATTCCCTTCACGCAATAGGATAGCGCTACAACCAACCAGAGAGTTTTCCCACCAGCGGAGCTAGTTGATAGATTAAACTTTTGCCGTATCCGGTCGGCAAAACTCCGACACATCTTCCTTTTTTAAGAATGACTTCAGTGCCGTTCTTTGTTCTTTTCTCAAAGAAATGCTTAACTCCAAGTCTTCCAGAGTCGCGGCCGAAGCCGATTCGAAAGACCACTGTTCGCCAGCAGCGGCAGCCATCTTCTTTGTTTTCAAGTAGCAGGGAATTCACGCGGAACCGTCACATCTCTGCCGTCGTTATGTTAAGCCCGCCCACCGACTCTATACACGATGTGATTGGCCTGACTAGAGTTTGGTTTTTCCAGCTCGCAAGCCAACGGAGAGATGCTAGACGACACTGGCTGCAAAATAAAATTTGCTGCCGCTAGGGTGCGTCTAGATTTCTAGGCTAAATGTTTACAGGTTATGACCTTGTATATGGGTTATTCTGCATTGCTTTACCAGTCCCAAAAACTACTCATTCTTCTTTAAAGCAGATTAGGATGAGTTGTGTGGACACTGGACTATTTTGGAGTCTGTTCGATGACATTTCTTTATCTTTACTATAAGCAACAGTATGACCACGAAGACGTCAGAGACCCCAGCGTCCTCTTTCAGGGACACTTTTCTTGGTCCACTTCAGGTTCTTTTAAAAAGGATTCAAGTGTGAAAACATCCTGAGACACTGAGATGCCAGTTACATGACATTTTGAAGACCAAATACACTCTACCATTTTATATGTTTATCTTTCTGCTTTATCACGTGGATCTTCAGTCTCCTGAATGGATGGTGCTGCTTGAAACAATATATTCTTGTACACTTCTGTATGTTTGAGAAGATTCAGGAGCACTATAACATTTGTTTATTCTTGTAGTCTGAGGGCATCCTCAAACTACTTCAAATAGTTGTCATCGGCACAAAATTGTGCTGTAGTTTGTCAGACGACAGCCAGTGCGGTTGTTGGTGATGATGTGCTTCTTTTCAAGACTGCTTAATGACCATTAGATGCATGTTGTATACTAAAATGGCAGGAGTTGTGAAAATCTGAGTTCCAGTCTGTTTGACTGGCCGCGATGCGAGAGTCAGACTGCACAGGTTGCAGCAAAGAATGTTCACAAGGAAGAACTTGTTGCTTTATTTTTCCAAAGTTTGTGACATTCATGACAAATTTTAAATCTTTGAAAGTTACTCAAAGGTTTTGTTTGAGGCAATTTGTAGCAACAAGCAATCTTCGAGCACAAATATATTTTATTTATGCCTGGGAGGTAGTTAGTACTTACTACTTTTGGTCAAATGGAAATTCTGACCATAATTTCTTTTCTGTATGTTATAACTTCCACATGCTTTCACTGTCGGTTCATTGGGTTCTGAACAGAAAGGATTTTACCTACTGGATTGTAGGTAATCCAAAAATGTACTGTTTTTTATAAAATAACACAGGTTCTACCTGAATAAATATGGCACTGAATCCTGCATAAATCGAAGGACACATTTTCATGTTTTTTTCTAGTCTTTGAATGACTTGTATTAAGTACATTCTCACTGGACTGTTCAGAACTCTTATGCTTTTACACTTTTGTGGCACATTACTCTTCAACTTTGTGAAATTCCTCATTATTTCATCTCATGAACAAGTGAAACCCAACCTTGTGGATTGCTTCTGGAAAATTTGGATTCCTTATTCCACACACATTATGATGTCCATACTTTTGGTTCTTCAACCTTTACCTTTTCTTCAGAGTGATGCACAATACTGGTCCCATAGATCTCCTGAGGTTAAGTGCCTTAATCGAGCCCAATGATGAAAGAAGGTCTCCCCCTTTTGGGGTTTGGACCATCAACTATCTCAACACTCTTTGTTGCTTTGTCATTATTAACTTTTGTTTACTTTATTTCAGTATTGCAAGTAACTCCTATGAAGTGATCATAAGTAAAACGTATAATCATCTGTCCCTGTTTTTCCTCCACTGTTTATCTCTTCAAAGAAAGAGGAGTCCTATGCTTCACAGGGTAAGTAGTAAAAATCACAACTTTGTGATACAATCTTTTTTTTCTTATAGTTTCCCTATTGTGTTCAGTAAAAAAAATCACGTTTTGTTCAAACAGAGTTGGAGTCAGTGTAATAAGATTATACTAAGGGTGTTTTCACACTTGGCAGGTTTGGTTTGATTACAACTAACTCTGTTAGTGCGGTTCATTTAAATAAATGTGAACGCTGCCATCTGAAACCTGGTGCCACCAAACAGGTGGACCTTGAACCACATTTTCAGGTGCAGTTCAACTGAAATATGAACACAACATGGACCAAACACATCTAAAAGATCCAAAAACTGGGTGTAATTTCACAAGATGCGACCCTAAAAAGGACAGAATGCTCAAGCATACCTGGTTCTTCTCGTTACAGTCGCGATGTTGTCCATTACAGTTCAGTACAGGCATTGGAACCGCGTCTTCTTGTCATAAAAGCTGTCCAATCCAATCAGACCTTATCCTTATGCCTTTTGTTTTATAGCTTTAGGTCTAGTGTTAAAAATGACAGTGTGAACGCTAATCGAACCAGGACTAAATATATAATTTTCTTTTTTGGAGGCAGCAGAAACTGAACTACAAGTGTGAGCACACCCAAAGTGTCGCAGAATTTAATTATTTAATTATTAGTTATTTTGACATTTTAATGTGCTTAGAAGCACAATTCTGTATCCTATCAGGAAATTCAACAGAAATCTCAAGGAATTTTGTAAGTATTCAAATTGTCACGTATCATTCCATAGGTCAGGTAGGGTTTCCATTGAGGAAGATGTCCTTCTGCCATCAAAACATATGGTCGTCAAACTCACAGGATTCACCACTGATGATAGGAATCATCACAAGAACTGTTTTTTCTTTTGTTTTGTTTTTTCTGAAATAATATGAAGACCTAGCTGATAGATTTGTTGGCAGTCAGCTGTGGATTTGAAGATTAAGAAGAAACAGAATCCTGTTGGAATCACACAGAACTGAGATGAGAAATGCATACGTGGATTTTTATGGATGTAGTGAAACCATGGGATTTTCAAGAAACAGGAATAGAATAAGATGTGACTCTATTTCAGGAATTTAGGGGGGACGCGGGTGACTTTATTTGGCTTTAGGTGTAAGGCATGAAACGGAATTTGCGATGTATATCCTAGTGAAACGGCTTCTCGAATGAGGAAAACAATGTAGGGCGGGACTTGAGTTTGTCTATCAGGAATTGATTGGACCGTTGTCGTTTGCTAATTGCAAACGTTTCATGCGAGTGACATGTTGCTGGAGGGGAAGGATTGAGACTCGTCTGGCTGTTGGACAGCCTTATTGGCCAGCCTTCTCTTCTCTGATGACAAGTACATCAGTGCAGTGTCACTGTGAGGGGGCCGGTTTTCTATTTAAAGATTACAAATGCACATTTAAAAAACAATTATGTGCACAGATACATCATTTTCAATAAACACTGCAACAATGCAATGGTGACATAAGAACTACATCTGAACAATGAATTCATCGGTTTGCCTCATTGTTCATGCCATCCAGTAATTTTTTTTCCACCATATTTATTTAAATGTGCAATGTGAGATGAATTTGTACGTTTCTCCACACCCCAAAATACAGTATACATGCTGTAAATAGCACAATGCTTCCAGTGTGCTCAGCAGATTTTATTACTTTTTTTATTTCACTTTCATAGTGTCCCCTTTATATCTGTGATTACCAAAGGAGGCATTGAGGACTAGAGAAGCAAGTATGCCATACATATTATGTGTATGGACAGATTCCCAGGTGCATAAGTTTGGATTTCTACAGCATCTTTCAGACTGATCTCAATCCTGGGATACTGTTTTACCATAGCGATGTGAGAAAGCTAGTGCAACGGTTGTACCAGCTCATCACCTGTGCAAAACCACCTGTTTCTTGCACTGCGCAAAGATGCATGACTTCTCTGTGAAGTTACTGGACTTTGGTGTTGAAGGATGTTGCCCAAAGCTTCTTAGATTCTAGAGATCTGAGATACCATATGAATCCTTGAGTGGATGGCACAATTTAGTAATGCTTCAGCATTACTTAACAATTTGAGACCAGTTTGTCTTTCACCAAATGATGTCTTTTTTGATTGCTGAACATTAGACGGCCTCCCCTGGATTTTCATGAAATGTGACGTTTCAGCAGAAATATATGGGAATGTCCTTTAAATATTGGTAAGAAGGATAACAAGAATTATTTTATTTGTTTACCTGAAAAGAGGCCTCGAGTCTAAATCAGCTTCTACTTAACCAGAAATGGTGTTCATGAAAATGAACTTTATCTTTTACTGTTTGATGATAGGTCAAATGGAAACAATTTTGAAGCAAACATCAACATTTCGGAGGGATCTTCATCAAATTTCATTCAAATTTGTGTTCCTCTGGTACAAACTGCTTATAAAAAAGCATAATGCTTGAAAATGCACCATTTTTGAACGGTGTGGGCATATTTCAGACATTTTGTGTTACTTAGAAGATTCTGTATATTTACAGATTATAAGATTTATAAGACTTATAAGATTTTTGTATATTTGTAACCTTTTGAAATGAACATGTTTTATGAGCTTATTCTGTCCTTATAGGAAAGATTCCGAGACAACCTCCACTGCCGGAATGGACAGATATCATAGAATATTTGAAATACCTGAAACTTGATGAGCCCATTATTGGTAAGATGACTTTAATGGTTAGGATACCATTGAAATCATGATGAGTGAAACGGTCTTAAAGGGATAGTTCACCCTATAATGAAAGTTTAGTCATCATTTACTCACCTCATGTCTTTACAAATCTTTTCTTTTGTAAAACACGAAAGAAGATATTTTGGAAAATGTTTTGGAACTGTTTTCGTCCATACAATGGAAGTGAATGGGGTCCAAAATAACACTGGAATTTGGTCCCCATTGACTTTCATTATATGGCCAAAAACAAATACTGAGACATTTTTCAAAATATCTTCTTTTATGTTCCGCAGAAGAAAACCAATCATATGAAATGGCATGAGGTGAGAGAAATGTTTATTATTAGGTGAACTATTCAGTATTTTACAATTTAATTAAACTGCTTACTCTTCCTTTTTTCTTTGTTCAGGTCTCGGCTCCCTGAGACAGATCCCAGATCATATCACTGATGATGGCAAAGCCGTGTTAAAATACAAGTGCCGATTGTGTAATGTTGATATGGACCTTTTTAGTATGGTGGCCCATGTCGTTGGACGCAAGCACCGGCAAAAATACTTGGTATGGTGGCATTTTTCCTCATTTTACTTTTACCCTTATTCTGTTCAGAGTAAAATAAAGTGGTTACATTAGATCTGTCTTATCAGGAACTGAAAAGGCCAGATTTGGTGACATGGCATGACAGCGCACAGAAACAACCAGGTCTCGTTGCCAGAGCAAAAGCTGCAGTAGTCGAAAAGCAGGAGGGATGGGGAACGCCAGTGGTATTAACATCTTTGTTGCTTATAAAATGAATTATTTTTAATAGTTTACATTAAACATCTAGAAATATGAATTACTATTCAGCTGTAATTTCATTTCAGGCACTCAGAAGAGACCATTTTCCAAATTTCCAAGGTGAAATTTTGACTTTTTAAACCACAGCTGCTTTTTAAAAAAATTTATACAGAATTCCAGTTTGTGTAAAATTGTAAACAAAATTTTGTACCTTACAGGAAGAGATTTACAGTCCAGTGTTCATGAACAACCCTACTATGGACGAGACTCTAGTAGGGAGCCACCTTTGGCAGAAGATAATATTCATAAACAGACGTACTTAGAAGAACAGGGAGGACCATATTATACTGGTGAAAAGTATGACCATTATGATAGACCTAATCCAGATGATGCAGTCCACCAGCAATCCTATCCAGAAGGAAACCGACATCAACAACCATATGAAGAAGCCGACATTCGAGGAAGAGGCTTACGAGGGGATAATTATCCTGAAAGAGCTGAAAGAGAAATGCATACTAGGCCCTATGCAGAACAGGGTCCAAGGAGACTTCGAGAAGACTATGAAGAAGTTCTTGGCCAAGGACAGTTCTCAAGAGGTGATAGACTTGTGTCTATAGATGTCCAAGAGAAAGTTTATAATGAAGGCATGCCAAGAAACCGATTTAATGACAAAGACCTCCGAATCCAGCGCCCTGGAGAATCTGAATATCAGGCTGAGCCAGTTGAATATAGGCGATACGCAACTTATGAAGAGGAAAAACTTGCCACGAATCCCATGCCAATGCATGGAAAAGGTTTTCATGACGAGGAGAGAAGAGGGACTGTCAGAGAATTGCACAGAGGGACTTGGGACAAAGCTAATGAGATGCAAGGTTACCCCCACATGCTTGAGCCCAGAGATCCAAGAGCATATTCACAGGAAGCTGTTCCAGCTAAAAAGAAAAAGAAGAGCAGATTCTCTGATGCAACCACAGAGGAAATAGCACTCGCACATATGAGGTAGCTTGTTGGATCATTTCATAGTCACATTCAGAAAATCATATCACTTTGTTGCACAATGTTATGAAATTTGATGCAATTATTAGTATTTTTACACCCATTTGCATTAGTCTGTTGTCTTTAATTGTATGTTGTTTTGTTTTTTTACAATTCTTATTTTAGACATTCCAAAAAAAACATCCAAAAAGAGAAGTCAAGAGGAGCACAGTTCAGAGCAAAACATCCACCTCCGGTAAAACTGCAAAGCCACTAAACCCTTGGGTTTACACACAAAAACAAGTATATTGAGAATTTAAGATAACTTGTTTTAAAGGGTAACTCTCGCCAAAATGCAACCTAGGGTCTTTTTTGTTAATCTACCCGAGGCAAACTTTCGTTTAAAAGCATAATTAGAATGGAAACGCCACTTTTAAGTTTGAGCGTATTTTCATTTTCGGTCAAATTGCCTTTTGAATGGGAGTGCTTGAGGCACTTCTATGATAGCATTAAAAATCACTATTTTTAAAACACTAAGAAGGCTCGACACAACATGAAACTTTGCTCAAAGTATCACCAGAGACTCTACACATGAACTCGAGCATTGAGAACATTATGTACACAGAGTTTACTAAAAAGAAAGATTTTGAACAACTCACTGTGTTTCCGTCCGCCGGCATTTTGACAGTCAAAAATAGTCTGAATGCGAATGAACTGACTCTGAATTTTAGTATTGCTTCTTATATGAGGATCCTTTTTCAAATACAAGGTCAATATTGATTTTACTCTCCTCCCTGTTACGGAGATCGACTATTTTTGACTGACAAAATGCCGGCGGACGGAAACACAGTGAGTTGTTCAAAATCTTTCTTTTTAGTAAACTCTGTGTACACAATGTTCTCAATGCTCGAGTTCATGTGTAGAGCCTCTGGTGATACTTCAAGCAAAGTTTCAAAGTGCATTTACATGCAGTTTAAGTTTGATTTCAGTTAGACTAAAGCAATAACTTAACTTAAAATATGTATACAAAGGTCTGTTTTTGTGAAGTCCGACTAATGGTGTGGTAATATTTACTGTTATTCAGTGAATTTTCACGGTCGAATTTCAGTCGTTTCAATAGGATCCATGTGATTGGGAATTTCGCCTAAGTGTGAAAAAATAATAATAATTCCCCACACAGGGTTCACGTAAATTTGTCAAGTTGACCAACAAAAAGATGCTCTGTTTGAAAGGGACTTCTGTGTGAACAGTGCTTCATACACCACTACACTATTGATAGCCAATGGATCTTTTTTGTTAGTGAAATTTCACTTTTTTTGCACCTTGACATAAATAGTGATTTGTAGCTTGTGTTTGTCCTTGTCCAGCATGTACTGTATACATATTAATCAGACTACAATTGGCTTCTACTGTCTTTGTACATGCAAACGTATTTAATATTTCAAATATTCAACCAAACATTGTCACACTGTATATCCTTTGACAGACTGTAGCTTGACTACGCAAAAAACTCGCTATAACTGTGTATGTAATTGTACTTGGTGCTCGTTGGCATGCTCATCTTGTTGTTTTTTGTGTTCCTCTCTATACAGTCATTCAATAACCAATTTGTGGACCCTGGAAGTGTATCCCATCTTGATCCAAAACATGAAAACGTTCTGGACATACTTGTGAGTGCAGAATATTTGACCAACATGAAAACAATTATTTACTTGATAGACTGGAGTTTTCATTTGAACATATTCTTTTCAAATTACAGAGTGACATCCAGATTGAAAATATGGATGACGCCAGATTTCTTAAAGAAAAGTTGTGCACAGTTTTGAAAGAGTTCCAAGCAAAAAAATCCGCAACAGCTGGGGTAAGCACAGTGTTATCTTTTAAGAATCATTCTCATTTAATTTGGTCTAAATAATTATCTTTTTGTTGTCTTTCATCTAAAGGGCCCATCTTCACAATCTGTCAGTGATCACAGAGGGGTAAAGCAGACGGAGCAACGCAGAGATGCATATAAAGACCCAAGGGATGATCCAGATGGCATGTATTCAGAAAACAGGGGTTTCCAAGAGATCAGACAATATGAAAACGATCCCAGAAGTTTCCAAGAATCCAGACAATATGGAGATGACCCTAGAGATTTTCGAGAGGTCCGACAAAGTGAGGATGACCCCAGAGGTCATAGAGAGACCAGATATTATGAAGATGATTACAAGGAGCCAAACCGATTTGACGGTTATCCCAGTGGTCTTCAAGAAGCAAGGCCGTACGCTGATGATCCCAGAGAATTTAAAAAGTCAAGGTTACAAGAGAATCCTAAAGGTCTTCCAGAGAGGAGACCATATGATGATGATCATAGGGAAAAGGAACAACATTACGAAGAATATTCAAGAACTTCCAGAGAAGAAGCTCCAAGAAGAACTCAAGAGACAAGATATTATGATGACGATTACAGAGGCTTTGGAAATTTGGATTCTGAAAGAAGCCGTTCATTTGAGCATTTTGAGGGCAGAGGCCCTGCAGGTGTTGAGAGAGGTTTTCAAGGTAAACTAACACCCAGCTGTCATAGGGCAAACTAGTCTTCCTGAGGAGCAGATGATATTATTTACAGTGTTTCTAAGAATATGTAAAAATATTCAAAAAAATCCCCCCACTTTTTGAGCTAGTATAATTTTTTTCCTGTATAGTGCCCTCATTCGTCATGATCTCCAGATTGATTCTTCCTGATTATTGTTTTCAGAGAGCTTTGGCAAGCCTCCTGGTAACTTCCCACCAACTTCTCTTCAAGAAGAAGCAAGGATGCATTTTGGGAGAGGACAGCACAGGTCCCATCAGAATGACAGTCAAGCAGGCGATGAACCGTACGACCCATTCCAGCCATCAGCCTCACCACCTCCAGAAGCGAGCACCTCCACCAGTCTTGACAAGATCGCCTCAACTCTTCTGGAGCTTGTGGCTCGTAGATAAATTGATGAGTCGGATACTTCATGATGTGATACGGTTTTAGCTTAACAATAGCCTACAGTGATTGATGTTCCAGTAAATTGAATACTGTTTTCTGCTATTTTTCAACTACTTTTCAGTTTGTCATGTAAAGATTTGTAGCCTAGTTTCTATTGTCTTTTCAATTTGGTTTGTCTATTGTGAAATTGTAATGAGTTTAGATCAAATGATTTGATAAGAAATATGTTGATTTAAAAAAATAAACCGTTCAACCCACTCTTTTTGAATTTTTTTAATCAATATTTTATTTTTTATTAAATAAACATTGGTTGTAAGATATAACAATGGTTTTAGTGTCCTGATTTCAAACAGTGCTGAAGTGCTAAAACTTTGTAAATTAAGGTAATTTTTGTGAATTATTTCTTCAGACATCACATAAGTCTTTGTGTGTGTGTGTGTGTGTGTGTGTGAACAGCTAAATACAAAACTGGATTCAGTTATAATATTGATTTATAATGAAGATCGTTTTTTAATTGTAAACTTTGTTCTTAGTACAAGGGTATTTTTACCCATAAATAGGGTTAGGGTGTGATCTTATATGCACTACACAAATTACATACACACATATATACACATTCTTTTCTGTTTCAAAATAATGAAATAGAGAAGAAGCTATTTTTTTTATTCCACGGAGACAATCGGGAGAAATGCTTACAATTAAATGGACAGTAGCTATAAAAGTTATATCCGAAGCAAACACATACATGGGATGTGCAGGTCAGATCAACCTCTCGCTGACGCTGAACTGAGGAACATTCACATTTAATGGCGCCAACGGCGAGTACGTCACAGCAAACGTAGCACTTCTTCCGGTTTTAAAAAAAAGTTGTCAAATCGTCGGCCATCTTGGTTGCTGTAAGAGCCTGAAATAAATTAAATATTACGACGAACCGGACTACACTACGATTTCATCGCCTAAAGTGAGTATAAAAATTAAACACTTTGCTGCGTTACTGTTCGCTTGCTATCTACCGCTCAGTTTCGATAAAGCGGGTGTCGTTTTGAGCTCGTGGTCCAATAAAAGTTTTCATCCAATGGACGATTGTTTTGGAGGATGAACATAGGCGCCATTTCCCTCCTCGCTCTCTGAAGCGCTTATTGGTGGCTAGTGGAAGGGAATGGAGGCGGTCAGGAAACTGTTGGACATTAGTCGCCATTTTGGCTCTCTAGTGTAAGTGACTTCTATTGGCTCACTGGTTCATTTTGAGCCTAAATGGTGGCAGTTTCTTAACTACCAGAACCCCTAGAAACCTTGATTGGTGGAATCTAGTCCGAGGTTTGATTGGTCTGAAGGACAGATCCAAACGTAGTCTTTATTGGTTAGACTGTCTTTACACCGCTTTACAAATATTTTAGGAAAACTCGCTCAAAGCCTTCGAAAACCATCATTATTTCACTTCTCCTAATTTGTCGAGAGTCACAGTCGATGCGGCCTGCTAACGTAGCGAGCAATGTCTCCTACATTTATGCCGCTCTTTTAATAATCATTAACTGTCCGTACAATCTTGTCGACTGTAACGTAGATATTTGGAGATGTAAATTATCCTCACAATAAAATGTAAATCGGTCACTATGTGTTTAATCCAGAACAATGTTATACACGCATATATACTGATTGTGTGTATGGTTTCGTTTAGCATGTCTCCCGGTAACGTTAGCCTGCAAATGCTTTGTCGACTTCGTTAACGGAATTTACAACTGTTATTATGGCCATGTACTGCATATTTCTATTTATCAGATGTGAAGGAAATGTAATTTTTTGTGTAACTTATATGATTTATTCGGGATGGAATTTATTCCGTTTATTTTCATTTTGTAGAATGTGCCTCTGGTGTCATCGTATAGTGCAGATATTAATACGCTTCTAATTGTTTTTCTACTGAATGAGAATAGAAAAATAAAGTAAAATACGAACTCACTAATTATGATATTTAGCAATGGCTGTAATTTAAGACGTAATTGACATGTTTTTAATGTACCAGGTTAAATGGAGGTCAATTTCTGACTGGCACATGAACTCACTATTTACATATCAAGTGATTCATCAGTGAGCCTTTCAAGGCATCTTTACAAGCAAATTTATTCCTCATTGACCTTGATTTTACAAGAATCATAATGGCATTCATGGCAACTGTTGCCATAATCTTTCAACACTGTTGCTGTAAATAATTGACCTGCCTTCTAGATGTAATTCAACAACAACAATGTAGAGGAAGGATTGTGCTGCTCCAGTTTGAGTTGTTGCATTGGTTTTCATCTATACAGTGTGAAGTTTTTCCCACATTCTGATTTTCATGTCTCACATAATTAAAAGAGGCGAGACTATGGTGAATTGGAGGTTGTGTAGGCCGATTTGCATGTGGGGGCATGAAGCTTCTGGAAATAAAGAGACCAGTCAGAATCAAGTGATGCTGTACAATGCAAAAGAACAGCAAGTTAAGGTGCGGTCACATTAGTAAAATTATTAAAAGTGTAGCGATGTGTGACGCACAGCCTACAAAACTTTCAAACCAAGCAGCTTTCAGTCGGTCAAAGTGGTGAATCATATATCATATTTGAAGCACAGAGATCTTTTGCTCTCATGTGACATTCAATATTATGTGGATTCATATTGAAATGACTGTTTCACATGCTAAAAAAACACCATAAATGTGAGCATTGTCTTGTTGTTCTTTACCATTAGTTATTATTCTTTACCATTGAAGGAATAACCAAAAGAAAAATGAACAAATAAGTTATTGTAATAGCATGATAGTTGCATAGCTTGCATTATTTTTGGTCACATGATGAGATTGTGCTGTATGGTTACACATAACCATTTAACATGACCCTTCAGGTCAACTTTATATTTCTTTATGACGCGACTAACGTCGAGTTTAGGTTGAATGTGCTGCACTGCATGCATGTCCCTGCACTCAAATGAGACTGCAAGTCTGACCTGAGTGACTTTCCACTTTAAATCATGCGGCTATAGCATGCGGCATCCTCTTTGAGCTCGCATTGGGCCAATCACTGTCCGTGGGCTCATTTGCATCATCGCACACCCAGCCACTGCTCTCCTCCGAGGGGCGGGCGTTAGAGACATTTAGTTTGACATTGTAAATAAGCAAGGGACAGTTGTTTGAGAAGTCAGTTGTTCAGTCCGGCTCCGTCCAGCCACAGTAGAGAAGACGATCTGCAGGGGACAGATTTTCCAAGGCTCACAAACCGAGGCGATCATCCGCTCTCCCCGCGTCCTTTATTCAACTTTCTGCTGCTTTTGTCTGGTGTTTTTTTTTTCTCTCTCGTTCTTTTCGTTGCCTGACCCCTATCCTGCTGCTCAAGGTAACTTAAAACAGGAAGTTGAGTGTCTGTGAAAGGGGGTGGAGTTGAGAGGGTCAGCAGGGAGGAGGGGAGTGACGGATGTGTCGGCCAATAGCGGCAGAGACCGACTCGGGCTCATTTGAAGAATCCACAGAGGGGGTGGGATCGTAGAGATAGGCAGGCTTAGAGTATCGTTTAGCAAGCTAGATTGATTACACTCGAGTGTTAAAGGGAAAGCAGTCAGGAGATTTTTGTTCCGACTTGTTCTACAGCTCTGCATTGCTCTCACACTTTTGTTTCTTTTCATCCTTCCCTTTTTCTCCACCTCTCCCTCACTTTCTCGCCTGTTTTTCCGGTCACTCGCAGAGCCAGGGGTCAGCTGAAAGACAAACAGTAGGGTTGCCAGGCAGAGGCCAACTCCAGGCTCCAGGCGGCTTCACGGGACTCGGACAGGGGAGGAATGGGAGGGGGTTGTGTGTTTAGGAAAGGGGGGAGGGGGGTGGCTGAAGAAGATGGGCTAGTTGAAGGGGGAGGGTTCGGAGGGGGGGGGGGGCAGTAGGTGATCGCGCTCCCCTCAGCTCGGGGCTTTGAACACAGCGGCGGATCGCCAATCCCACACAGCCTTTTGTCTCCTCTTGGGACAGAGCCTGTGGAATAAAGACACTTATGGAGACTTTCGAGATGTCCTTCTCCGGCACAGCATATGAAGGGCATGGGGTAAGTATGACTTGCGACTGCAATCAGACAGTAAAGCTCTCTCCCTCTCTCTCTCTCTCTCTCTCTCTCTCTCGCTGCAGTAATGGGATGCTTCCTCTGTCCTCCGCTGCGCTTTTCTCCTCCTCCTTTCGTCCTCTACTTTTCCCCTTGCTTGAAATCTGAGTGTACTTCTTTGTGTTTTCTCTCCTGTTCATTTTTAACTCCTTAACCTGACTACTAATGTCTGACATGATGTAAACAATAACTAGCTGGTAATTTCACTGGTTTTGCATATGTCATTTTAACTTTCCAGCGTTGAACTGCACGCCATACTTTTTGATCGCAGTTGACCTTTAAGTTCATCTTGTTCAGGTTTACTTCGGACTTTTTGAAGGTCCAGTGCTGTCGAGTATCTCCGCTATATTTGTGATGCTTAGAGATACAGATAGAGATGATGGCCATGGCTGTATAGGACCGCTAGTCCCAGTTTCACCTTTCAAGGCCCAGTTTCGCGGCTTGTTTACACTCCCATGACAGTGAGAAAGAGCAGAAGGCAGTATTGGATGTGGTCTCTACGTGATCAGCATGGATTGGGGTTTATGTGGGGACTCTTTGCCCCCTTAGTTCATAATGTACAGATGGTTGTCCTCACATGATTCCTTGTCACAGAATTCAGTCGGATTAAAGTCTCTTTCCCGCTTGTGCACTAGAAAGTTTCCATTAGTGATGGTATTATGCTCCTTTTGGGGAAAGGAGTTACTAAAAATAACTCTAGGTAGAGCCTTGACTGCTGTGTCTCAGCATGATGTGTTCGGTTAAGATTTGATCATTTTAGCTCCTTATCGCACCAGATTGCACAAATGTTCAAGGGTAAAATGTCACACCTGACTAACGTTTTTGCACATTCCCTCTCGTTCCCGGAGCTTTGCACTTTAGGTTGTTTTGAAATGTCAGTGCAGAACCTTTAAAGTTTACAGTTGGGTTTCTGGTGCTGGCGTCGGCACGTCGACGCACCTTGCCGTTGCGGGCCCATCGGTGGATGAAGGTCACAGGAATGTGAGAGCAGCTCCTGCATTCGATCTGTCAGCAGAGAGAGAGTGTGAGACCAAGAGGACAGTGCATCCCTCAGGGGCGCACAGACAAGAGGGGGCCATTCACCATCACGCTTCTCTAGGGACGCCATCATTGCACACACTAGGGTCGCCAAGTTGCTGCAGTGAAAGTTGAAAAACCAGTCTCCATTCTCTTTCTCTCTGTGCTATAGAATATCCCTCACTTTTTCTCTCTCCCTCCCCATTTTTGCTTACTGCCAAATGACCTTGAGAGTTCAGGGACGGCTTCCTGGAGTCGACGCGAGGCCGAACCAAGGGCAACTTTGGAATGATTGATCCGTGAGATCAGAGTGGCGTTATTGTCCAGCCCCTATGTTTTTTGCTCCGAACAAGAACAGCTATTTGTCGGTTAATTTGTAATTCATTGCCGGGTGCCTGGGTGCATTTTGTTGTGTCCGAGTCGATGATTAACCAGTAACCGAAGCAGGCTTTGTGTTTTTTTTTATATATATATATATATATATATTTATATATATACCAGCTGGCCTTTCTGAGTGAATGTTTGTGTAGTTAATAAATCCTTTAGAAATGTGACCTTTCTGTATAACAGAATGATCATAGAAAACATCTTGTCTGTGTGCTGTAATTTTAGTTAATGAGGCTGGTTTAGGTTCAGGGACTTAACAAGTAATACATAGTAAAAAGAGTTGTCAGTAAGTACGTTTACATGTTATATGCAGGGATTTTTTTTGGTGCATAGTTGAGCAAAGCCTATCCAAGTAAACATGGCACAAGGCGTAATGCATTTAAAAAGATGCTGTCAATAAGTTATACATGTGCAGTTATAATCAGGTTTTTTTACGTAGCTTGGCTTCTACATGACACAATATGTGATTGATAATTTTTAATAAGGATTAAATCCACATCACAGTAGTCCGAATAACACATGCTGGGAAATGCCACTAGGCAATGTTTTTACTTAGAAAGTTCTCTAATGGATTTTTTCAAAAACGTTTCACCAGGAATTATCTGAAATTTTTGATCAAATATTGAAATGAAAAACCTCATATAATGTTTGTTATAATGTGAGTTGGTTGTCAGTTGTTGTTTTTCATTACTACTGTGTTACTACTATTTATATTATTTTAAAAGATATTGATCTTGCCATGAAATTGCCATAGATGCTGGTATGGCATAAAAAACAAACAAATACATGCTGGGCGAAACGCAGACATTGTTGCATTATCAGTCGGAAATCTGACTGAAATTAGAGTTTAAAGTTCATTTAAATGTATTTAAAAGCTCTGAACTGTCATTCTAACACACAACTTTCTCTCTCTCTACATTATTTTCTTCACATGTTCATGTTATTTTTTGCCCTCTGGAATCCTCCGAAATCAGATAAGATTGTTCTGTGTGCATGCATTGTTTGGTATGCATTTAGTTTTGGTTTTCTTAACCCGTCTAGGGGAGGCATGCTTGAGATGAGGAATGTGAGCAAAAAATGAGATGAAAAATTATTCTCGGTTCACGGGTTAAGTTTGATTTGGGCTTGTCAAACAAAAAAGCAGACTCTGAAATAAGGTCTATTGTTTTGTAGCTTTTGAAGTCCTGGCTGTTAAAATTAGGCTCACTCTAGAGGTGAGCTTCAATGTCTGAAGGTAGCTTAGATCTCAAGTCAACACAACGACTGGCATCCGCAACCCTGGTATTGTCTTCTCCGCATAGCTGATCTGAATCTCTCCAGAACGAGGAAGAGATTATTCTACATTTTTATCTGCTTAAGATACAGCCCAAACTATAGTATAAAAGGTAATTGTCCTCACAGTGGTAACTGTATATGAAGTTATTCTGTTGTGTTTGTCACTACACTTTCTCCACTTATGACTCTCCTTCTTGGAGGTCTTAGGCCTCACTTTCTCCAACCTTTAAATATCTGCCACACAACCAGCTTAACTCATCCTCTCATCAAGGGGGTTATTTGTGAAATCGTCAACCGCTCATCCTTGATCACGTTGAAATGTTTGAGCGTTCCTTTGCTGCAGTCCTTCTGCACGACGAAAGCCAGGCTGGCAGTGATGCTCTTGCTGATTCAGCCTCTGTTAGCGGCATTGACTTTCTGAGACACAAAGCACCAGCGGTCATTGCCGTCGAGGCAACCGAACAGATCAGGAGAAATCCAACACCACCGTTGCGTTCTGACTTGAAGGACGATCGTGACTAAGAGTTGCACGTGCACTGCGCTTAACCTGGCTTTTTGTTTCCGCCTACAAGTCTGAAGTTTGAATGAATTATATTGTGATGTAGTTCCATTACGGTTGCAGTTGGGTCAATGACATGACACTTATTTATTTATTTTATTTGTATCTTTAATATATTTAAAAATACATTAAAAAAACAATTCATACATACAATTATTTGAATAGACATCTATGATTAGCATTTTTTTTTTTTTATTTCTGAATGAAAATTGTCAAAAATGTCAAAGTGATGCAAGTAATTGAAAAAAAACTCTAGAAATTAAAACCTTACTAAGGGCTTACTAAGTTTAACAATTGCTTCACTGTATCCAGCTTGTTAATATTTTAAAACCTGAAAGGTCCTAACACTTTAAAAAAATCTATTTCTTTTTTATGGACAGTTATTTGTCACCCAAGTCAATGGTAGTAGCCCCTTTTTTACTATTATTTTGCTGTAACGCATTACAAAACATTCTAACCTCAAAAGAACAAGCTTTCTACCCATGCTAAGTCAGAGGTTTCGCTCTTCCCATCTCAGGTTGTGTGTCTCAATCTGGTTAAAAGAGTCAAAAATAGCTCCCACTCAAGCAGCTGGTCGAGGCGAGCTTTGATTTAACCTATTTATGTCTCCTTTAATGGAGTGTTATCTCATTTAATTTGCCTCACAATTTCCCTGGTCCGTGACAGTAATTGCTGCTGTTATCGCCTGCTAATTAGCCAGCTAGTTTTCTTAATGGTCTTACTTGAGAAGTTAAATTATCATTTGTTATCAGTCCGCCGCTGGAACATCAACACTCACAGATGTACAGCAGAAGACCATCAAAAGATCGACACCTGATGCAGTTGCTTCCCAGCAGCAGAGCTGCCGCTGGTGGTTTCTCTTGTTAAATGTATGCTTAATAAATTTGATTGACAGTTGATGGCTTCAGTCAAGCCTGAAATGAGTCTGGAGCTTATTGACAGTGGAGTCACATGACTCATTGATTTGTATTATGCTTGTCTAATGCCACTGATTGTTTTGAAGGCAAATAAAGACACTAAACATGATTTTTGGCGATCTTAACAATCCTAATGCTTCGATATACGTAAGAGGAATAAGAGATAAAAGCAGGTCGCCGCTTATCGCCAGTGATCACGCACGTTTCACTGTGTTGCTCCTCCGTTTGACCTACATAGTGAGGCTGCTCAGCAGTCCGACTGCTCCCCCCTCCATTAAGCCCTTGGCAGTTTGTCTTGTTATTGGATTATGGCTGAACTGCACGAGTCCGAGTACTTTTTTACTGCCTCGCTCCTGCTTCTGTGGCACCCCACCCAGCTATTTCAGTCCCTGTGTTTTCTTCCAGAGAAAGAGAGAGATCCTTTGTAGCGTCCGTGGCAGCGCAAGCTCAGGCAGGCTGCCTGCAGAATTCCTCACATGCCATAGTAACCTGCCAGCTTTGCTCCTCTTGCATTTTTGGTTTGTGTTAGTTTGTGTTTGGATTGTCTCCGTTGCGTCAGTGCCGAGCAGTACTGTTAGATCGACACATTTGGTCCGGCTCCAAAGCTATTTGGGTATCCAGATGTGCACTACAGGCATCAGGTCACTGGCATGGAGGAGGACTTTGTTCTCCAGGTTTTTCACATATGGATTCCTGGCTTAGTTTACACACGCCTGAGTTGACCAATTGCCCCATCGTCAATTGCACCAGGCATTTTACTGTAGTGACGCACGGGCTATCACACAAAATTATTCTGACTTCTTCAACTCCAACTAAACAGTGTCTAATGTGGTTTATTATCTCAAAGCTCAAAATGATTACATCAGTTACGAGGCTTATATGTGAACATTAACCCTGACTTGTCTTGTTTTCTCTCTCTCTTTATCTCCTAGAAGATCTGGAGATGTCGGCAGACTCATTTGGAGCAGGCGGCAGCGATGCCCAGCAGAGCCTACAGACCTTTTGGCCCAGAGTGATGGAAGAGATCAGGAATCTTACCGTGGTATGGGTTTCTCCTAGCTTTTTTTATCTGCTTTATTCTCACTCAGATACAGTATAAACACTGCCTTTTCCAACAACAACAAAAAAGTCTTTATTGGAAAATTACAGGCAAGTTAGCCAACTATGTAGTACCTCAACAAGAGTCTGCCTCTGTTTATTAATAGGAATTATTAATGTTAATGCGAGTTCTCCTCTAACGCACTCT
Source organism: Abramis brama (assembly GCF_963993115.1). Classification (NCBI taxonomy): domain Eukaryota; kingdom Metazoa; phylum Chordata; class Actinopteri; order Cypriniformes; family Leuciscidae; genus Abramis; species Abramis brama. The sequence continues at coordinate 37,250,181 of NC_139974.1, forward strand.
CGCACTGTTTCAGAAGGATTTCCGTGTGCAAGAGCTTCCTCTTGCTCGCATCAAGAAAATTATGAAACTGGATGAGGATGTGAAGGTAAGAGCAGGCGAGCTGAATCAACACTAAGCTAAGTCTAAGCTGATGTCAGCACACTTCCTGTCTTTCATTCTTGAGAAAGCAGCAGCCCAGCGTTTGTGGACTGTACATCAAGTGGCCAGTCGGGTCAGTAATTAGTGGAGTTTGCTATGGCAAGCTTTACTATTACTATTACTCCGGATTAGAGTTTTTCGGAGGTTTGTTCAAATTCTTGGCCGTAAGTATTGATGTTCTGCATGTTTGGCACTCTTTGTTTTACAGACATGAATGATACATCAAATCATGTAGCTTGAGGAGAGGTTTATTGTGTCTTAAGTAGGGGTTGCATTAGTTGACTAGTCGACTCTAATGCTTTAAGCTTGATGTTGACTAGTCGCTGGTCATGGCCTATAGAGGGCGCAACAGAATAAGAAATCTTTTACGCTCCGTTTCCAAACAGTTAAAGTGACAAATAAATGCATACTCCGAGAGTGCTCCACATGAAATGTTTAATTATACCATCTGAATGCTCAAAATTGGGTGAAGCTTATTGTACACATAAGTTAATCGCCGTTCTAAACTAATGCGTGCTGCATTGTAATCGCGTGCAGTAAAATATCAGTAAAATAGCTCAGAAACTGAAAGGTTCTAGCATATATTTCTTAGTAACTAAAACCCTCAGCTTCACTGTTAGTAGAGAGACGCTGCCAGGAAGAATTAATTCACATGCAATCGCTCTCTCACTAATGCATTCCTATAAATGTAATCCTTACGGTGCTACTTTATCTCTATCCGATTTAGAACGAGCAGAAATCTGTGAGAAATATAACGACCTAAAGACAAAAGAACTGATCAAAATAAGCAGTTATGTAGGATCAATAGCCTTGTGTGCAGCCATATTCCATATGTGAACAAGAAAACCTGCGGTCGCGTCTCAGCTCAAGGACGATTCAGGCTTATTTGTTCATCATCATCATTACATCATCAGCAACTAGTCGACGTCAACTCGACTTTCATCACATAAATGTTGACTTTAAAGTTTCTGAAGTCGTTCAACCCCTAGTCTTAAGCGATCTGACTTGCCTGCCAAAATGAGACAGCCAAAAAAATAATTCCCAGAGACTTTGATGGAGAGCTCCATTTCTAGGAACCCTTTGGGGTAGTTATAGAAATAAATATGAAATAGTTTTGGAGGGTCGTATTCATTGACAGAAACGGTTATCTTTTTGGTGCATCACTACTTTAGGGCTTTTTTTCCACCTAGAATGACCCAGCAGTCACCTAGAAACCATCAGAAGACACTAGCAACCATATATCAATATTCTAGCGACTTCTTAACAATGCTCTGGCAACTCCCACATCACCCTAGCAAAGATGGGTTACAAGTTTGGGTTTATTATTTGATTTTTGAGGCTTCAAATCATGAATGAATGTTTTTGTGGTCTTCTCCAAAAGCAAAGTTAATATTTTCAGTGGCTTCGGCTGCAGTGAGGCCCAATTTGAACTACTACAAAAACAATAATCTCTTATTTTCAGAGCACTTCATTGTGAGAAGAGAAATTATTTGATCCAACTGAGTCATTTGGCCATTTACTGTGAAACAGCCTGATATTGGGTATCATGTAAATACTGAATAGGAGTTTTCCAAGAACTAAAAAGAAAGAACTCCTCTCATAACAAGCTCAGTTCCATGTATCAGCAATATTTACTTTTCTTGCCAGATGCTTTAACAAAGCAACATGCAAATAAACTAATTTTCAAGTACAAATAATAATTGCATGGCATCAGTACCGTTGAAAGAGCCAGGTCATGTGGTGATGTGAGCCAAGTATTAAGTGGCTGTAAGACACACTCACTGATGCCCTTTTAGTTCAGTTTCATAGAACGAGAGACATAAGAACGATTAGACATAAAGGTTGGTGTACTTGCTAAATAGATTAACCCTCAGTGTTTGTAATTAGCTTGTTTAACCCTAAAGAAAACAAACATCTCTGTTTCTTTCTCAGTTGTTCAGTACAAAGATATTGTGAGTGATGTTGGTGAGGCCACAGGACATGATCTTCCCACATAGCCTTAGCCGCGTGGGAAGCAGGCATCAGGTCAGGGTGATGTCCAGATGCTTAAAATAACCTGCAGCTTAGACTGGGAAGAAAGAAAAGCCAAGGCAATTAAGAGCTCAGGAGCAGTGACATGGACAAGACCCTGGGTCAAGTCTTGACGTAGCCTCTTTGGACACTGTGTGTCCACCTGTCTTAGGCCAGGGCGAAACATGGAGGGCACGGGCGTAGTGAGTGTCTGGATAGGATTGTATGTGTCGTTCTTGTAATCTCCCCTCTGTTGATTTGCTTTGGTAACCTTCCGTAGATGATCAGTGCTGAGGCACCAGTGCTGTTTGCCAAAGCGGCACAGATCTTCATCACAGAGCTCACTCTCAGAGCCTGGATCCACACTGAGGACAACAAACGGCGTACACTACAGGTCAGTCATGTCAGATGAGATAAAGCAGTCTCCTCTAAGACAAAAATTACCTTTTTGTTTGTCTGTTTGTTCCTGTTTTGTTTTGTTTTTTGGAAACAATAGAGATCATGAAATGACCTTGAGCTTGCTTTGAACGGGTCACCTCTGCAAAAGTGCCACTCTGTATTTCAGAGCATAACCCATGTTTCCAATGACCGTAATCTATAGTAGTTAAATTTCAATTTAAAGAGGACCTATAATGCTTTTTTACATTTTTAAACTTCCTTTAGTGTGTAATTTTGCTGTTTTCTGCAAAGTTACAAAGCACAAAGTCACTCCAAAGGGAGTTATTCTTTATAGCAGTGCGCACCGTTTCTGAACTCCCTGAAACTCACAAACAAGGCCTGATTGAGTTGCATTAGTAACTAAACTAAAAACTAATTTTCTCCACCCTGTATCTAAGTGGGTTATGGTAAGGGGCGTGACATTTACGAAACACGCTCAAAGAGGTTGACCAATCACAACACGCATTGATTCAGCCAACCAGAGCATGTTGGCTTTTCAGAAGGAGGGGCTTCATAGAGACAGGAACTAAACAGAGCGTTACTGACAGACTGGGAAGAGAGGAGCTGCAACAATGTCAAATATGTGAAAAAAAATAATTTTTTGAGCAATCAAGCATGAAAACCTATTCTAGTAGAGCCCAAAAACAAAATTAAGAATTTGTAAAAGGGATAATAGGTCCTCTTTAAGACTAGCTCTGGTTATTTCCTGATCCCACCCGCCATTTCCCCCTATTGTTTCCTGTCTCCTTCACCATCTCTGTCCAAAAAAAAAAAAAATCTTATTTTCAGTGAATCTGATGTTAAAGAGTCAGTGACATTTGTCAATCACTTTTCTGATGTTTTCTTTCAAATGGAGTTAAATGTCAGTACTTGCAGTCATTAGAATGCATAAATAAATATATGAAGTGTAATGTTAGGGTGTGCTCACATTTACTGTTGTTCATTCAATTTTCAATGTCATTTCAATAGTGATCTGTTCCATCATGTGAGGGCAAAACATTTCCCCACTCAGATTTCGCTTGTTCAAGTTGGTCACGCAAATTCTCTGAAAGCTGCTTGGTGTGGAAGTGAGTTCTGTTTGAGCTGTGCTTTATACATCGCTACACTATTGACAATCGACCGTTTATTTATTTTTTTTGACCTGTGAAATCTCACTGAAATTTTGCTAATGCGATCGCACCTATAGCCAGCTCCTAGTATTTTCTTCACGTAAATAAGTCCAAACCATTACGGCAAAGAAAGAAAAAAAGTTCCTCCTAATGCTGCATGTGCTGGAGTCGTGACACAGCTTGTCCGTTTATGGGAAGAGCCCCCCACACAAGCACCCCAGGGCTTATCTCTGTTCCACTGTAGCGTAGAGTCTAAAAGTACATCTCCCATGACCCACTTACTTTTTATTAACTCATTTTGCCTTCCTTGGCTTTTAAATGGTGTCCTGTTGAACCCTTGGTTGGATTATTAATAATAATAATAATAACATCTATAAACCCAAATAAGTTCAAATGTGAAATCAACAGATTCAAATTAGCTATTAAACAGAATATGTTACACAGGAAATAAATGTGAATGGAATAATTTCCATTGAATAAAGTTAATAGTCTGCAATATAGCAACCTGTGTCAACATGGCCTTTTTCCGATGTGGTGTTCGGCAACACTTTTGTCACCGAACAAAGCTGTAATGAGTGTTAGAGCGTGTCTTTAATATGCAGATTGTATTAGCGCTCCGCCTGCGAGCTTGCAGCTGGCCCACAGTTCCATTGTGAAGGCATCACGCCAATCTGTGTCGCCACGACAACATTCGTCAATGGAACAACTGCATGGATGTGACCCTTCACCACCAGATATTAATCATGGGGCTAAAAATAGCTGCTGATCTGGGGGGTGACAATGGGTGGTCTTTGCAGCCAATATCCTGTGGAAAATACCACTAGTAGGCAGTCTGTGGGGTGAGATGGTGTCACTGTTCACATGAAGCCAGTCTGTTATACATTATGTTATATTCAAATCACGGATTTGAATATAAGGCCATCGCGTCATCCTTTTTGAGAATGCCTCCATTCCTGTGAGCATTTGTTACATGTGGTTTTAGTCTTTCGTTTTGACTCTCTGGTCTTATTTTCTGTTTTCCAGAGGAATGACATCGCCATGGCCATCACTAAGTTTGACCAGTTTGACTTCCTCATTGATATCGTACCCCGGGATGACCTCAAGCCTCCAAAACGACAGGTGCGGAAAAGAGAAGGAGCTTCAAGCTGTCAAAATTGACCGGCGTCTACAATTTTTTTTTATATTCTTCAGCGTCTATGAAGAGAAGAGTGTGCTGTGTTGTGTTTGGCAGCCTGGGGGCGCTGTAAACATCCTTGACTGGAAGCTGGGTGTAGGGTTTGTGAAGGCTTTCAGTCGGATGTTTGCAGCGCTCTGCTTCCCCTATCTCTGCACAACCAGATGTCTAAGTTATTCATTTCTTCTGTTTATTTTATGAATGTGGCCGTAGCACCATGTGCCTGATTCATAAAACACCATGTGTGGTTATGTGCCACAGCACTGGCAGTAAAACAACGATTGGCAGGGCGAGAAATTCATCTTTTTGCCCACCAGTCACTCAGAAGCTTTACCAACTATTCTTGTTAGTTGAAATAACTCACTACATAAAATTTAGGAAAAGTACATTAGTATTCTCTTTAAAGGAAATTGTACTTTTTATTGACAATGTAGATTATCTGCCAGTCACACCCTAAGCACTTCCCCAAATGCTTCTATTGACCGCATTAGCGACATAATGCCACTGAACTTCTGAAATGACTTTCAAGGTTTAGATATAAAATATAAATAAATGTATTTCTTCTAGTTAAAGCTAGTTTATAAATATAAAATAATACATTGTTTGTATGCATGTATATATTTGTATTTATTTATATTTATAATGTGTGTAACTCCTGAACATCATGGAAGTACACTGGTCAAAATGTGTTGGATTCCTGGATTCTCAAATAATTAGAGTGTCTTATCATCAAACAAAAGTTTTATTTATAAAGTCAACAAAACATTTTCAGAATCACGTACAAGTAACTCTAAATACCACAGTGAGAAGAAACGACTGACATTCAGCACACACAGAAGGAAGGAATTTAACCAATATATCCACGATCCAAGCCCTCCTAGCTCAGCTAAACCAGTCTTTGTTCGACCTGAGGGCCATAAAGGTCCTGCTGTGTTTGCGTGTGTGTGACCAGGTGTGTAAACATCCTACACTCTCAGCTGTGACATCACCAAGCTGGGAGAGGGATGTTTACTCTCTTTGTCACAAATAGATCTTCAGGAACGCATGGGGAGAAAATATAAAGATACTTAGTGCAAACGTTTGAGTATTTCTACTGTTTGTGTGTCAGAATAGCACAGCTGATAGCCTGCCATTACGCTGCGGTTGAGTGTGGGAGTTCATGCCTCAGACTGCAGCTAAAGGTCTCATTTCTGTCCAGCTAGAAGATTGCATTACTCGCTCTTGCTTTGCCTATAAGTTATTTATCCTTCTCCTGCCTCTAGTGTTACCGAGTTAAAATAATTTATGGAGATGTAACCGGCAGATAGACCTTATGAACTCTTGATTTCATGTGTGTGTGTTTATGGGATTGTGAATGTTCTCTTGCATTTATGTCGCTCTTGCTGAAGTGTTCTGCAATATGAGGTGTGTATTTCTCTATAAACGTGCCTGTGTGTGTAGGAGGAAGTGCGTCAGTCTGTCGCCCCGACTGAGCCGGTCCAGTATTACTTCACTCTGGCGCAGCAGCCCAGCGCAGTGCAGGTCCAAGGTCAGCAGCAAGGCCAGCAGGTGTCCGCTTCCACCGCCACCACACTACAGCCCGGGCAGATTATCATCGCTCAACCCCAGCAGGGCCAGGTAATCCCCGCTCGCTTTCCACAAACCCAAGGACGTAGTGCGTGTATGGATTCTAGCATCAGACAATGAGCTTTGAGACCCGTTCACACCAAGAAAGATAGCTATCAAGATAAATATAACAATAACTTTAATAGTGTCCACACCAATAGACGAAAACGTTCTGTTTATTATAAATATGTAGTTTAAGTATGACATGCCAAGTCCAAAAAAACAGAGCCAGTTATTCTACTTGAAATATGTATTCCGGGTTGGAAAGTTTTGTTTATGTTTTGGTCGATGTGATCCTGCCCACTGCCAATTTACCCAATAGTATTTCGACACCCCGGGTTGGCAGTTTGGCAGAAAACCTAGCTTATTTTAGTCATGGAAGCCAACAAATGAACTGGGTCAGAGATCACAGATTCTACCTGAAAAAAAAAAAAGCCTAAGCAATAAAAACATTGCAAATGGATTCATTAGCTGATCAACTTTAAGTGTAAGTCGCTTTTAAGGCGTCTGCTAAACGACTAAATGTAAATGAAATGTAAATGTAAGGCTCATCGCTTTGCATTGTCAATTGTGCTATTTTTGACTATTAAAAAAAAAAACAGACTATTCTCTCGCTATGTCCCACCCAAACTTCCTGTTTCAGAAGGAAATATTTCAACGGAGGAAAGAGAACTGGTATCTAGAGGCTTGGAGAACTTTGTTTGCCCTTGTAATTACCCTAGTGTAGATTATACTATGGTCTGGTGGACAAAAGCCTGAAACTTTATCGTACCTACACTCTCGCACTACACTTGAGCCTCGATTACTCTGATCGGCCCATTACAGGATCATTTGAAACATGATTGGTGAAGGTTGAAAGCCCAGAAGTGTCATTCACACGTTGCTATCAGGTGAACGCTAGAGAGTCCAGTCAGTCTCTCATTTATGTTAACTTTTACTAGTTTAATTTCAACGGTATGAAAGTGCTCTTTCTCACTTTCTTGCTCTTTTTTTTGTCTGGTGCACGGATCAGTGCTGCTTCAGCAAGCTGCGGTTTGCTGACCTGTCAGATTTGGCCAAAGTTGTGCTGCAGTCACCTTAGAGAGCGCTCCGGACAAATATATACAGTGGGGTTCAAAATGTCAGACCACACTGAAAATGAGATTCAAAATATAACCTGGAAATTTAGATTTTGAAAAAATTAAAACAGAAATGTCAAAATCAAGAAAAATACTTGCGTTTGTGGACAATTTGTAGGTCAGTGATCAAATAAGGACATTTGTGACATTGTTCATGTGAACTGCTTTGTACAGAATACATTAATACATTAAACTTTATAGTCATCAAATAATCCTGAAAAATGTATCACGGATTTTTGAAGGATGAGGATTCTGAAAATTCAGCTTTACATCACAGGAATAAATTACATTTTAAACTATATTCAAATAGAAAGCCGTTATTAAATGTATAATATTATATGTATATAAATATTAAATGTAATAATATTTCACAATATTAGTGTTCTAACTGTATTTTTGATCAAATAAATGCAGTCTTGGTGAGCAGAAGAAATTTCTTTGAAAAACATTCTATATCTTCATATACAGGTATATCTACATAGGAAAGAAAGAAAGATGTTGTAAATACAGTGGTGTAGAGAATTTATGCACATGAAAAAAGGCAACCACATGTTTATTGAAAAACTGACAAAACATTTGTCAGACTGTGACCTCTTGCACTCTGTTCAAGCTCACTTGTTTACCCTTAAAGTAAAACTGGTTGTCACTGGGGTTTTATCTTCATACCTGAGGACAGAGTCAGTTCAGCTTCATCTCACTGTCTGCTCCCTGCTTTGTGCTGCTATATGCTTCCATTTCCCCAAATGCAAAACTTCCATAAACTGAATTTTACCGCAGAGCTGTCACTCATCTGCTGTAACAGACGGCTTCATCTTCACTCTGCTTTAGTCAATGCCTGTTCACACAATTTTTCACACTTAAATTATTCACACTAAAACCAATGCATAATTTGTAAATAATAAATAGTTATTACAAAATTATAAATGGTAAATAATGCATATTATATTATTATTATTATTATTTTACTTTTTTTTTAAACTTTTTTTTTCTTTTTCTTTTTTTTTTAAAGTTGCCGTGTGACATTTCAGGGTTAGTGTGTTACCGGTAATTTTATTTTATTTAAAAAAGCCTTATGCATGTTTTTTTGTCATCCCAAAAATGTGGATATGCTGTGAACATGCCTTTTTAAAGTCTGTTCATACTACATGTCGCGCTTTCATTTCTCTACACTACTTGTGGCTTCTCAGTGCACTGCCTTTTTTGTTGCTTTTTTATGTGATGTTTGAGTATGCGCTTTGCATGTGCTTGCTTGTTGTTCACTCTCTCTTTCTGGCATTATTTCCTCCTCTTCCTCAGGTATTGCAGGGAACCACCATGCAGCAGCTACAGCAGGTGCAAGTTGCTCAATCACAGGCGACCCCTATCACGGTAAACACCTCCAACCCTTAAAAATGGCTCCTATTCTTCCCCCAAAAGTATTCACAAAGCACAAAGGAGCTTTTCTGGGCCTTTTTGTCATGACGATTGAATAAGAACTGCATTTTAAAGCACAATTCAATGGTAAAAATTGCCCAGTTGTGTACTATATCACGTACTATACATTAAACAATGCAGTAAATGGAAGCAGATGTATGGTAATACAGTGCTACTGCCTGACGGTTAGTTTATAGTTTATATCATCTGATAGAGTGGTGACGTCAAAACCCAGAAGACTAATTCTCCACTGGTTTCCTCAAGATTTTCCAATGGGGTTTTATAATGGGGGATTTTCAGTTTATGAGTAAAATAAGATCTGTGATAAACATAAATTGACATTACTTTAATGTTTTTTTTTTCTATAACGTAAAATGCACATACACCCCAAACGTAAAAAAAAATAAAATAATGAAAATAACTTCAAAATTTGCGTTTTCGATATGGGTGTAATTTATGTTCACTTAAATTAATTTATGTTCACAAGCTTCACTCTTGTGGTTACTGAAAGTGAAATTTCAAAAGGGGCCTTGTACCATTTTGCAATGAAAAAAAACGGTCCCACTTTATATTAAAGGGGTGATGAACTGAGAAATCAAATTTTCCTTCAGCTTTTGACATATAAGAGGTCATCATACTATAAGAATATCCTGTAAGTTTCAGAACTGAAAACGTCCTTGTTAGTCCAATAAGAGCTTTTATTGACACCAGGCACAGCGAACGACAGGTTTTTCAAAGTGGGGATCTATGACGTCAAAGGGTATCAAACACCGCCTCCGCAGAAGATCAACGCCTACTTCAACACTGCCTGTTTAGCCCCGCCCACCGATTCGCGCATTACATGAAACTCATTATAATATGCAAAACTGTTATCCAATCATAGCAGTGGGTGTTTACTTCCAAAGTCTTCAATGCGGCACGCCCATAAAAACCGAGCGTTTCAGGAGCTAGGCTCAAAACCAGGGTAGAAAATAGCCTATTACTTTTTCATTTTGATGTTTTTGAATGTAAAAACCAAGCGAACGTCATAAGTTGACCTCAGACATCAATATAAAAAAATTAAAAAAGCCAGTTCATGACCCCTTTAAGTGGCGTTAAGTACTATGTACTTACATCAAAAAAATAAGTACAATGTACTTATTATGTTCATGTTGCATTGTAAAACACTTTTGCTGCTATTGAGGTGTGATACGGGTAAGGTTAGGGACAGGTGAGGTGGATTGGGTAGGTTTAAGGTGTAAGGGAAGGGTCAACTGTGTAATTACAAATGTAATTACATAAATTAATTACAGCTGTAATTATATGCAGGAATTTTTAAAATGTAAGTACAATGTAAAAACATGTAGTTACACAATAAGTACATTGTATCAAATTATTAATTTCAATGTAAGTACATAGTACTTAAAGCCACTTAATATAAAGTGGGACCATATATAAAAACATTACGGACATTAATGTTCAATCTGTCAAATACAAATGCAGTGCAACAATGTCATCAAATGTTTTTTTTACACTCTGGCTTTGAAGCCAGTAAAACAACATTTTTAAAGCAATTAATACTTTTATTCAGCAAGGATGCGTTAAATTGATCAAAACTGTCAGAAAATACATTTAGAATGTTACAAAAGATTTCTGTTTAAAATAAATGCCGAAAAAAAAATTCTTTAAAAAAAGTGTTTCCACAAAAATATTAAGCAGCAAAAATAATAATATCTTGATAATAATCAGAAATGTTTCTTGAGCAGCAAATCATCATATTAGAATGATTTCTGAAGGATCATGTGACTGGAGTAATGGTGCTGAAAATTCACCTTTGCATCACAAGAATAAATTACATTTGATAATATATTAAAATGGAAATTAAATTGTATTAATACTTCACAGTATTAATGTTAATTCTGTTTTTGATCAAATAAGTGCCGCTTTGGTTTATTTCAAAACAAAAATGTAAACTCGAACTGTTGAACGGTAGTGTTTCTGATATAATAGATCTGCTAAGTGGATAATTAAAGGTAAAGTCGCCATGTTCTTCTAAAACAAAAAGAGAAGCAGATGTTATTCACACGGCCAAATCTGCAATTCATATGCCCTCTATTTGATGCTACATGAGTTCACTGCACGTCTCAGGCCAGATGAAGTTGTGCTGCTTAGTAAATTGCTCTGGCCTATCGGGTGTCAGTTCCTGAAGAGGATAGATCATCTGTCACACCTCAGCAGTCAGCGCACAGGTTTCTCCACTCGACGGTCACAGTCTTGCATCTCTCCCCTATCCTCAACACCTCTTCAATTTCACTTTCTTTTGGAGGCCTTCCAAGCCCACAGGGCAGTGTTAGGTGTGAGCTGTAATGCTAATGCTAGCTTACATGCTGAAAGAGACTTGTGCAGGATGAAACGCAGCTTGTATGTGAGTTTAAAGCCGCAGTCCCACCCTCATGGCTTTCCTCCTTCATCTTTCAGAGTGCTCCTGTGACCATGCAGGTGGGCGAGGGCCAGCAGGTGCAGATCGTGCAGGCGACCTCGCAGGGGCAGGCGCAGGCGCAGGCGGCGCAGTCGGCTGGGCAGACCATGCAGGTCATGCAGCAGATCATCACCAACACGGGAGAGATCCAGCAGATTCCAGTGAGAAATGACACCAACCTTTTTAGTTTGTGATTTAGAGTTTCTTTTAATGAGGATTATAGATTGGTAATGGGGAATGTAGCATAACCATTAGTTGGAGGAAATGACGTGTGCTCATCAGTGCCCCCTTGTGGTGTCCTGCAGGTGCAGCTCAACACCGGCCAGCTGCAGTATATTCGCTTGGCTCAGCCCGTCTCAGGAACACAGGTTGTTCAAGGACAAATACAGACACTTGCAACAAACGCTCAGCAGGTAAAGCATGCAACCTTTAAATAATCACATGCATACCTTAAAAATGGTTTACAATATCAACTGGAGTGTTCATAAAAGCTTCTTTTTTTTTTTTTTACTAGTGGCACAGAAGTTACACACTTCACCAGTTGTGTATTTCACATAAAACATATTTCCTTCATTTGATGAATGCAATGAAAATGATGACTGTGATCTTGTTCTTTAGATTACACAGACGGAAGTACAACAGGGTCAGCAACAGTTCAACCAGTTTACTGATGGGCAGGTAACGACTTTTTTGACGTTTTAAGGCTTTATATAATGCATTTATTTGATCGAAATACAGTAAAAACAGTAATAATGTGAAATATTATTACAATTTAAAATAACTTTTTTATTTTGAATATTAAAAAAAATGCAATTTATTCCTGTGATCAAAGCTGCACAAGAAACATTTCTGATTATTATCAATGTTGAAAGCTTTTTTTTTTGTGCAGGATTCTTTGATGAATAGAAAGTTGAATTGTAAACTGAATTAATTTTGAAATAGGAATATTTTGTAACATTATAAATGTCTTTACTCTCACTTTGATCAATTTAATGCATTTAATGCATAGAAGGAATTAATTTCTTTCAAAGGAAAAAAATATATATAATCTTAGCTATACCTATATATTATAAGAAATACATTTAGAATATTATTGTAATATAGGATGATTGATTATTTTTTTCAGAGCTTGACATTAATTCAGAGTTACTAGCCACTCAGCATTTTCACTGGCCACAATTTTGACATCGACACATGGATCCATTATACTGTTACACATGCGTTTTCTTTCTCAACTGTTTACGTTCACTTAAAACATAACTGACTGTGTTTACGTGAATACTAGCTAAGACTAGCCATTTTGACATTATTTTGAGTGTATTTGACTGTTTGAATGCGCAATAAGCAGCAAAAATGAACTTAAGGTGGCTTTATGTGTGAGCACTTTAGGTGTGAGTTTATTATTTCAGAAGCCTTTTTAAAAGACAACAAATGAAAAATGTATATATTATATATAATTTCAACCTGCCAAAATGGCTAGTAGGAATTGACTGCGTTACACGCCACTGCTGAAATACACACGCATTTGGTGGGTATTAATGTCAAGCCCTGTATATAATAAAAAAATACAATATTCTATTATTATAATATATTATTCTGTGATGTGTATATATATATTATATATATATTAGGGCTGGGAGAAAAAATCGATTAGATTTTTTTTTTTTTTTTTTTTTTTTGTATGATTCTAAAATCGATTTTTTTTTTTTTTTTATTCCATAATCAATATTAATTCAAATTCAATTGCTTTATTTTTGTCCTTGCTTGTAGATGAGGTTGACAGAAGTTAGCCACTTTCGTTCCAACAGAGGATGAAATGTGTTGTTATCTATGAGTGTTGAGTGAAGTAATATCCCAAGTGGACGCGTGAAAGAGACGTGAGACTGAACGCACTGAAAAGCCCTCGCGCTACTCAGATACTGAGAGAGAGAGAAGACAATAGAGCTGCACGATTCATCTTTAAAAGACTGTGATCTCCATTCAAACACCCATGCGATCTTTCAATTCGTCTGTCTATTAAACTTTGACAAAATCATATCGCAACATTCAAAGCTGTGTTGGCGCTGCCGCTGACCCGGAGAGATTGTCATGAAACTGCTTCACAAACAGTCTTTTCAACCTCATAGTTTCATTATTTCTGTGATGCAATACCGTATTTTCCGCACTATAAGGCGCACCGGATTATAAGGCGCACCTTCAATGAATGGCCTATTTTAGAACTGTTTTCATATATAGGGCGCACCGGATTATAAGGCGCATATAGAATAGAAGATACTGCAGTCAAATGTTTGACTGGGTTTGCGTTATGCAGTGGTCACCAACCTTTTCAAGCCTAAGATCACATCCAAAGTCCAAATGTAAACCAAGATACCTTGTTTATACTCGACGCGTCCGCATGAGCGCGAAGTTAATAAAAAAAATAATATCCGTCTGCTCAGGCAGATTCGGCTTAACAGCGCGCGCGCCTCTGAATCCGAAGATGCATGACTTTGAGCCGAATCTGCCCGAGCAGACGGATATTAGTAGTACATCTCATCACACCGGCACCCAGTTTGCGCGTCTAAATCAGTTGTATGGTCTGGTGTTCAGTCTAAAACAAAACAGTTGCGTCAAGTATAAATGCCTCGTCTGTTTGGGGAGTTGCGCGCGCAGTCAGCGGAGGCTCGCGCTCCGGTGTCAGGCGAAAGTATAAACAAGGTTTAAGTCAGCGGTTGTTTAACAGACGTTAACATAAGGCGCCAGATCCATATATAAGGCGCTCCGGATTATAAGGCGCACTGTCGTTTTTTGAAAAAAATAAAGGCTTTTAAGTGCGCCTTATAGTGCGGAAAATACGGTAGTTAAAATTATCATAGAAGAACTTGGATAAAAGTTTAAAGTTCAAATATGAACACTGATGTCTAAGATAGCGATCAAAATAAGCTTTTGATAGAAACTCGGTGCTTATAAAAACGCATTTATCGATTACATTGTTTCGCCACTAGGTGGCAACAAGTGACTGTTAAAAAAATTATTTATTGAATCGTTTATTCAAGAGAATGTAGTACTGTATGATGCTTCTGAAATAAAAGTCAGAAAGATGTGATGATTTGTTTTTGTAAATATGATCAGTCTGTATAAGTGTATGATTTAACTTGTCCCGATGGTCTAGTGTTAAAAATCGCAATACATATCGCATCGGCACCCAAGTATCGTGATAGAATTGCATCGGGAGATCGGTGTATCGTCCCAGCCCGAATATATATATATCCTTTATTTTGAGTTACCGCAGTTGTCAGAGTTCAGTAACATCGATCCCTCTGTGTGTGTGTGTGTGTGGCTCTACAGCAGCTGTATCAGATCCAGCAGGTGACGATGCCGGCGGGACAGGAGTTGACCCAGCCCATGTTCATTCAGTCCACCAGCCAGACGACCGACGGGCAGGTCAACACACAGGTCAGCGCAGACTGAGGCCGTTCTTCCCGACACCCCCGACCGGAGCATCCTTCCACTTCCCTTCATCTCATGCCATATTCTGATCAACTTCTCCGTTTAATTCAGCAGTCGAATAATAAACTTTAGATTTAAGCGTCATAACTTACCGTCCAAATGACATGTTTTGCTGTTTTGTCGAAGTGTGGGTCTCTTTAATACAGTACTGAGTAATGAAAGGATCAATGTGTAGTGGCAGAGATTTGCTTTCTGCCATATGAATTTCAACTATGTCTTCTGCAATATGGCGAAAGAATGAACCCACTGTCTTCCTTTCAGTATAGGTAGAATATGTCCTTGTTTCATAGTTCATGTGGATGTGGGTAGAGATTATGCTTTCAGATGTGTTCAGTGATAGTGACATTAGAGTGAAGCTCGTGAAACGGGAGCAGGAGGGCTCTTCTCAGCATGTACAGTGGAAAATATCAACCTTTTTTTGTTTGTGTTTTTAAGCCCTCATTCATTTTGACAGATCATGCCATCTCATGATGTGTAGAGTTTGAAACTTGATGATAAAAAGCCATAATCTACACATTCTGTATCTCTGTAGTTTAACTATAGTAATTGTATTAGTTCAGTTGTAGTATCTTGTATAGTTTTGAAATTTGATAACATTGTATTTGTTAAAGGGCTTCTTATTGTTGGGTTTTCTACATGCGAATGGTCCTCTTCGTGTGAGTGTGTGTGAATGTGTGCAGGTAATTGATGTGCTTTCCTTGCGTTTCTTTCCGAAACCGATTTAAAGAGATTTCTTCTGCCCCTTGCAATTGAACTGCTCCACTGTTACCTACTTGATAAAACAACAGCTTAAGGAAATAAACCTTTTATATAAACCGTTTTAATACCAACTCTTCTCTTTTTGTTTTTATTGCCCTCTTGTTTTTTCATATTATTATTGTTGGTCATGTTGTTTTGCATGCAGTTAGGACTCCCAGCATGATATGCAATACCTACAGTAGGTACAAATTTTATTTTTGTTGTTTTGTTTTTGTTTGTTTTGTACAGACCTTGGTTTGTGAGAAAATAAAAACTCCCAAAAAAATATTGCATTTTTGTGTGTTTTTTCCCCCCCCACAATATATCATAGTTTTATTACATTATAAATATAGTCTAAGTGCACTTGCTTCCTACACATGGTGTAGTTGTATGAGATGCAGGTTTGACTCTTGCCTGTCATGTCCGAGTTGCTAACCAAATAAAGGCCTTAACTATTTAAAAAAAAAAACACACATTTTATGACGTTGTTGACTTTTTGAGTACATTTATTTTTAACCGAGAACATTACAGTCACAGTTGAACGTTCTGTTCCTGAGCTCTGTGATGGAGAGTGGTAGTGTTTATTTTCACCACACGGTGGCGCCATTCCAACCTGACGAGCTCAATCAGTAAAGGAGTCATTTCCGTGATTCGAATCTTTCAAACGGTTCGTTTCAAAGAACAACTTCTAAACAGGTAAAGCCGATCTGGACACCCCAGCGTGGCATATTACATGCGCTAAAACGCTCCAACAAAGCCTTATATAGGCAATTTTCTTTGTTTATGTTTTAATAATAAAGGTTGTTATTGTCATTTGTCTCAGTTTGTTAATTGCAGCCATAAAAACAAGCAAATTACAGTTTAATTATACTTTGCAGGTGCATCAAACAATACATATTTCATGTGTGTTTTATTTGTAACAGTTCTGCGAGTCGGATACGAAAAGTTCTTATTTATATTATCAGATGCGACTATCAGCTCATTCTTCGGGTTTCGGCTCATTGGGAATCGGCTCATGTTCTGGAAAAGAATCAGTTAGCAGTAGAATCACTTCGAATTAAATTCGAATCATTCAGATCGGATTTGCTGATCAGCATTAAACGATTCGCTGATGAATCTTACATTGTTATATATATATCACGTGGATCTGTCATTAACGTGAGTGCTTGCATATGGCACAGCATGTCCTGCAAAATCAAATAAACAGACTTTATATTTTCCATATTTTTCGTTTATGGAAAAATGTAACGGTTGAGTCACGGGTTTGTCAATGAGCTCTAAGCTTTGTGAGGTCAGGCTCCATCCCTTATCCGGCCTGAATCTTGAAAGAAAGGCGTGATTAGGACGGAACAGGAAAAAAAAAAGGTAAAATGTTTTGAATGTTCAGTCCTCACATACTTTGAGCAATACCTAGAAACTCATCCTAAACGTTCAGCTCTTGGGAATGTGTTGTTTTCCCTGAGATATAACTGTTCTAAGGTAGGCCTTAATATTTGTATGAACACCCAGAACATTCAGATGGAAAAGGCTGGTGGTGGTTTTGTAATTCTTTAAGTTTATATTCTTTAAATTTATATCACACAAACAAGCCTACACTTCCTGTTAGATCTGTCAGGCCAGGGTTTCACTTCTGGACATGCCTAATCGGCTTATGCGGTGAACAATTACTGCATTAATGAGTGAGGATTGGTTCTTAATATTTGAGATATGGGGCCCGGTGAATATCTGTACCTAATCCTGGTATGACTTGGATTTATTAACTCTGTTTGTCTTGGCTGTTGAGTTTCTTCAGGTCAAGGAATCATCCAAAAGATTAGCAGAGACAGGTCATGAGAGACCATGAGAGATTTGTTAATCTAACACCACCACCAAAATCATGTACAATAACTCATCTGATGTAAGACATTGCAATGAGTATAACATGTTTTTTTTATTTTTTATTGTAGCCTGTGACCTTATGCCAGCCTATTGTTGTCATCAGGAAAGCACTTCCAGCTGTTTGCTTGGCACAGCCTTAGTGTTGAGTTTAGACACCTCATCATTTCAAAGGGGAAACCCCGCGGATCAGGCTTCAACTTTGGATGTGGTTCTAAATTCCATCACATGACCCTCGCTTACTGATCTCTTACACTGATTTATTACTGCTGGACCTTATGTAAAACATAAACTTTATTACATTTTTTTTTTTGTTCACTTATGTGTAACACTTTTCACAAAACAGCTTTACAACAAGAAAAACATTTTTTTTAAAGGCATATTTAAATGCATACATACGCAAAAGTTATGTGAACCATCCATGTGGTATTTCATATAATCTAGACTATATGTAACCAATAAATTATTGATTTAAAAATTCTATACAGTTTTGTTTATTAAATTCATCAAAAGTGACAGTGAAGACTTTTGCATCGTTACAAAACAAATAATTTAAAAATTAAAAGAACTAAAAGAATTTGTTTGAAGTGCTACAAATACATTTAGGCATTAAAACATATTTTACAGGGGACATTTTTAGATTGTCTAAAGATTACATTTAAAGGCACAGTATGGCATTTTTCGCCACTAGGGGTCGCTAACCTATTTACAATAACAAAGGCGTAGTTTGATGATGCAACATTTGCTAAGAATTATGGATCTTGTCGTCAACGTCAAGCCGACCGATCTAATAATGTTTATGGATGACTGAATACATCGATGTTTTTATCATGACTGTGATATGAAGCAGTTCGGGATTGCTAAGAGACAGCTATCAGCTCCACACGCGACGCGAGTCCCGCGGATATAAAAGGAATATGGACATTTCATTCTACCGAACTACACGCAGAATTACTACTCACAGGTCAGTTTATTAGACAAATTAAACTTGTGAGGTAACGCAGCGCTGTTTCACTTGGTCTAACATTACACTAGCACACTAAACTGCATTTAAATGTGTTGAAATGTATGTGTTAGTCTGTCTGTATGAGACTAGCAGTAAACTAGATCAACATTAGAATAACATACAGATCATATTCTGACATTTTATCATTGTTGAACTATAAAACATTGATTAGTTTTATGTAAATGTGCTCACCTGTTTAATAAAGTACATGTAGGAGCGGTCGAAGTCTCGGACGTGGAGCTCTCGTTTATATACTGTCTATGGGAGCTCTTGGCATCTCAAAAACACCGCGCTGATATTGATTCTCGTTTTAGTTCTCCTTTTTTTATCCAAAGTCTGCTTGCCATGGTCCATAATGTTTGAACGAAACAACAACAGCGTGCAAATAGACATTGCGAACTACAAAGTTGTCCGCGTCAGTTGCTTTGGTTACTATCAGACGGTTACTCTGGTTCATAGCTCTGGTTGCCATGGCAGCACGAGCGGAAACCAGGGACAACGCGGATATGACGACATTGACGGCGACAAAACGGAAATAAAGAAACGGGACGTTTCTCAAATTAAATTACAAATTTCTCCTGGTTTGAAAGTTGTTGGAAACAGTCGGGATAATGTAAGTACACAACTATAAAAAATATATAACGTAGATATAGTGATTTTTGCTATTTTTAAAGCAAAAAAGTTACATATTGTGCTTTTTTAATTATTGGCGTTTTTAAAAATTAACTCGAAGTGAGCGTTATGATGGCAAATGTAAAAATAAGGACATGAGCATGCATAATTAAATATCTAATATCAACCATACTGATAAAATCTTGAAAATCAGCTGATAACCAATATAATACTGATATATAAAATTGGTAAATAGTGGTTTTAGTGGTTGGTCGTCTGGATTAGTGTGTTGTGATTGGTCGACCGCTTTGATCGTGTTTGGGAAATGCCCCGCCCCTTACCATAGCCAGTTTCAACAAACTACTAACTAACTCAACCAGGCCCCGCCCCTTTATTCTGTATATGCCTTGGGCGGGATTTATTTAAATGAGGAATATTGTGTTTGTTCCCGGAAGAAAACTCAAGACTACAATGGAGGCGTTTCAGGGAGTTCAGAAACACTGACACTGGTATAGAGAAGAACTCCCACTCAGGCACGTGCACACATAGACATCAAAGGGGGCTTGAGCACCTGCCCTTTTTATTCCTGGAGAGAAAGTGCCCTTTTTTCTGGGGTGCTTTTTTTTATTTTTGAAAAATAATATATATTCCTGTTAATAATATATATCCCAAATAAATCTACCAAATAAATAATTAATTTGACACAAAAAAATAATTTAAAAGGGAGTTTATTGATTTAAACCCGATTGTATTGCTTCCGCTAAAGAAAATAGTACGCTCCGTCCAAAGAGTATAGAAGTACTTCTATACTCTTTGCTCCGTCTCTACGGTTAGAATCCTGTGAGTCCATAGCAACGCTCTGTTTTTCATGGCAACGGTCTGTTATACTCCGCACAGCGTTCTGTTATCAAGAAATAACCTTTACAGTCTATGGAAATAACAGACCGCATTCTACATTGGAATTCAACCAAGCCAAGTAATAAAATAAGCATATATCACCACCAGGTGACATGCTTTAGTTATTTTGTTTATCCTATTTACCTGCATTACCCTGTCAATTAGATGCAAATGTGCTCATTTTAACTAGTTGACGCCTAATTTGCATACAGAACGTCCACAGTAATGACTTACATCAAAAGTCTTTCCCCCTGAAATTTAGAAATCTAAATTGGTGAATTTAGAAGAAATCTACAGATGCAAACAGATGGAGGATACACTCTAAAAAATGTAGTAAATCTGAGTAACTGCATCTGGTACATTAATAAATAAAACTGAGTAGAAATAAGTTAACATTAAACATTAAAATAACAATATTTATAAATTAACTTTTTATTTATGAGTAATTAATAAATTAGCAGATTTTGCTATCTGTAACAAAATAGCAGCAACAGCCCTCTTCAGTTTAGAGTGAATATTTGTGTTGATTTTAAAGTGTTATGTATTCTGATAACACCAAAATAATTCAAATGATGTAGTGCCTTGTGCAAAAATAAACAAATTATTAGTAAAACACGCCCCTCTGCTTGATGCAGTTATGTAGGTTATTCTAAATATATACTTGAAACTAGTAGCATAGAAAATGTTTTCAAAACATGCACATTGTGGAATGGTTTCCTTTGCTGCTCTATAAACCTAGTGAATACTAAGTAGACCATGGTTTCTGTGTGAACTGATTAACTTTTTTAATAATTTTTTTTAAAAGGAAGTCAGAGTTGCGTTAATATATATACTTTTTTGTTTAAAAAAAAAAAAACGTAATTATGAGAAGTGCCCTTTATTTCACTTGAGCCCCTGCCCCTCAAAATTTCTGTGCACGTCCCTGCTCCCACTGGAGGGACTTTGTAACTTTGCAGATCTTTTTCATGCTCAAACAGCAACATTACACACTAAAGAAAGTTGAACATGTAAACAAGCATAATAGGTCCTCTTTAAAGTAGAAAGCTGTTGGATTAAGCGGTTGGACTCTGAACCGGAATCTCAGTAGTGCTGATTTATCTGGAGGATAATCCTGTGTTTTCCCTCCGTTCAGTTCTGGAATCTGTGAATGACTGACCTATTTGTTTTGAGACAAAGCTTTAGCAATCTGGCTCTTTACAGGTTGTACACATGTCTGGAGAGGCATAACCGGCCAGAGCAAAAGCTGGTGTCAGAGTCTGTACCTGCAGAATCTTGTGGACAGGCATTGAGGTTGAGATTGAGTGGCACAAAGTTACACAGGAGTTGCACATACGATCAATGTTTTAAACATGAGGATGGCACAAGGGTGTTTTATACTTTGGTAGGTTAAGGAGTTACAAAAGGCCTTGTATATGACTGAGGAAAAGGTGTCTCAGCCCTCACAGGTCTTTTAAAAGGTCTCTTTCATTCAAGGTCCTGGAAACACACCAGCAGAAGATACAACCCTGCTACTGTTCCAGCCTCTGGCCTGCGCTACAGTCATGACATCATTTTGGAAAAGTAATGGATTTGAAAGTTCGTTCAGGAGAGGCAGATTTACGTCTACTGCGTATGTGCTTGTCTGACCCATAGAGTATAATTCATATATAAACTAGTCACAGTCCAAATGATCTCAAGTTACACATACTTAATGGTTTTAGGTCTTTGTTACATTATATTGTATCCTTTTTCACGTCGTTAGCTGAATTAAGTATAGCATACTTCTCTTAATTTGAGTATGCTATTCCGAATTGTTGACGTCTCCTCTTTTCATTATTAGTCCTGTTGTGTCGTTGGTTGTTGTTCATTGTTCTTGTTTAGTCGGTGGTTGTGGTAGATCTGTCTTTTGAGCTTGTTTACCATGCGTTTGCATAAATTCTTCTCATGGATTACTCTTATCTTTTGTCTTCCTGTTTTAAAGTAGCATAGTTATTTTGTTTGTGAGTTGAACTTGTTTTTGTCTGGTCTTGGTTCATCTCTCTTTTTTTTTTACTTAGCCTAACTATCAATGGATTCAAGGTCTTGTCTTGAACTTCATGTGATTATTTTGGATTTGCATTGGGGTTCACTAGCTTGAAACGGATTTGATTTCATGTGATTTGTTTATTTATTTGCTAAATATAATTGGATCCCATTCAGACATGCACAAAATTCAGATTTGGACTGATATTCTGAACAAGGCTCTTCAACATATTCACAACTCACCTTAGAATTAACATTAACATGTTGACTGAGCTCCACTGTAAAAAAAAGCAAAAAAACATTGTAAAAACAAATCAAAAATGAAGTATTGGTGAACAAATATAAAAGAAAGAAGCAATTTAATAAGCCAAACTATATTTTTGGTGTGGGAAACATTGCTGAGCGTTGTGTTCTCCAGAGCGGAGCGGAAGTGAGGGCCTGAGGTCTTACCAGTCCTGCTGATGTGTGTGTATTTTTAAATTCTCCTAATGTCCCTCAGTGGGCGTTCAGTCTTGGATAACACAGAGCTTTTTGGGTCGTGAGTGAATGTGTCCTGTGAGTGTGTGTATTTATGTGTAAAGAGTTTTCCCATCTCGCCTCACCACATTTGTTGTCTATTTGCACCCATGCGCCAAAGCAAGGCGAGAAGGTGTTTATGTCTTTCAGAAGATTCGCCCCAGCAGTGACATTTGGCCCTCAAAGAAGCGTGTGTGTTTCTCCTGTGACCTTGCCCAGCTGCCGTGTGTCATCAGAATCCAGGGCTGGTGATTTGAGATGCTTATGTATCATCAGTCTGTTTTCGTGTTAATTGCTGGTGTTAGGAGGGGACTCTGTTTGTTCCCCTGAACGATAGATTCTCTCCTGTGAAACGTTTGAAGTTAATCCTGTGAGTTTGCTGTGAGTCACCTGCACTTACACAAGGACTAAACGGATTATAATTTAAGAAATTATATGTGATTAAGTAAAACCAAGCTTGGTCTTGTCATGTCACATGCAGGTGTCCATACTGGTTTCTTTCGGTGTGTTCACACTTGTAGTTCAGTTCGCTTGGTAAAAAAATAATAATTTAGTCCTGGTCCACTTACTGTATACATTGGCATTTTAACACAAAACCTTAAGGCATAGGGATATATTCACAACCTGATTGGTCGGCTTTTATTACGTATATTTCGCGACAGAACTTACCGAACATCCAGAGCAATGCTGTGTTCTGGGATAAATGCTCTCGTTGTATATGCGTAGCCTACGTATGATGGTATTTTGACCAGCTGAGAACTCGTGAAGAGCTTATAATATGTGTTAAGGAGTCAAAACAGCAGCAGGAATCCCTCCGTCACACACACAAACCAAGATCTGCTGCGAGGAGACGCGGTTCTGACGTCTGTACTGAACTGTGAAAAACAGATGTGCTTGAGCCTTCTGTGCTTTTTAGGGTCACATCTTGTGACATCATGTCCTGTTTTTGGTTAGTTTACATGTCTTTGGCCTGTTTTGCGTTCATATTTCAGTTGAGCCGCACCAGAGTTTGTTTGGAAACGGATAGAGACTCATCTTTTCAGTGTCTCGGTCCACTTGTTTGGTGTCACCAGGGTTCAGATGACAGCGTTCACACTTATTCAAATGAACTGCACTAACAGAGCAATCGCACCAGGGTTTGTTTTAATCGAACCAAACCTGCCAAATGTGAACACACCCTTTAAGAACCTGCCTCATATAATTAAGGGTGCATGTAGTTCAGTAGTCAGGGCACTGATCAGGGAGTCTGCGTTTTAAGAGCCCTCTCAATCGCAAAATCCTTCCAGGGCACTGAAACGTTTGCTCCCTAAAAAGTCCCACAATGCACCGTGAAAACCAAGGAGCATCGTAGTGAGCCAGCGTCCTTACCAGTGCCTGAATTCATGTACACGATATACTGATTCACAACATAGGAAGCTAGGGAGTTGACTGAGATGCACCCTAACTCTCCGCCAGCATCTTATTTTTATTATAGTTTTATTTTAGTTGCCAGTCAGCGCCAGTTTCTTATCATATTCACAAAACCTTCATGCCCCCTAGAATATTTTGTTCTATGAATATGTAAAGAGTCAGTATATCAAAAGAAAGAATGGAGCGTTTGCTTTTAAACATCAACAACAAAAACACGTTAGCTTAACTTGAGCGTAATATCCACTCCTTCTGCGCTGCATCTGAACCCAAATACTTCCCTACTATATAGTATGAGAAAAACAGTATGCCAACAGAGTAGTGTGTCTGAACACAGGATTCGAAAAACAGTAGGTGAAAAATACCCGGATGACCTACTACTTCTGGTGAGATTCTGAAGTGAACCTTTGATGGACACTTTACTATCCCATGAGGCCTCGGGAGAGGATTTGTGATTGACAGTGAAGCGACGCAACTGACGCTGGTAGATCACATGATAATAACAACATGGTGGATGTAGTACGTCCGGATTACTTTCATTCTGCACACATTCATACTAGAACATACTTTTTTAACGGTCACAAAGTAATTCAAATGTATCCTACTCATTTCGAACTCATAGTTGACTCAGATCTTCTTCTTTGGTTGTTTTTGGAGACTGAGATGTTGTACTATTTCGACAGATCCATAACATTGCCACCTACTGTATAACAATGAAAACACGAATTACCGGGGTAAACTTGTCCCTGGCGGGGAAAGAGTTAATCAGTATGGGCTTTAAAATGATCAAGGATTGCTTCTATTATAATTAATTTATTTAGGGTAATATGATTGCATTTGCATTAATGCATTTTGGCAGATGTGTAAATGTTGTCAGATCATGCATTTTCTGGAATCGAACCCTAGCGCCACTGTTTGAGCTACAGGAATGCTGTAAGTGTGTAGACTATCTGAGATTCTGAGAAATGTCTGAAGCCTAACTATCAGAGTAGACTTTTACTCAGCTTCTTTCCAGACAAAATGGATGGATAAGTTATTAATGACTTTAATTAATTTGTTTATATTCATGTTTTGGTTTGTTATCCTCGCTCATTTGCACACAACATTTTTGCTGTTCACCCCACAGCTTAGGAATGTGCATTGAAATGTCATTAAGTTTAAGATCAAAACATGCAAAAGAAATGTTGCACAGGAGTGCTTGCAGGGAATAAAGCCGGGCTTAAGAGGACTAATGCATTCCACGGTTGCTCTAAAGCATTGCATATAGCAGAAGCCGAAGCCATTAGGGCGGTCTGCAAAAAAATCACATAAACTAAATGCAAGGTATTGATTGTTGATGTCCCTCTTCTCTGCTCCATCATCAACCATCAACACCGCATAACTTAAGCATTAATTCTCAAACTTGTAAGCATAGTTTAGCGTTTAGTGATTCGAGACCACTATTCTTATTTTACCATTGTCCTTATGGGTAGGTGACACATGCAGACAATACTGGCATTTAGTGAGGCACATGTGCAGAGCTTATAATACTGTACAGCACATCCCCAGCACCTGTTCAAGAGGGTTAATCTTGGCCTTGACATCAACAAGATGGCCTTTTGATTGATTCTCTTGATATGACTGAGTGCATGTTTACACAGAAGTACATTGATCCAGTATGAAGTTGTATATAAATGTTTGATGATTCCACACAGTGCATGTGCGAATTATGCTAAAACTTCGGGTGGGTCCTATTTTTTTGTTTTAGGGGTGCAATAAAATTTGTTTAGGTTTGTTGAGGGAAAACAGAAAACTGAATCCGTTCAGCTAAATTTGGTGGCAGTGCCATCCATCCATCCCTCCCTCTCCTCGCGTGTGTCCTGCTCTCACTTTCTCATCCTCGCGCTCCGCGCAGCACGTGCAGGTTACGCACTCTCTCAGTCCACATCGATGAACGTCTTGGACTCTATAATATGTCACGGACTTTTGGGACAATCTTGAAATGACCGAACTACAGGCACGACTTTGAATTCATCTCACACGGACCCGCTCCGCTCCTCCCCAAAGAACCGAAATGAGCGTCGCGCGCCGGAGGGGGAAAACCGGGCATGTCGTTTACTTCTAAACATTTCTGCTTTGTGCTTAGACAGTATTTGTCAGGAAAACTTTGAGTTATGGAATGCGTTCGGATTTTTTGTGCTGCAGGGTGTGTTCCGAAACTTTTGAGTAGCCTAACTAATTAATGCGCACGTTAGTGTCTCACCATGAAGTGCTCATGTTACGATTTAAGATGATAATATGAAAATTCAATATTCTAAAATTCTGAAATATTCATATCAATGTGAAGTCATGGCTGTATGGACGTATCTTTGATTAGTAATAGCAACTTAAATTACCTAATAACATGCAGACGCGCTCTATGAGGCTTTTCAACTGTATCACCTGAACAAGCCACTTTTGTTCACTTGCCGGTTATTAGAACGAGCTTGCTGTCTTTTAAAGGGATACGATGTTTTTACGTTTAATTAGTAATAGTGTTACATGCCCTGATGCTAATTTTGTATTATTTTTCTGATTACAACAATCACTTTTGTTTAGAAAAATATTTGATAGAGTAAGTTTTGCTGTCTGCTTAATCAATTATCGGTTGTTTAACATCTGGTTTAGCGATAAATTTTAAAAATAGCGTCCAACAACGACATTACCGGGAACAGGAAACAAAAGTGTCTACAGGTAAATTAATATTTTTTTTATTGTTGTTTTCATAAATTATAAAAATTGTATGTAATAGACATTAATTCTTAAGTGCGATGTGTTGATTAATGTCAAGATTAGTAAAGAATTTAGAATTTAAAGAAGAATTAGAGAGAATGACGAGTTAACGATATTCTTTGCAACTAAACAGGCTATTTAAGAAACAACATTATTTATAAATTCACAGTATAGTATATTATTAATAATGCATTAATTTGGATTATATTCCCAATAATAAGCAAGTGTTTTTATTATTGTAGTATGATAATAATTTAGCTATTATTGTGTAAAACATCAAAATTGGTTCTGAATATCAGCTGTAGGACACTTAATACAAATAATCATTATCGGTTGTTAAACTGTATCGGTCGATCTCTGCTGTATATGGTGCACTAGTTTGCTTGTGTAAACACAATAATGTTGGGTAGTCCTTCCAATAACGGAGGCATTAGGATGCTGGCCCCCCCTTCACCCAACGATGACAGGCGGGTTGAGTTTGTGGCTCTCACGGCTGTTCATACGGAAAGAAGCGAGCCGTCCAGCCCAGAGCGAGGACACCCGTCTCACCGCATCGGCTTACTGGGCACGCCACTGCCAGCGCCACCGGGCCCGAGGGCGACCTCTTCTGCCTCCAGCAAACGCTACAGAAAGTTACAGAACTGCCTGTACAACGTGCTCGAGAGACCCAGAGGATGGGCGTTCATCTATCACGCCTTCATGTAAGTCACCCACAATCAAACTGTTGGTTTTGAGATGCACGTTTTTGTTTTACAAAGTCTTAAAGGGAGATTCTGTCTTTAATTACTCAACCTCATGTCGTTCCAAACCTGTAAGACTTCCGTTCATCAACAAAATTAAGATCTTTTTGATAAAATCGGAGAGCTTTCTGTCCCTCCATTGACAGCTACGCAACTACCACTTTGATGCTTCAAAAAGAGATTGTAAAACTAATCTATATGAATTGAGTGGTTTAGTCCAAATTTTCTGAAGAGACACGATCGCTTTTTATGATGAACAGATTTAATTTAGGCTTTTATTCACATATAAACATTCATCAACTCGCACATCAGTTGTGGAAAATGGAAGATCAAACATATTCGCTTTGACGTGCGAGAACCAATGAGGTTCATTCTAGTGTTACGCATCACATTTGAGCTTCGGCAAGAACCAATGATGTTCATTCTTGTGTTACGCATCACGTTTGAGCTTCGGCAAGAACCAATGAGGTTCATTCTTGTGTTACGCATCACGTTTGAGCTTCGGCAAGAACCAATGAGGTTTGTTCTCATG
Organism: Abramis brama; assembly: GCF_963993115.1. Taxonomy (NCBI): domain Eukaryota; kingdom Metazoa; phylum Chordata; class Actinopteri; order Cypriniformes; family Leuciscidae; genus Abramis; species Abramis brama. The sequence continues at coordinate 37,278,208 of NC_139974.1, forward strand.
CATCAAGCAGGTTCGGTTGAGCATTTGTGTTGCGAAGATGAACGAAAGTCTTACGGGTTTGGAACGACATGAGAGTGAGTAATTAATGACAGCATTTTCATTTTTGTGTGAACTATCCCTTTAAGCTAAGCAAGAAGTATGTTGATAAATGACCTCAGAGAAACTGTTAATGACTGTAAAGTAATTTGCGCACACAAACGGCCCACCTGCCATGAGCTCACCTGGAGTCAGTGACGGTCTCTGATTCTGAACAAGCTGAGTCGGGATATTTTCCTATTAGGTGACCCTTCCAATAGACCATATCATTTCAACATCAGCCAAGATTGATTTTCATCTCTCACAATTGGATTAAATTCCCATGCTGCATTCTTTCAACAAATCAAGTTTGCTTCGTTTGACATTTACAGATGCGTTGTATCCTTGGTTGAAACCATAAAATGCCTTGGGATGCTCCAATACAGCACATTATTATTAAATGTTTTATTCATTGTTGCTGATTGTGTTGCCAACTGAAAGGGCCGAGTATATAGAGCAAGTGCTCAGCCATAACTGTGACATTTGTGTATTCAGAGTTAGTTATTAGCCCACTTCTCTTTGGTTGAGGGTCCCAGCTGGACCTATTCTGAAATAATCCACTATATCATTGTGTTTGACTGGTCAGAAGCTGTTTCCCGCGGGTAGGCACATCAGATAGGTTGTTAATGGATGTCTGTGACTATGACACTAATTTTAGGATGCCACAAAAACAAAGGTGCGTGATTTCTTTTAAATTAGTGTTGACCAGTGTGACATTCAGATGTATTTCTTTCCTGTAGTGTGCTTTCTTTTTAAGAAGGCGTTTTTGACCACTATAGTACATTGTTTTCATCCTCTCAATAAGTAATAAATCCATAGTGAGAGCCATTAAAGTGGAGAGATAGACATCAGCTCCACTGCCTTACAGTTTGAGAGCATAAGAGAGCTTATCAGAGTCTCTCATATCTCTGCCTGTCACTCATCTCCCTCACTCCAAAGCACAACACAGGCCAAATCACAGTTATTTCACTGATCTCCTAATGAGTGCTTTTTTTTATTCAAGCCCAATCCAATTACAAATTCCAAAATAACTCATAATCGCACAGTTTCAGGGAAAACAACTCAAGCTTGATTACATTTTTTTTTTAAAGGGATAGTTCACCCAAAAATGAAAATTCTGTCATCATTTACACACATAAGTTGATATTTTGAAGAATGTGGGTAACAAAACAGTTGACGGTAGCCATTGACTTCCATAGTATGGAAGAAAATACAATGGAAGTCAATGTTGGTAAATATTCTGTTACCCATATTCTTTAAAATATCGTCTTTTGTGAGTAAATGATGACAGAATATTTATTTTTGGGTGAACTATCCCTTTAAAGTAAACCTGATTTGCAAAAAAAAAAAAAAAAAAAAATCACATTTACTATTGAAACATGACGTATTTCCAGGTGAAACAGGATATTCAGTGAGGAAAAACTGTTGAGTGGGAGTTGATTTTGTCCACCGTGATTAGCATGTGTAAAGCGGGCGTTGAATATCAGAACCAGACAGAATGTGATTTTCCTAAAGCAATGCTTAAATGAGTAAAGTGTGGCCTAAGTGAGTTCAGGAGAAACATTTTAAAAGAACAAGTTATTACAGTACAGTTTAAGAGTAAAACATTTTTTGCAATGTCATACACTGTAAGACCAAAAAAAAAAAAAAAAAAGTAAAGTAAAGTGTGGTCTAAGTGAGTTCAGGAGAAAAGGAAACATTTTAAAAGAAGAAGTTATTACAGTACAGTTTAAGAGTAAACATTTTTTTGCAATGTCATACACTGTAAGACCACGAAAATCTTTTTAGAAAAAAGTGTAAAAGATAAATTGTGAGAAATCCGTAATAGTATTCCTAGGTGCAGTTCTTTAAAAAAAGTTCTTGAATATGTTCTCAAGAATTTTTTTTTCTTCGTAAATAAAATGAAAGGCTTCAAGATTTTGTGTGATTGTATATTATCCTACTCTAATAAAACAAAACTTTACACTGGTAAATCTCAACATAATTTTCACCCCCTTTTTTTCTTTTTTTTTTCTTTTTTGGAAGTAAGAAGAACCAGACAGTCATTTTTAAAAGTATGTATATGTATATAAGTATGTGATGTGTGATAGTGAAATTACATTAACTTTCATAGGAGAATATGCGTGCTAGGTGATAAAAGGAAAATCTTGTAGTAGTAATATGTCTTATGTAACTGACTACTATTCTTTTGTAAATCTTATAGGGTTTTAAGACTGGTCTTAAAGTCCTCCTGTGGTGAAGATTAAGTTTTTAATGTTGTTTATATGTCTATGTGGTGTTTTTAATATGCTTTAAGACAAACTTAAGACAAAATTCATAAGTCAACACCATTGCTGAGTATTTTCTCCTTAAAACTGCAGTGAACCAAAGACAGTCTCAAAAACACGCTTTGAAATCGCTGGTGTTTCTGACGTCACAAACTACCTTGCAGCCAATCAGGTCAATGTGTTATGGTCAACGAGTGGATCTCTGAGCTGAGTGAGTGGAGGCGGGGCTAATTTGCATATTCATAGAACTGGTATACTAAATGAGGCAAGGTTGTAGAGTTACATTCAAGATATTCTAAGGCATGAAGAATTTTTTTTTATTTTTTTCAGGGAAAAAACGTTTAAATGTGTCATTTTGATGATCAAAGAAGAGTTTTAAGGAAATTGTTGACAAGCTTTTTAAGATTTTTAATAAAATTTTTGCTGCTTTGTCTTAAGTATTTTTGTAAACACAAAATATGCTTAACTTTTTATTGAAGTTATCAATGTTATTTTTCTTCTGAATTATTTATTTATTAGCCGCTATAGGGAAATAAGAAGAATATATCAAAGTGCAGTAAACTGTAAAACTGTTTGCTACAAACCAGCGTTTTTATAATTAAGACATTATATTAAAATAATATGGTATAAGAAATACCAGTTTGCAATATCAAGCAGCATAACGAGCTGTTTTGTACAGCTAAAAATAACTGGAAGTGAATGATACCGGAAACCAGACACATATGTCTTTTACCTGAAAAATAAGGCAGATAAAATAAGAAGAAATAGCAGTTAATTATTTTATTCTTAAGAATGCTTTGTGAATCCGAACCCAGAAATGTTTTGAGTACATAAATATGGTCAATTCTGATTTAAAGATGAGTTTAATTGATTTTTTTGGTTTGAAAGTTTGAAGGTCACTAAAGTTCCCTTAGACTATTCTCAACAACTGCTTCTGTAAGAGTTACGTCAAGTACCATTATGCCTATTCATATCATAGCCTCTAAATGTGTTGAGTCTCAGCTTTGGTCAACCTGATAGAAGACCCTTTCTCCATGAAGAGAAGCTGTCTGGTCTGGCGTGTTTCACCCCAGTGTAATTTAAACAAGTATAGCCGTCTCTAAGCCACTGCCACCATTTGTTTACACCATCTATGCTGAGCACTCTCTCCCTCTTCCTCTCTCTCTTTCTCTCTCACACTCACACAGAGGACAAATACATAAGGTCATTTTTAAAGGGGTCCTATTATGCTTTTTCAAATATTCACCTTCCCTTAGTGTGTAATGTTGCAGTTTGAGCATGAAAAAGGTCTGCAATGTTGCACAGCACAGATGCCCTCCAAAGGGAGTTATTCTCTATATCAGTGTCACTGTTTCTGAACTCCCTGAAACGCCTCCATTGTAGTCTTGAGTTTCTTCCAGGAACAAACACGTCACAATATTCCTCATTTAAATAATTCCCGTCCAAGGCATATGCAAAATAAAGGGGCGGGGTCTGTTAGTTAGTAGTGTGTTGAAACTGGCGGTTATAAGCAGTTGACCAATCACAACACACTGGTCCAGGCGACCAATCAGAGCAGATTGTGCTTTTCATAGAGACAGGAACTAAACAGAGCGTTACTGACAGACTGGGAAGAGAGGAGCTGCAACAATGGAGAAAATGGGAAAAATAAAGTGTTTTTTAACCATTCAAGCATGAAAACCTATTCTAGTACAGCTTAAAGGTCCCATATTGTACACCTTTCTGAAGTTTTATTTTAGGTTTTGATGTCCTTAAGAATATATATTTGCGGTATAAGTACCAAAAACCATCTCAATATATATTTTTACAGCTCCTTTCTCAGGAGCTCTGCCAAGAACAGGTCGATTTTGGCCTGTCTACTTAATATTCATGAGCCTCTCTTCTGATTGGCCTGTTGTTTTCTGAGTGACCCACCATTGGTGGGGGTGATGACTGAAGGCAGTGACTGAGTAGTTGTGACATCGCATTTATACGGAAGTCACAACGGCTCGTGAAAAGGCACAGCTACTTTATGCAGGCTGTGTGCATTTGTCTGTGGATTGACTGTTTTGAAACTTATATAGTTTCACAGCCCCTAGACCTCTGTTATCATGAAAAAAGCCATGAAAATTCAGTTTTGACAATATGGGACCTTTAAAAACTAAATCAAGACTCTAATAGGTCTCCTTTAATATACAGTATAGGTAAATTTATCAAATTGGACATTTTTACCAGTTCATAATACCATCTCAATGGCCATATTTTTAGCTTTTCTTCTGGTTTATACATCAAATAGTACTCTTAATGGTGGGTATGTACTTTCTAGGTGTCAACCTAATGGAAAGTGAATATTTTCCAAAATTATATTTTACATTTACAATATTTTTCACTGTATAAATGGGCCTTTATACATGAAAATATATAGCAGCCTTTACATTTCAGGGAGACAGTTGGTGGTCCAAGGCATCAAAAAAAGATTGCAAAAAAACGTTCTTATACAATATCTATCCTGTGACACACAGGTTTGGCTCAACTACTTAAAGTCAGAGAAAATGGTGTGTGAAAATTTATAAATTCATACTTTTTTATCTAATTTTCGGTTTTGCCATAGTTACTGCATTTGTTTTTATGGGATTACCTAACAAACAAATGATTATTGTGTGATTTTATAGGTTTAGGAAAAGATTGTATTGCTCAGAGGTCATCAGCATATAAGATATCTTGGAAGCGGATGCTTTGGAGTGACACAGTAAAAACTTAGATAAGCATTCTTACAATAATTACATTGGCTCTCTTTCCAATGAGTGAAATACAGTGAGGAGTTATTAACAGTACCTGGCGTGTCAAGGTTACGACTCTCATGTTTCAGACACCCAGTGTCTGATTCTCTGAGCAGTTTCTATTAGAGCCTGGGCATGTGGGTGATGGAAATTCTGCCAATGTATAGCATTATTTTCTCGATTTAATCATCCGAGAACAGACATGCCATGGGCATCAATTTAACTAGATGTTGTCAGACCAGATGTGTGATCAACTAAATATTAAATGTCCTTCGATGCCTTTTAGACAAATCCGTCTATACAGTCTCATGACAAATTCAAGTAAATTGTTGGTAGTGGTTCTTTCAGCCGGAGTCTCTTAAATGTCTGAATTGTCCTGTGAATGTGTGTTAATGTGAAACTTGTACTGTAGATTAGGGAAATGAAGTGGCACATTGATCATTAAATTGAGACTGCAATTAAGCAAGGGGTGTAATGTCTTGATGGTTTAATTAGCTCTGCTCTGTGAGGCTGCTGGAGGAAATGTGTTTCTCTCATGGTACCTTGTTTTTGGCACAACTGTTGTGAAGAGTTCAACACTTTTTCTCTCTCTAAAGCACAGCAGTTCGATTTTTAAACACACCCTCTAAATGAAATACTAGGGAATGACGTGAGATGGTCAAGATTTCAACTAAAGCCTCAGCTGTGGAAAAGTTGTGTGTCTAAAGGATAATTGAGATGGGATGATTGGATTCGCTTTCTAACTGACGTTTGACACTTGGGAGTGTCTTTTATCTTAAAGTTGCCATTATGGAAAGTCGTACTCTTAACATGTGAAGAAAAATAGACAAGATATTATGTTAAAGTATATTATATTAAATTGTCACTGTGTTTTTTTTCTCGAATCATTACTATTGGTCACTCTTTAAGGCTGTATGTGGGTTTATCAAATATTTAGCCAATGGAAAGTAAGTTAGAGCTTGTGACTAAACCTCGTAACTCCATTGGATCCTCAAACTGTCTGTCAAACCTCATAACTCCACCCACCTCTATCATGAATGAAGTGCCAAACACATTTGGAGCGTCTCTGCTTGTTTGCAATGCAAGGATAAAAAAAATTATAAAACTTAAAACACTATATATACTGTATATATATATATATATATATATATATATATATATATATATATATATATATATATATATATATATATAGGCTTTATATATATAAAGGCTAATGCTTTATGTATTTGAGGAGCAAAGAAGAGTGTCTTAGTCTAGCACGAGTCATATTTCATATTTCATAAAAAACTGAGCGTCCACATAGCTACAATAAACCTTATAACCTGTAAGATGATAAATGTAATGCGATGCACTTACCGCCTCAGATGCGGGAGTTAATGACGGATAAAACACATGTCTGACATTCACTGGTCAAAAACATCATAACTCCATTTGAGCTTGATTTTGGTGAATGTTAATATTATAATGACACATGCAAGCGTCTGACCATATATAAAGCCACAAAAAAGCATTTTTTGGACAGTTTTCTGCCCGAGAGAGACTGTTATATTATATAATATTATTTTATTATATTATATTATTATTCAGAAATAATATAACATTATGAATATAACAACTACGACAGCATCTGTGAATTTATTTTTATTTTTTTGCTTGAACCACAAACTCTTTATTTTACACGGAAAGTTGAAGGTTCGCCAAGCGGCACAAGAAGAAGCATAGCTTCAAATACAGTAATTGACTTTACTGTATATGAAGCTCAAAATATTTAAGTTTTCTAACTATGGCCTGGTTTCACAGACAGGGCTTAGGCTTTAGTGAAATTAGGATATTTAAGTTTCTTTTTTACCTAGAAACCTAGAAAGTACCTAGAAAAAACATTACTGATGTGCATCAAACATGTATTTTAGTCTGGGACTAGACTTAAGCCTTGCCTGTGAAACCAGGCATAAATGTGCTATAATCACAAACATTTCTATCAAAAATGGGATTAGATTAGTTCGAAAAAAATATATGTAATTTGCTCTGTAACATTTACTGAGGTTGCCAGAGAAAAACAAAGATTCGGTCAAGACTAAAATCACACGTTACATCTGTGGAGAACAAGCTAACTTTCCTCAGGGAATACCGAGGGATAAAATGCATTGTTCTGTCCACTCAGTTTGGTGAAAATGGAGCCGTTACAAGCGAGTCAGACAGAGAGGACACCTGCTGCTGTTGCTGAAATTCCTCTGATGTGACAATGAGCCATTGCTTGGACACGAGAGGAACCTTTCACACTGTTAGCTCTACACAAATGTAAATGTAGCCTGTAAAACGTTTATGCATGGGACAGGCTTCTTTTTTTATCACTCTTGCACTCGCCCCCAAATTAAGATGTCTTGTCAGAGGGTAAACGTACAAGCTATCAGAGTGTTAGAGATGGGGGTCAGAGGTGAGCGTGTGTAATGCACATGGGCGGATGCCTAGGACGCAGCTGGAGTTTTAGCAGGCCGAAGCTGACCTTTGGTTGCATCCGTTTTCCATAGCACCACATATAGAACATCACATGCTGTTTTCAACAGGCCCCGAGCAAACACAAGGACAAAGGTTCTTGGACTGTAAATTGAGTTGTTAAACAGTCTTGAACTGAAGAGGTGAACAGCAGCGGTTAAGGACCTCTAACAGCCCCCGAGTCACACTTCAACTTCACCCTAGAAATGAGGAAATAATCCAGCTCTCGTTTTGACTTCCGTTTTATATCAATGGCTTTCTGTCTGAATTTGATTTTGTTTTGTATTTTTCATGTGGATTAATGCAAACAGCTTTGCAGCGTAATATAACAAAGATGCAATGGTGCAAAAAATGCACATAGCCAAAAGAGAAGGAAAACTCGATGCTGAGAGAACCACAGTCCAGAGGGAAAAGTGAACAGGCCTGCATTTTTATCTCCATTAGGATTCAGTTTTGCAGTTTTACCTATTCTTTAACTTCAAGTAGTCAGCCAGAAATAACAGCTTGTCCAGAATTGGTGTCCGGTCCCTCAAAGTGCTGTACGCTTGAGTTTGAATAAGTAAATATATAATAAAAAATTGCGCTCCCTCGGCACAAACGCAGAGCCTCGCACGGTAGAATTGCGTGTGTAAGAAATGCTTTTGTGCTCGTAGTGCTGTTACGCTGTTCAATAATGCATTTTTGTGCTTTTAAAGAAATTACGCAGCAATAATAAATCCAATGGGGATCAGACCCTCCTCTCCCGGGAAGGTCGTTGATTTTTTTTCTTTTCATGGTGGCCGTGACCTTGTCAAGTCTTGCTGCAGTCCAAAGGGGCCACCAAGAGTTTTGGGATACGCAGCTTTAAGGATGCCAGATTTGTAGTAAAGGGCCTCAGACAAACATATAGTTTGAGAAAGAAAGTTTGAGAAAGAAAGAAAGAAAGAAAGAAAGAAAGAAAGAAAAAGTTTGTTCCGTCCACCTCTGCATGACAAGGCAGAGATTTAATGCACTGGCTTTCAAACATGGCGTCAGACACTTTCCCAGTGAGCAGGGTGGTTATGATAAAGTGTGTAGACTTGAGTGATACCTTGAATTGTATTTTTAGTTTCTAAAAATAGAGTTTTTATTGTTTTCTTAGTGAGATGTTTTGTTTTTGATTTATTTTGTTTTGTTTTGGAAAATAAGATATGATCCGACTCAGTAGTCATGTCTACAGGACCTCAGTATTGACCTGTCAGACCCAACTTTGATCTTTTAATAGTTTTGTATTTTCCTCATCATGCATTTTTACAGTTTCTTTGTGTCCGGATTCCAGTAAATAAATACCAGACTTTTACAACATGAGCTTATGAGAGTATGCGTTCAAATCCTCATTATTTATAGATGAGGGATTGAGATGGATGCAACTTTCACACAGTTCCTTTGCACGAATCAGATGAACTACAATCTGGCTAAGATGGATGTTATCCAGACTGGAAGTTATGCTATTGGATTGAATGCTAGTATTGCTTCAGGACCAATATTTTATATTGTTAAATCATGTGGTGATCCATCACAGTGCCAGAATTGTTTATTGAATATAACTTTTTGCTCAGCATATTCATTTAACCTGCTGGTGACTGCAGTGTTGCTTGTTTCCCATTAGCCAGCTTTATTGGTTAGTGTCAGTGAAGTGTAAATTCTGCCCCATTAAAAACACCTAGTATTTATTTATCACTATCCGTTCCATAATATGCTCCAGCAGTGTATTATCTCTTTTTCTCACACCACCTTTAATTTACGCTCAAGCCCTCTCATGCTCATACTTCTCCATCGCAGTGCTTATATCCACTTATTTGACTAATAAGGTGAATTAGGTGGAAGAAGAGGAAATGACTTTTGAGTCTTTCTGCCGAGTGCTATTGTTGAAGGCACATTTATGATTGATTATTAAGTACTTGTGAGTGGACTATGGCCTTCAGGCCTTTGGCCTCAGTCTCAATACTTAGGATAGTCCAATCCTTCCAGGATGCATTTTAAAATTCCCAGTTTTGTGTTGCAATTTGTTCTGTGTGTTTAGTTGGGTGTATCACAGTGCCTGTTTGTTTGTTTGTTTGTTTGTTTGTTTGTTTGTTTTTGCTTTGTCATGCTTTGTCATGCTTTGTTGAATTGTTTTGATTTTGTTTTTGATTAGTTTCATTTTGTGTTTTGTTGTGTTTTGTTGAATTGTTTTGGTTTTGATTCATTTCATTTTGTGTTTTGTTTCATTTAATTTAATATTTGTTTTTAATTTGCTTCATTTAATTGCTTGTTTTGGTTTCTTTCACTTAGTTTTGTTTTATTTATTTGTTTTGACATGTTTCATCTAGCTTAAGTTTTTGTTTTGGTTTATTTCAATTAAGAGCATTTCATTTTTGTGTTTTGTTGAATCGTTTGTTTTGATTTGATTTCAGTTAGTTTAATTTTTGTCATGTTTCATCTAGTTAAATGTGTTTCAATGAGTTGCAAACATTTTTTGTCATGTTTTTTTTTCAATTGTTTCTTAAGTTTTATTTATTTTTATTTTTGTTTCATTTCATCCTCTTACGAAACATTTGACTCCAAGCAAGGCTCTTTACGATGGTGTCGTTATTTCCTCAGTCAAGGAGTGTAGGCTGTTGCTCAGCAGATTGAGTTAAATGAGGTGTGTGCTGGGAATGCTCTCTTTATCTGCATTAGTTCACACTGTTTATTAAGGCTTTGAGTGACTTCATTATGTCTCATGCTCAGAGGAACTAAGATTACTGCTCCAATGAAAGATGTGCTTATTTCTCAGTTTAATTTTTTTCCATGAAAAAATGAGATTATCATCACACTAATTAGATTTTATTAGAACAGAGGAGGTGATTATGCAGGAATCACTCTCACAGCCTTTAGATATCTGAGTGGTGTGCCACTGTAGTCCAGTACACACTCAGGAAATGTGAGAGGAAGTTTGCCATTTCCACTCAAAAACAAACGTGAATCCTCACAGTCACTCCTCACATCTTTGGGAGTGTTTGAATGATGAAGCGGGTGCTAAACGGATGTCTCATTCAGTACGCTGCCACATTCTGTACATGGCACTACCGGCTTTACTCGGGTTCCTGATAAATTTAAACCAGGCGAAGGTTCATTGCTAATGTTATGTATATGTGTGGAGAGAGAGATAGAGAATGTTTATTTTTATTTTGTGTATCCATGCTGTGGCAGCTGATAACACCCAGTTTTTAATGATTGACAAACAGACCAAAATAATTTGATCTCATAATCTTACAATTGCTAAGTTTGTATATGGTAACATGAAATAACAATGAACAATTACTTGTTTTCATAATAAAATATAATTATGTTAATTTATACAAATTTATACATTTTGAAAGTAGTCTCTTATACACACCAAGTCTGCATTTATTTTTATTTTAATAACTATAAGTAACTTTAAATGTCCACTAGCAGTCATTAGAGTATTAGTAGACTGTCTGCTTAATATCTGCTAACTCTTTATTTTGATGCTCCTCAAGACATTATACTGACTAGAAGTAACTTTGTTACATCTCAACCTATTCTACTATCCCAAACGGTCTACTAATACTCTAATGAGAGTTAGTGGACATGTAGTTGTAAATTTACATATAGTTAGTATGTCTGAAGTGGACTATCGAAATAAAGCATAACCAAATATGTAAAATAAATAATAGCAAAACAATATTATTAGAAATTAAAACAACTGTTTTCTATTTTAACATATTTTAAAATGTAATTTATTCCTGTGATGCAAAGCTGAATTTTCAGGATAATTGCTCCAGTTTTCAGTGTCAATTTTCTTTCTTCCATCAAACACAAGAGTGCACATCGCTTTTCACCTTTCAATGAAAAATAGCTCATGCACTACAACTCTCAAATCACATTAATGTTAATGCCTGTTCAAATACATGATGTCATGCCAGGTTTAACATCAGTGCTGGGAAACGTCATTGGTTTTCATGTCTTTCATGTATTGTGATTTAAAATTTAATGTGCATTTTAGTTGAATAGGCCGTTGCAGTAAAAGGTAGTGTGATGCGGTGGTTCGTCCTTGTGACAGAGCGCTGGAAAAGAAGTTCTGATGCGGTGTATTCATTTCTCCTTTCGGGGCAGAAATGTTTCCCATGGGACGACCTGTCTCTCCCAGGATGAGGCGCAGCGGGTTTTAAGTTTCCAGGATAATGACGAACAGGAGCTTGGACTGTTCTCCAGCTGATAGTCTAGTGTTCTCACTGTAAATTACAAACGCTTACTCAGAGTTAAGATAGTGTGCATTCTGCAATTTGTTAGTGTTCATTTTCCCAATGAATCATAGTGATTAATTGCCATGTTAATCCAGCAAGTGAATAAATGCCAGTCAAATCACTGCTTGCGCAAAGTCGGCCTTGCTTAACACAGATTTCCTGGAGCGAGTAAATAGTAAAGCAACCATGCGTGACCTCAAAACTCTTTATTTGTGCAACCTTCGTCATGTTTACCAAGTGAGGAATGCAATAACACTCGAGATTTATTGACGATATTCAGTATCCATTTGAATCTGTGATTCACAACATCCGTAGAGATCAGACGGTGATCAAAAAGTGCCCAAAAGTGCACAGCCGCCATAGCGTGTAACGTGATCCACACCAGTGTTGGTTCCACCCCCACCACAATCTGCTGTAATCTCTGTTTATGTAATGTTATTTTTGCCAGGCTAGACTCGGAGTCTGACGTTTCTGGTGCAGGCCTTTGACTGAGGATTATTTTAAGTGGACGTAACCATCTTGCTGCTGTTTTTACATCCACAGACATGAAAGTGTGAAGTGGCAACATATTCAGAGCTGTAGTTCATCACCAGAGATTGAGGCATGATAGGGATGCTTCAAAAACTTCAGCCTTTTGTTAAGTATAGCCGAGAAACATCTCAAGCATTTGATCCTGCTTTCATAACACCTAAACAGAGAGTGTCTGTCAGTCGCTTGAAGTTTTCATTGTTGAGAGGTTTATGTTGCGGTCCTAGATTTACAGCGGGGGTTAAAATAAGTTTAGCCATTCCTCTTTTGCACTGGCATCATCAATTATTCATGTTATTTTCTGCCATCCAAACCAAGGGTTTAAGGTTTAACACCTAGTGGTAGATATTGTAACTACACCATTAGGTTATAAAAGCATCTTTTTCAAGTGACCATTCACAAGTAGCTGAAATAAAATTGTAATATTTATTGCTAATATAAATATTAAAATGTTAATAAATAGTTATATTAAATAAAAATACAAGCGAGGCTGTGAGGGATAGAAGTACAGTGCGTTCAATGGATTGTAGGCTACTGTTGTTTAATTAACATACATTGTTGAGTAGACAAAAACTGATTTGAAAGTTGTCAGTTCGATCCAGAACCTTTATAAAGTGCGTGCCATTGTAAAGACTGTAAGTCTATCCCTCAGTCTTGCTTAGATCTGCATTAAACTCAGTATGGCATCTAACGTGACAAAGGTATTGTCTGAGAAAAAGATATAGTGCATTGATCACACTTTTACCTTTTGTGACAACATGCCCCAGTTGCGGTGAACTTTGGAGGAATTCAGTGTTCAAAATCAACATAGGCTATTTGTTTTTTCCAGCACTGATTTTATGTTTAATTGTTTAGATATTGGCCAAGTGAAAACTTCCCTTTGTGACAATCTCCCAAATATGTTCTTAGTGTCATGTCTGCTGTTATAATTCCTAATTATTTTATTTATCTAAATTCTTTGGTGTTGTTACATCATGGACTATTATGATGTGAAATATAATGGTTAGAAATTGAGATTGGAGTAAACAGGGAACCCCTGTGAACCTCCTCCTCGCTCCTCCTCCTCCTCCTCCTCCTCCTCCTCCTCCTCCTCCTCCTCCTCCTCGCTGCTGGTTGCCGGTCGGCAGCTGATGTCTCTTGCAAGTCCACTTAAGTGTTGTTAAGGCTCTTTAATTTATAATGGCAGGTTCTATAAACATGTCGGGAAACCTCACCATAGCAACAGGACTAAAACAAATTCATAATATAGAGAGGTATTTATAAGGGCTAGCGTCCCGGCGACTCTCACAAAGTGGCTTTGGGTTCATGTAACTGTTGTGAATGAACATATTAGTGAACTAATAACCACAAACTGTTTTGCTAGTACCAACATCCATTAAAAAAAAAAAAAAATACAAAAAATGCTTTTAGTGAAAAAAATCTGTGATGTTTTTATTGAATTTCTGAATACCCATTAACCTTTTTGGTCATATTGACTGTATCTTTGCACTCATGCACATTATCTATGAGTTGCAGATAAAGACGCTCACAGTAGTCAACATTTATCATCTCTCCTAATTCAAGTAAATTACAAAATAATGTTAAGATTAACATTATGTTACTAATATGAGGGACTGAGTGTGTTTATATTTATGGGTTTATTCACAAGCAGTTATATAATAAATCAGTGGATTCAATGCAATGCAATATTATTATGATTATTAGTGTTATTTATTTCTATAAAATAATGAATCAGTTTTTGTTTTGGAATATTGCTCATGTACTTTCCCTGTGTTGTTAGTTATGGATACTGCTGCACTCAGTGTACTGTATACTTGGATACGTAACAATGAGGTAACATTTTTACAAGTTATTTATAAGGCCTGACATATCCAAGTAGGTGTGTGTACAGTATGTGTGTGTATGTTTATCCGTGTATGTGTGATGCTGTGCACATGTGCATGAATCTACAAAAGCTTCTTAGCGCTCTGCTGGCCTGGATGGTCTTATCTTGACTCTGTTTCCTACAAGATGTCATATGATGAATGAGAAGAATTCACAGATGATCTTAGTGTGTGTTCTTGTGTTTCTCTCAGACAGTCAGAAGTACAGATCATTCAGAGCAGCATTATATGTGTTCAGCCTCACTTTTTCTCCATAACCCTGCTTCCTCGTTACAGGTATTTTATAAAACTTTTAATTGATAATACTTTTACAAAACAGGAAGTTAAAATGTGTGTTTTTTTCTTAACTGATTGAGAAGTTCTGAACCTTCAGAAACATCCTGCACTATATAAAAAAAGAAAAATTGGATTTTTGAGTTTTTTCAGCATTGTCTTTAGTAAAACTAATATGTAGTGGCCAAAAAAGTGACGTCTGGGTGGCATGTTTGTTTTTAATGACCCTACAAGTTTGATTAAACCATCAAAATTTGAGCAAATATTTTATATATTTTTTAATATTTTAAATATGAAGTTTGGTTAAGGTATTTATCTAACAAAATTATTTGGCAAAAAAAAGAAGCAAACTGCAGCTGCAGGTTTTATTTTATATGCATAAACAAAAAGCTCACAGGAAAAAGCATGCATTGACTAAAACATAATCAGTTATTAAAATTTCCCTGGTTCTCTCTTGTTTTCGCATGCCTTCATGATTTCTTTGTTTGACAGCCTGGCCAAAAAATATGTCCCACGATTTGGCCTGTTTCATTGCATTTTCACAAATAAAACAAATTACCAGTTAGCAATGCAATCGTTTATTAATTTGTTTTATTACATATGGTTTTAAATGGCCCTTTAAACTTTTCAATGTTTGCAAACAGCAAAATAATCATACTGTGACACCAATGCATCATTTATTCATACTGCAATGCATACTGGGAGTTTGAAAACCCTTAACAAATTAGCAACATTCTCCAATATAAATATCGTTCACAAGGTCGGTAAGATTTTACAATGTTTTTGAAAAGTCTCATGCTCACAAAGGCTTTCTATTTTAATTTATTACAAAATGTCATTTATTCCTGTGATGCAAAGCTGAATTTTCAGCATCATTACTTCAGTTTTTAGCGTCACATGATCTTTCAGAAATCATTCCAATATGCTGATTTGCTGCTCAAGAATCATTTCTGATTATTATCAATGTTGAAATCAGTTGTGCTGCTTAATATTATTGTAGAAACCATTATATTTCTTTTTCATGAAATAGAAAGTTCACATTTTAACAACATTTAGAAATAGAAATCATAGAAATCTTTTGTAAGTACCTCTTTAAAAGTATTTATTGTCAATTTAATGCATCCTTTGTGAATAAAACTTGTTTGTTCAGACATCTGTTCGGTTAGATGGGGGAATATTTTTGGCCTAACATGTTTGCCGTCCAAACTGTAACTGTATGAGAGGCAGGTTAAAGCTCAACGGTGATGAGACTTCAGTGCTGGAGTCTCTGTACTGTGTTTTTGTCAGTTTCAGCAGCGTTGACAAGGTGCTGCACTCTTGATTACTCTCTCGCGTGCCACAGCGGGCTTTAGATGAACCAGAAGCTCCATGTTTGAAGTCTTGGTCAAAGATGGTAGCTCGCTGATCTTGTAAATAGTACTGCGGATGATAAGCATAATGGTGAGATAGCATTTGGCGTGCTCTATAAACGTCTCTTGTTGCTGGCAGATGCTCCATCACTTGTCTGTTAATAAGGCTGTCTTCAAAAGGAGCGTTGCACCAGAGGGTCAGAGATCTGGCATTTCAGCTGAACAGAGACAAGGACTCTCCTCTTATGATCAAGCTTGTGCAACTTTGATCAGATAAATCATTTTATATGATCAGGGGGTGCTTATTTCTAGAATTTTATTTTAGGTTTTGGACATTTTACTAACTATAAGTCATTTTGCGACTACATGTCAACTAAGCCTCAGGCCTGTTGGTGGATCTGGCTCAGGAATCGGCAGCCTGACTGTTTGAGTTGATTACATTTACATTTTACATTTATTCATTTAGCAGATGCTTTTATCCAAAGCGACTTACAAATGAGAACAATAGAAGCAGTTAAACTAACAGTAACAGTAGGACAACGATATGCAAGTGCTATGGCCCTTCTCAGTTTAATCTAACGCAGTAATTTTTTTATTTTTTATTATAGAACAGAATAGAATAGAATAGTAGAGAAAGTGTTAGTATTACTGGATCAAGTGCTGTCGAAAAAGAAGCGTCTTCAGCCGTTTCTTGAAAGTGGCTATGGACTCAGCAGCTCAGGTTGAGTTAGGCAGATCATTCCCCCAGCAGGGAACAGTCATGGTAAAGGTCCGAGAAAGAGATTTTGTGCCTCTTTGAGATGGCACCACAAGACGTCGTTGGCTTGCAGAGCGCAAGTTCCTGGATGGCACGTAAGTCCGAAGTAAAGAGTTAAAGTAAAAGGGAGCAGAACCAGTGGTTGTTCTGTAGGCAAATGTCAGTGACTTGAATTTGATGCGAGCGGCAACTGGCAACCAGTGCAATTTTGTGAGGAGAGGAGTGACGTGCTCTCTTCGGCTCGTTAAAGATCACTCAAGCTGCGGCGTTCTGGATCAGTTGCAGAGGTTTGACCGTGCAAGCTGGAAGACCAGCCAGGAGAGCGTTACAATAGTCCAGTCTGGATAAAACTAGCCATTTAAACCAGCCTGGATAAAACCATTTATTACTGATTAATAAAGCATAGTTGATTTGAATTCATCGCTTCTGGGTCCTCTTTGTTGCAAAACCTTACAGTGCTTCAGTAAAGTCATGGGAGTTTATAGTGCCGAGCAGGGACCGGTCCGTCAATTTTTCTCTCTCGAATTAAGCCGATTAAAAAACATGGGGTGATGCGAATTATTCCGGCCCACCCACACTTTTAGAGGCACATCCATCATCCAGTTTTTGCATTCGCCACTGAATAAAAGTAGTATTCGTTTCTCCAAACAAACAAACAAAAAGAAACCACAAACCTTTGGATGGTAGTGTACTTTCATCAGCCACTTTGAAAGTTCTACACCAAGTATGTCTGGAATATTTACTATTGTTAGTCCATAAATAGGGAGCTGCATGACTATAGGCTCAGGACGCCTTAGAAGTTGTGTGAGTTCGAGGGAGAACAAGAGTGAGTGCTGAAGACGATCTTAAGGTACGATTAGGGGTGTAGATGTGAAGAAGGTCAGATAAGTAGATTATTGAGTGCCTTGTAAGATTTTAAAATCAATACAGTATTTAACCTGGGAGCCAATGCAAGTGTTGTAGTATAGGAGCAATATGTTCAGTTACAGGAGTTCTGCCAAAAAATTGTGCAGCTAAAGTTTGTAGAGAAGCTTCAAAGGATTTGCCGCAGAAAAAAGCGTGACAATAATCAATGTGCGATGTCACTAAAGCATGAACAAGAATAGCAGTGCTCTTCACTGAGAGAGCAGGACGAAGTTGATTAATATCACAGACGTGAAAATATGCAGATCGAGTGACACTGTTTATATGAGCTTCATGTGATAAAGTACTGTCAAAGATGACACTCAAACTTTTAACCTGTTTAGGCACAGACACTGGAAAATTATCAACGTTTAGATTTAGCCAGTTTGTTTTTTGAACCTACAAGAACAATTTCAGTTTTACTGTGTTGTTAAGTTTGAGAAGGTTTGATGTAAAGCTTTAATCTCCACTAAGCAGTCTGAGAGGATAGATAGAGGAAAAGTAGAAATTGGTTTGGAGGACAGGTAAAGTTGGGTGTCATCGGCATAGCAATGAGATTGAATCCAAATTTCCTAAAAATATTACAGAGAGGCAGAAGTTAAATAATAAATAAGAGAGGGCCCAAGACGGAGCCCTGCTGAACGCCAGTGTTCAGACGTATAACCCTCTCATATTGCATCATTTTGAGCCATATTCTTGTTTTGAATTGAAGAGAAATATTTCAAACATTTTAATTTAATGAACTCATGCATCAAAGGGTGAAAGTTATTACCCGCCAGCCACATAAAGGCTTTGCCACTGACCACCAAAGATGTGTAACCTTTTTCTTTTTCTCACACCCTGGAATTCCTAAACATCTTAATCCAGTCAGTCACAGGTTAAATGTTAAAGCCACTTCTTTCTTTTGTTGTTGTTCCCGTTAATCCCATAATCCACTAAAGGAAATTCCCACTAAATGAACAGAAGTTCTGTCACTTTCAGAAAATTTTGTTGCGGTTTAACTTCTCTAACCGAACAAAGACCTCAACCTGACCGCGCACGTATTAAACAATCATCCGTGCTCGGTGCCAAACATGTTTCTCTTAATCAAACGAAATTTGGTGGTTATTATCCATTCAAAGTAGATTAGAGTATTGAATAAATGCTCAGAAATAAGTGGAAATATTTAGTTCTCTCACAGAGCATAGTGTTCATAATCAAATAATATTTTTAAATAATGCATAATGCAATCCATTTTTTGACATTATTGACCTTTATATTCAGTCTTTTAGAGGTAAAGTATGATTTGTATGTTTTAATTGAATCCAACCACATCTCATGACTGTAAAAGAGAGTGGTTTGAATCCTTTTTTAACATTTTCCAAAGAACATCACTGATAAGACACGTCATTATCTGACTCTGCTTTCTTAAAGAGGACCTATTATACTTTTTTACATTTTCAGCTTTCTTGTAATGTTGAGCATGAAAAAGGTCTGCAAAGTTACAAAGAACAAAGTCACTCCAAAGTGAGTTATTCTCTATATCAGTGTCACTGTTTCTGAACTCCCTGAAACGCCTCCATTGTAGTCTTGAGTTTTCTTCCGGGAACAAACACGTCACAATATTCCTCATTTAAATAATTCACGCACAAGACATATGCAGAATAAAGGGGCGGGGTCTGGTTGAGTTAGTTAGTAGTGTGTTGAAACTCTCGGTTATGGTAAGGGGCGGGGCATTTCCCAAATATGCTGGAAGTGATTAACCAATCATAACACTCTGATCCAGCTGACCAATCAGAGCACATTGTGCTTTTCAGAAGGAGGGGCTTCATAGAGACAGGAACTAAACAGAGCGTTACTGACAGACTGGGAAGAGAGGAGCTGCAACAATTCGAATATGTGAAAAATAATGTGTTTTTTGAACATTCAAGCATGAAAACCTTTTCTAGTCGAGCCCGGAAACAAAATCAAGACTTTGTAAAAGGGCATAATAGGTTTAAGTCTTCATAGTATTTCTGCAAAGACTCTTTCTTGTGTGTGATCATGGATATTTGTGAGTGGTATATCTAATATGATCAATTAATAATAACATTAAGGAGTAGATTCATCAGTCATTTCTTGAATCAGAAAGTACCCAGTTTGGAGTGTAATAGATATATGAAGGAAATATTCTGTGTGAGGGCTATTTATTTTGATCATTGGGGCGGTTTTAGATTCATTCACTGAACATGAAAGTGTGCAGGTAAGTGGATGTTGCTGAAATATTGCCATTTGGCCGTCCCAGTGCTGCAATAATGACTAGGAGAAAAAAGAGGACGCATTTATAAACAAGTCTGATTTAAATCAAAGCTTATTTTACAGAGCTGTCGGCCACATGCACCGGCTTCTCTTCACCTCATGTGTAAATAAAGGTATTATATTTAGCAAGGGTTTGGGCTTTTAGGAGTGACGTAAGCAGTGCATTGAGCAGTGAAATGTCAGCACATAAATACTGTAAATCTGGCAATGAACTGTGTGCCTGAAAGAGTGCAAGTGGGCAAGGCGTGTGTGTGTGTTTGCGTGTGTTCGTTTGTGTTTGTGTTTTGAAAGCACTGCTTCAAATCTTTTGTGACTGTGCAATTGTGTATATTTGTGTCTAGTTGTGTAAAATTGAATTTGGTGTGTTTCGGCAGTTTTTATAACAATTTCAGTAAAAATTTGATATTTTCACAAATAAATATTAAAATAGTTTGCTTTTTATCAAGGTTGATTTTAAATGATTATTAACAATGTTATCATTAATATTTTTTATAATTAATTAATTTATGTATTATAATGCTATATGAATTTTAATATTTTGCTGTTATTTATTTTTACTGTTAGATCACCTAGTATCTACACTACAGTTCAAAATTTTGTCAGTAAGATTAAAATGTAATGCTTTTATTCACAAGCATGCATTCAATTGATTGAAAATTAACAGTAAAGACTTACATTGTTAGAACATTTTTTTATTGTATTTCAAATAAATTCAGTTCTTTTAAATCCTGAATATATATATATATATATATATATATATATATATATATATATATATATATATATATATATATATATACTTGTTCCAATGTAAAATTGCAAATGTGGTAACATGGATGGATAGAAGTTTATGTGTGTGACATCCCGGATATGGAGAGGAATCTCTAATTGTCTGCTCATGGTAACAGTATTGTCTGTAAATGTCAAGCCTCTCATCATCCTTCAGCCGTCCAATTAACATCTCTCACTGCTCTTCTGCTTTTCCACTCAGCAAGCTCAGCAAACTGTATATCCCACTCACAATACTGCGACTCAGTGGCCTGTGATTGTGCCCTTTCAAACCACAGCGTGAATGACAGTCTCCAGATAGCCGAGTGTGTTCAGAAGGCCACAGGGTGACTGTGTGTGTGTGTGTGTGTGTGTGTTTGACATGAATGAATAGTGGAAACACACTGATAGATGTAATTTATCCACAACAGTATATCAGTGATCTGATTAAAATGAAGTAATTTATTACCTATCAGTTACACAAAGACCACAGAAAAGATGATATTCTCACTGCTGAATTTGCACTTAAAACACTACAACAGCATAAAAAAATGATATAATAGCAGTCTGTATGGCATGTTTCTAGATGTGAGCGTCAGCAGAGGTAAAGAACAACCTTTTTTCTGTCTTGTTCCTTAAAGCTGTCTTGTGGGCTTTTTATTGTTCTTTTAGTGTTCTTCTTCCTTTTTGTACATTGACATCCTTTGTTCACTGTGAACTGTCAATGTGTGGCAATAGCTACATAAAGGATTTGACTTCTGTGTTACTCTAATAAAATAATAGCATACAGTTTTAGAACGATATGAGGATGAATAGTGGCTCTTCATATATGTACATTTTTGGGTGAATTATTGCTTTAAGCTAACAAAACATAAAATCAAACCAAACAACTTTGAGAAGTTGAGCAATAACTAGCATTTCCTTTCCAGATCTGAAGTGTCCTTTTAAAAATATTTAAATGACCTTATAATAACCTCATTCCACATGCAGGGCAGATTTTTGCATGATTCAGTTGCTGGAGTCTGTGCTTTCTTCTGGGAAGTGTCTGTGCTCGTTTTCACTTGTATTTCTATTTGTGTGAAAGGTATCAGTGTTAACCCTGTTTCGCTGACATTAAGTATTTGTGCTTTCCAGACTGGTTACTGCAATGGAAGCGTTTTACTTCCCGCTCTGCTCCTGCTTCTTCTTTTTGACATCTTTCACAACTGTGTACGGTTTATTAAACATTGACTTCCAATTACACTTTACAATTACATAAATACTGAACTGACATGGCAGCTCTGTCGACTGTGGATAACAGATGTGTAATGGATGTATTGTTTGGTTTTGCTTTGTATTTCCCAAGCAGAGCTTGTATTGCCAAACCAGTGTCTCTTCTTGTTATGCTTAAGCAAGATGTTTTCCCTCATTAGACAATTTGTATTTCCAATTTTCAATACTTGGACTGTGAATACAGCCCAATAACCCTCCATATTTGTGCAGTAATACCATCAACTTGTAATATTTCTTTGATTTTATTTTCAGCAAAAGTGTCTGTATTTAAAAAATGAAGGCAACTGTTTGCAATTCATTGACTTTAACCATGAAATCAAAATGGATCAGTTCTTGTTTTTTTATGGAATATTGCAGTATTTACTATAAATAAATGATTTATCCATGCGCATAATTTTTTTTTTTTTTATGCACTGTAAAAAAAATAAAAATCTGTTAAATTTACGGTAAAATACCGGCAGCTGTGGTTGCCAGAAATTTACCATAAAAAATACAGTAGCAACATTTTAGATTTTACAGACTTTACTTAAATTTACAGTAATAAACCGTATTTAATTATCTGATATAATGTTAATTTACTAACCTACTGAAGTATTTATATCTGTTTTGTACCATAGCAATACACTGACAACCACCAATCACAGTGGAGATGAAATCACATGATGATTTAAAGATCATCACAAGCAGTTCTTTCATAAAAAACTTAATACTAATATATAGAAGCTGCACAGTGTCATTCACACACATTAAACACCATCATGGTAACACACGTGAAATTTTAAAAACACAATAAACATTCATTTAACAACATTAAATGTAACATAAAACCCTAATGTCATAACTGATTAGAAAAACTAAGAAAACTATGAAGAAACATAGTTATTTCAACAAAAATACATCAAATGTGAAGTGTCACGCAGGGAATTGTGGGAATGTCAATTTACGTTTTTTCACTGTAAATTATACAATGACAATGAAAAAATTTTCTTTTTCACTTCCAAAAACTGTAAATTGAATGGTATTTTACAGTAGAATTACATTAAATGTACCGTTAGATCTATCACAGTTGTTTACCGTATATAGTAAGGAAACTTTCTGAAATTAACATTTTTTCACTGTAGCATTTTTACAGTCTTTGACCGTTAAAATCACGATAATTTTTTAACAAAATAACTTCCCCATCCTCTTGCAGTGACATCTCTTCTGTTTACTGTATTTAATGGCACGAGGGCGGCGCTACCTGTCACTCACATGAGATCGACCAATAGAAAACCACAACCATCCAATCAATTCCCTATGAACAAAATCAAGTCCCGCCCTACATTTGTTCTTGAGAAGCCGTTTCACTCGGATACACATTTCATGTCGACTTTAAATGACTGAACTTATTGTTAAATGACATGTCATGAATTTGCCGTCATTATAACAGCTTAGATCAAATCATTTTAATTTAACATCATTACATCAAGTTTAATAATGTTAAATACATTAATTAAATTGATATTCCATGCAAAGTGTTATTTACAGACAAACACATTATAAAATAACCAATAAATATACAATGTAAATAATAAAATCCATTTTCCAAACCATTTCTCCTATGGTAAATGTTCAAACAGTGCAACTGTATTAATTATTCACACCCCAGTGCATGCTGGGAAGGAGTGAATGGGACTGAAAAATCCATTTAAAATCACAGTTTATCGTAATAGAAAAGCATCTACAATAATCAAGGAAATTGTTGGTATTTTATCAGTATTATTTGCTGGATGTAAGAATCCATTTAAACAGTGTATTGTGACTTGGGCAGATGTTTAGATGTTCTCTCTTTTGTTCAGGTTACCATACACACCTAATTGCACTATATAAAGCCCTGTGCAGTATCAAGGCATTCATCTTTTTTGCGTCTTCAGCCTTCCTTTCCTTTTCTTATATTCCCCACAGACACCACGCAGCATTAACAATGTGGTTGTGTGTACTGGACAAATTTGCAGGCTGTCACAATTCAAGGCACGTGGATATTTATAGAGCTTTCCACTGCTGCCACCTTTGTCCTCTGCTTAGAGGTGCAATCTTGTTCTCTTCTTTCTCTGATTTGCTGTACTGTTTGTTTTCTAGATTTTTAAACCATCTACATACTAATTTGTGTGTGTATTGTCATGAAGTCTTAGGTGAGTCATTCCCGGAAAACGCACGCTGTTGAAGTTTACACAGTGCGAGAGAGACACACTGGGTTACAATAATTCAAATGATCACAGAAGTACTGGCATAAAAGTTCGGATATAAACACTGATGTCTACTATATAGATCAAAATAAAGTAAATCCCATTTTGAATTAGTAACTTGATGCTTCAAATAAAGATTGTGTTATTACAAGTGACTGTTAGAAAAATGTGTCATTGAATCATTCATTCAAGAGATTTGTTCAAAACACTGATTCATCCAGTAATAAAACACTGAGTCTTGATTCATTGATTCGAGTGATTCATTGACTCATTCATTCAAACTGATTTTTAAAAAAGAATATTTAGGCTCTTTAAATGAATTAAATATATATATTTTTTAAATAGACTGCAGCAATTAACAGTCAAAACCTCTAGTAAATTACATATTTCCTATAAAAATAAATAAATAATTGATTTAGTTGTCTATTCAGAATCGTGGGAGAATCACAATCTCTATTTTAAACAAAAAAATTATCATGATTCTCAATTTATCCAGAATCATGCAGCTCTAGTGAGTCACATGACACCTTCCACCTTTTCCAATTCCCAACATTTATCCTTCTTTCACCCTTAGCGTAGCTTAATGTTTAACTGATACCTGGTCCATCAGCTTGCTGTGATTGAATTAGGGTCAGAGACTCTGGCATTATGTGCAGATGTTTTGTGGCGTACAGTCTACAGAGTCCAGCTCAGCAATGTGTGAATCCCTCACTATTCATCATCCCCTTCTGTTTACCCACATGGCCCATATCTATGTCCTCATGCTTTCATCTCGCTGGGGCTTTTATGGCATATTAACAGTCCAAGTGATGCATAAGTGAAGATTTAGTCTAATGAGGACCACAGCAGGTTCCTGTACAGCATACTTTATCTTCATGTATTGCAGAGAATGAGAAGAACGAATCAGATAATGCTTCATTATTGCAAGGTTCATTTCATAACCCACATTCAATTTTGTGAAACTATAAAAGATGTTACTTTAAAGACATAAAGCCTTCTAAGATTTACCTGTGACTTATATTTCCTTGTGCCAAACCTGGATGGATACATTGTTTGGATCCTGTATGAAATGTCTGTTGCTGGGTGAATTGTTGGTTATAGTGGGAAGCTCTGGAATTTAAAAGAAAAAAATTAAAATTATGTATGATCTTTTTTGACAAGCAGATCTAGTCGGACAAGACCATTTACATTAACATTGCCATGTTCAATAACATTAAAACTATCACTGTCATGATTGAACTGACATTTATCAACATATTAATAGCAATAAGTACTTGCTATAAAAAGAGAGTACAAGTATTTGGCTAGTATTGAGCTGTGTGCAGAGTTTTATTTTCTTTGGTTTGAACTGAAAATAAAGAGTGTCCGTTGTTTTCTAACTTCTTTTTGTGTGTGTGTGTTTACAAGGTCCATTTCTTGTCTGTGCATTTGTTGGTTTCACGAGGTTATATATGATAAGCTTTTCTCCCCAAAATTCAACCTGGATCAATTGTCAACGCAGGCTGTTACATCAGAGAATGGTATCGACATGATTTACAGCCAAATCATGTGCTTACCAGGAAATACACTCATGGCACCGCATTGTTTTCTCCTCGTGAGACTGTCATTTTTGCTGATTTGAGGATTTGATTTCTGCTTTTGGCAGATTGACTTTGTGCTTGGAGGTTGGGTTCAGAACTTGCTTCTCAGCTGAAATGCTAGCCGCACATGGTCTTTGCATGCACTAATGTATCTTTTTTTACTGCGTTCATCGTTTTTTTTTTATGGAAACCTATTGGGGGACGCGAAGCGGTGTCTGGGTTTCAGTGTGTTTTTTTTTTTTATGTTTGTTTAATGAGGGATCATTTTACCTACAGTACATTAGTTTGGCTCTAATCCGTCATACTCAGCAGAAACGGTGCAGGGATGAAATTACCTTTTAGTCGTCTGAGGTTTTCCAAAATATTATTTATGCATAAAGAATGTTAGAAGAGCACGTTTAAAACTAATTGACTAACATCTTCAGATCAATGCCTTAATAGATCCCATAATCTGTGATTATATTTTTTATAAAGCCTGCCAATCTATTCAAAATTTAATTCAAATTAGTTACATGAGTTAATTACATCTATCTATCTATCTATCTATCTATCTATCTATCTATCTATCTATCTATCTATCTATCTATCTATCTATCTATCTATCTATCTATCTATCTATCTATCATATATATATATAATTTGATCTTGTTTGCTTAAGGTCATACTTTTTTTCTAGCACTTTGGACTTAAATTCTTGTGTACCAGAGACTGCAGACTTTCAGAAACTGTTTAAACGTAAAACTTTGGAAAATGCCTCCAGAAACCAAGTCCATTAAATGCGTTCGAAAAGTGTTTGTGCATGTTAAATTAGCACTAAAATCCATGTATTATTAATCCTGTTTGTTACTTTAAACCACAGGTGTTTCCACTCACCCATGATTTGTAAAATAGATTTGTTTTCCCCCATCCTACACACGAAGGCATGGATTACCCGTGGCATCTTTGCTGATGTTTTATTTCTTGACACATTCTTTGGGATGGTAAACACAGTAAACTTTGGGAAGTGTATTATTATCCTTGGCCTTTTCTAGGTGTTTCCAGCCTCTTCTGATGTCAGGTGCTAACCCTCTAATGTATTTTGAGGAAGACGTTAACTGGTTGTCACCTATCTTTATCTCCTTCCTCTTTCCTGAGTGAATCAGTGTACATCCGCTCATTACGATCTGTCAGATTCATAACACTTTTCACTCCTTAGAGTGTGTGCTATTAGCATCTACCCCGTTTATATCAATAACTGACTGTGAGAAAGCCTCAGGAGTTGTATTTCAAACGTCCTTAAGGGCCTCATTAAGCAACAAGGTTCTGTTGTTGTGACTTTTTGGATCATCTCACATTTCCTCACAACCCTGAAGAAGGACACTGTTGCTCTTAACCGTCTCATTATGGCCAAGAGCACAGCTGAACAATTTCACACTGTCCTCCTGCAGTTAGATTGCAAAACCGCGACGTAATGCGAGGGAGGGACGGTCCGAGCCAGCGGGCCAGATGTGTCGGGTTTGGGTCCTTGTGGGATTTGGCATCTTCCCCAGCAGCAGCTGCTCGCACGGAGCCGATCGGACTCCAGCAACTTCCCTGAGAACCGCAGGGCGAATCCAGCTTTTGTTTTGCGGCGCTTCAGCTGGGAGAACCTGGAACGATCCTGATGCCCCAGTTCTTACAAAAGGGCCCCTTTTCCCAAAGACTCTTGAGTACTCCCGAGAAATGGCAGGAAGTCGGGATGTAATCTCTGCTTTTATACACTCCATTTTGAGCGGGCGTGCTGGGCTTTCCGAGCGGGGTCTGTGACAGCAGTGATTAAGTGCATCTGTGTGTATAAGATACGTGCCAACTTGGATTATGGGGTGTCACTGTCATGGCGCCCAAGTTTCTCGGTCCACCAGAGGCCCATATCCATCAGTACGTGTTGATCACATGTTTGTGTTTGCGTTTTTGGACAGTCTTTGCTGTGTCATTGTGATGCTGTTCAAAAGTTTGGGGTCAGCAAGATTTTTTTTTAATGTTTTTGAAAGAAGTCTATTATGCTCACCAAGGCTGCATTTATTTGATCTAAAATACCGTGTAAATGTAATTTATTCCATGTGATCAAAGCTGAATTTTCAGCATCATTCCTCCAGTCTTCAGTGTCACGTGATCCTTCACTTTTTTTCAGGATTCCTTGATGAATATAAAACATCATTTATTTTAAACAAATCTTTTGTAACATTTTCAATACCTTTCAAGTCACTTTTGATCAATTTAATGCTTCCTTGCTGAATACATTTTCTTTCAAAAAGATTGACCGCAAACTTTTGAAATGTAGTGTATGTTTTTGTTGTTTCTGATTTTTTTATTGTTTCCTGAGGTATCATGGTATAGATTAAAAAATAAATAAAATGAAATAAAATAACAATTATAAAATCTGTGTTTTACATGATGACATGTGACCTGATAAAGACTAGAACTCACCCCAGATGTGTTTTGTATTTTGATCTATTAGTTTGTGTGTGTTTGTTTGTGTTTCAGTTTTCTCCTAGTGTTCAGCTGTCTGGTGCTTTCTGTTTTCTCCACCATTCCAGACCATCCTAAATTTGCCAACGAAGCGCTCTTCATCCTGGTAAGGGGTTAAAATCACACAAACTATACCTTAAACAGGCTAACAATACTAATCCCTCTGGAAGAGAATGACGTCATAATAATGCTGACACCACAAGAACATGCAGCGTCCCAAATCATTCACTAGCGACTATCCTTAGCGGTGATGCTTCTAAGACTCTCCCAAAAAACACCAGACACTGGTTAAACATGCGTGACTCCGCATCACAAAACTGGTTTTAACAAACCATACATCAATGGAAAGCTTATTTATTCAGCTTTCAGATGATGTATAAATCTCAATTTCAAAAAATGTACCCATGTTTTGTGGTCCATGGGTCACATACACCCAGCTAACAAAAATATGTTCTTGGAACGATTTGCTAACGTTCCCATTATGTTATGAAAATGTTCCGATATTTTTTTTTTTTGAACGTTCAAAACATTTTTTTCTTGGTTATGCAAGAAGGGAACATTCCATTTGATCGTTTTGCAAACATTATGGGAATGTTACTTTTGAATGTTTACTGAACATTCTGGCACACGTAGTAAAATGTCAGACAAATGCCCAGCTAAAACATTTCTGAAAACACATTCCATGAACAATGTATAAATAATGGTTAACATTATTTGAGAACATCATTAAAGACTAGATAACTTGAACAAACGCTCTATTAACGTTACTGGAAGAACCTTGCCAAAGTTATGAGAATGTTCCCTGTTAGCTGGATAGAAATATTAGCAATTTATATGTTTCTTGTAAACGAATATTTTGTTCAGAATATAATTGAATGGCTGTCAATAGAGTTTTTTTTTTATGTCTAGATGGTGTAATTACAACATCTTCCAGCAGGGACAAAAACCTCCACATTAATTTTTTTTTAAAGTACAGGTGCAGCTGCTCGTTTATTTATTTAATATTTTGAATAATTTGAACTTGCGTTCAGCTACCAATAAAAGTGTAGTATTCTCAGCTCCATTCAAGACATTTTACCATATTTTCAATAAATGCTCTGAAAATGCAAAAAAAAAAAAAAAAAGTCAGCAGGGCCTACTCATAAATGCATGCATCCCACAAATATTTGTAAGATAAACAGAGAAATCACAAAAGTAGAAATGGAGAATAGTTCTTAATTAATGACCAAATCCTAGCCTCGTCTCCAAACGGCTTTAAATCTGACACAGTATGCAGTTTTTTTATATCTATTAAACTGCATTTAAATGAATCCATTCACTCTCTCTTACCTGTAGAGCAAATGGTTTGACTTCCTTCCTGTGATTTATATCCCAAAAATGTAGTTTAAAGAAAATTAAAAGTTGGCAGCCACAGACGGCCTGATCTAAGTACCTTCACAGCACATCCACATTGTCTGTGCCATCTCTAATACATTCATAATAGCCCATCATCTGAATAATTAATCGCACAGTGCTTTCTCCGTGGCTGTTAGCCTGTCCAATCACAGCCTATATATCTTTTTTGAGGTGTTTTTGGAGGAGTGTCTTCAAAAAAGGTGATATTTTTTTCTGTTTGCCAGCATTATGGATCAAATGTGCCGTGTATGCAAGCCTGTTTTGCTGTCCATTGTGTTACTAAGCGGTTTATCTTATTAGCCCAGCCGGCATTATTCTGAAATCCTTTGTAAGCATAAACGTACATTTATGCTGTAGAAAGTTTTATAAGGATTGTAACTATAAATTCATTATAAGGCATTTTGCTAAAGAGTCTTTATGCGTCCCGTTCATTTTAAGGGATTACAAACTTTATTAAGTATGATAAGCTGTTGTCAGTGTTCAGTATAAGGCTTCACAATAGGGGGCGTTTGCTCTCTTCATAACTGCAATGAAACTCATATTAGGCCTTATTTTCATTAGCGTTTTAGCAGCGTCTCAGGTTCATTTCTCATCTGATTGGCACACTGTAAGCATTCTTGTACTGTCTCATGTCTCCCTGTGGCTGCATTAAGCGTGCATTTTGTTTTCCACTGGGATCTTTGCTCTGGGAAATGGCAGTGTAAGCACACGGCAGGATTCAGGTGTTGTTGAGTATGCAGAAGTAGCCGACTTCATCCAATAATCTTAGCTGAAATTCTGTAATCACTCATTCAGTATGAAGTGCTTTCCCCCTCACGCTGACTTTCTCTCCCGCTTTTCTTGCATTTAATGGTCTCCTTCAGGAAAGGACCATGTTGTCTATCATGCAAGTTCTGGTAATGCCTGGACACTCAGTCTGTAATGTGTTCACATTGAGAACGCGGGTGCCACTACACGAGCTGCAATCAATACAAGCATTTAGCACAGGCCTCTGTGAATCCAGACCGTCTGTGGCATCTTACGCAGTCACATGACTGAGCGTAAATCGGGACTTAAAAAAAAAACAACCAATAGGATTTTTCCATTGCGGAAAATAAGGTCTGACTAAGGCTAACAAAAATGTATGATTCTTACACGTTTTGTTCAAGGTAATCTTCACGACTTTTATGATTTTTGAAGCCTCGTCGGAAGTCAAAAGCTAAACGTAGGCATAAACGAATTACACCACGGTCACATGACTTCAACATCACCATCTGACGACTTTCAGTCCTTGTGTAAAAACATTTTCCCTGAAAGTTTGAGTTAGAATAGTTTGCAAGAGCGTGATTATAGACACAGCGAGGCTGTGAAAGTGGACAAGTGAGTAGATGAGTTAACCTGTTCGATGTGATGATGTTTAATGTCCCTCTGTAGTCACATTTAGGGCTAGATTTACTAAGCGGGGCAAATTAGCGTGGAATTAGCGTTCCATAAACGCATCGATGGGAGTGGAAAGTTCTGCAAGTTATCTACTGACATGCAAATTAGAGAACACAGATCCAGCTGAATCATTTCCATAATGACCAACACAATCTATTAAGAGTCTCAAATAATGCCGCAAATACCAGTAAATTGACTAGCGCAAACCTTCAAACCTTGTGTAAATCAATTAAATATTCTCCTCTCATAAATTTTGCATCTGATAGGGAAACTCCAACAAATGCATATGCAATAAGGTCAGCCGCAAAAAATGTTCACTGCGTGAAGTAAATTTTTTAACACCAAAAGAGGGTTTGTTCTGGCGCACGCTGTTAGTAAATCTGGCCCTTGGTCACTTGTTAGCAACCTCTTTTTTTCAAGACAAGTAAAAGCTTTCAAAAAAAATCACATGAGGGTATTATACTGTTGTAGGCTATTTTATGTCGTAGAATAAAACGTGCAAAGATCTTGATCTTGTGTTCACCACAGACCCCATTTCAGGTATTTAAATAAAAACACATTATAAAAACTCGTTGGGCTAAAATACAACTCGTTTCCATTTTTTGCCTACAAAAATATGTCCTCCCTACACTACTCTATTGTGTAAGCAAAGCAGTCTTCATTTTTTATGAATTAGATGTAAATGGATTTTCTAGTACTTTAATCTTTACTGCCAGGTAGTGTATATTTTCATTCATAGATTACTGGCAGAGCATCAGTCATCAGTTATTATTTTAATTTTGATATATTTAAGGCAGGCATTATTAAGAGGGTTGATTCTGAAAATGATTTGATGTGGTTTCACTTGCAGGAGTTTGTGATGATCGTGGTTTTTGGGCTGGAGTATTTTGTGAGGGTCTGGGCCGCCGGATGCTGCTGCCGGTACAGAGGATGGCAGGGCCGGCTACGGTTTGCCAGAAAACCCTTCTGTGTCATAGGTAAAGTGTAAAGACCTGGAGTCTGAGATCAGAAACATCACGAGGGGCTGTCACAAAGCTGTCTGTGTAAAGATCTGTGGCAGAAAACACCATTCAGTCAATTCCAGTTTCTCCTCATGTTACTCGAAACTCATATTACTTTCTTTTTTTTTTACCGTGTAACATAAAAATAATTATTATTGAAATGTCAAAGCTGTACACTATTCAAAAGTTGGGGTTGGTAAGATTTTTAATGTTTTGATAGAAGGCACCAATACTGCATTTATTTGATTAAAAATACAGTTAAAACTGGAATATTGTGAAATATTATTACAATTACAAAAATAACTGATTTCTATTTTAATATATTGTAAAATATAATTTATTCCTGTGATCAAAGTTGAATTTTCAGCATCATTACTCCAGTCTTCAGTGTCACATGATCCATCAGAAATCATTATAATATGATGATTTGATGCTCAAGAAACATTTCTGATTATTATTATCAATGTTGAAAACAGTTGTGCTGCTAAATATTTTTGTGGAAACCATCTTCTTTTTTTTCAGATTCTTTGATTATTAGAATGTTCGAAAGAACATTCATTTAATTGAAATACAAATCTTTTTTAACATTTTAAATGTCTTTATATTGGTCAATTTAATGCATCTTTGCTGAACTATTCATTTCTTTCAATAAAAAAAATGCATCACTGACCCTAAACTTTTGAACGGTAGTGTACATGGTTATCAATGTACGATTAATTGAGATTTCAATCCACTGGACAGTAAACTATAGACGTCTTACAAAAAAAGAAAAGAAAATGTGCCCCCTCAAAAAAACAATGAAGGTATGTCCCACCCCACGGTGAAATGAATGCATTTAAAAAGATTGTTTCTCTTTTCTGTTCTTGTCATCATGTTTGTCTCGTTATGCAGACTTCATTGTGTTCGTGGCGTCGCTGGCAGTGATAGCAGCAGGCACACAGGGAAACATCTTCGCCACATCTGCTCTACGCAGCATGAGGTTTCTGCAGATATTGCGCATGGTGCGCATGGACCGCCGGGGAGGAACCTGGAAGCTGCTGGGCTCTGTGGTCTACGCTCACAGCAAGGTGACAGCACACACACACACACACTCATCCATCAGAGGACGTTCGCTTCAGTGTCACTGTATGTGTATGTTTTATGAAAACCTAAAATACACATAATGCAAACTTTTGTTTTGTGCATATCCACACCTTAAAATCTAAAGAACTGTGTAATTAACAATTATTTTCAAATGTGCTTCCAAACACTATCTCCATCTGCCATTGGTCGAGCAAACAAATAGCCCTGCCCCAAACAAGCATAAAACGGAGTATTTTCTTCATTAATGTGATGTATATCCGAGTGAAACAGCTTCTCGAACAAGATTTTTTTTTTGATTTTGTCTATTGGGAGTTGATTGGATTGTTGTGGTTTGCTATTGGTCGATCTGATGTGAGTGACAGGTTGCCCCGCCCTCATGCCAGTAAACACATCATCAGAGAAGAGAAGACGCTGCAAGAGGGAGGGGAAGATATTTGGTTTAAAGATTTCCAGAGCACTTGATATAAAAAAGACGGATAAATAATTTGTAATAAATACTGCAATTTTTTTTCCCTTGTGTTTCAGGAGCTGATCACAGCCTGGTACATTGGCTTCCTGGTACTGATCTTTGCCTCCTTCTTGGTCTATTTGGCTGAGAAGGACGATAACCAAGAGTTTTCAACCTATGCCGACTCCCTCTGGTGGGGAACAGTGAGTACTGCCCTCGGCTCATCTAACAACCTGTGTAATAACGCTGTCAGTTCCCGGGCTCAGAATATTTTTTGTGGGAATTGATGTTGCAGCAATTTTGTTTCATTTCTACTGGGATTATAATTCTGCCTCTAATAGACTGATTGTTGAATAATATCCTGAATCCGCAGAGTTAGAATCAGTAAGGTCGATTTCAGAAGTGTCATGTCCAAGGGGTCTCAAACCAGGTTATTATTTGATATATATATAATTTTAATAAAAAAATTATTTTCAGTTTTAGTTTTTATTTTAGTATTTTAAGTTAATGCGCTGGTTTAAAAAGGTTTACCAGCGTTGATGTTCTCAGTCTACTGTTATTGCTATCTAGTAGCATTTTTATGTTTAGTTCAGGTGGGTTGTAAAGAAGGTTACAATCTACTATGTATAAAAAGTGAAAACTAAAATTAATTTGTAAATTTTGTTGTATTTTAGTTAGTTTGGAGTCGTTTCTGTTTTCCCTTTTTTAGTTTTTCCTTATTTTGTTTTATTTCAGTCGTTGAAAATATTTTCATGTAGTTTTTTGTAAATTGTTTGGAAACTGCCACTGGAATTCCCACTTTTTCTGTTGTTGTTTCTCCCGACCTTGCAATGCATTTCACTGGCCAAACTAACCATAGACTTTAGTCGGCTTAGACGCCATATTGAAGTTAACACGGATGAAAATGAGGCTGTGAGGGATAGACGTACAGTCTTTGCCTTGTATAAAGATCCTAGATCACATCATTTTCACAACCACAACTTTTTATGGTGTTTTTGTCAACTGAAAGTTTTTTTTTTTTCAGAAAGACTGAACAATCAGTATGTTGTTACGTAAACAACATTATAATCCATTGAATGCTTCACTTCTATCCCTCACAGACTCGTTTTCATTCCTGTCAAAAATTAAATGGGCACTGTCCCTGACTATAAGGTCTATAAATAAGTTATTTTCGATATAGAAGGTTTTGACTGTAGCTGATGCATGACTCCCCTGGCCGTTTAGTTATTCTTACCTCCACTGTTTTCACCCAGATCACCCTCACTACGATCGGCTACGGTGACAAGACGCCGCGCACCTGGCAAGGTCGGCTTTTAGCGGCTTGCTCCGCTCTGCTGGGAGTGTCCTTCTTTGCCCTGCCCGCTGTAAGTAATGCTGTCGATTTTAAGGCCGTTGGCATTTCTTTTTCCACCGATCCCAAACCAGCTAATGGCCCTCTGTCTTTCTGTAAGGGCATCCTGGGTTCGGGTTTTGCTCTGAAAGTGCAGGAGCAGCACCGGCAGAAACACTTCGAGAAGAGAAGGACTCCCGCTGCAAACCTCATACAGGTGAGCGCTCAGTCAGCAACACACCTGCCGCAAATACAGTCACGATTTCTATTTCCACGCCCAAAATATGTGTGTGTTGTGTGCATGGTCATCTTGTGCCGTGCTGTGTCGTGTTGTCTCCCCAGGCTGCATGGCGTCTCTACTCTACAGATGCTCAGCACTCATATCTCACGGCCACCTGGTATTTCTATGACAGTATGCTGCCGTCCTTCAGGTAAGTATGCAACGAAGCCCTCAGTGGAGATGCCTATCTGTGCCGTGCGCGTTCAATTGGCCTTGTGTGTAACTGATATGACTGACAGGTGGCTTTGCCTTTTTGAGGTCATGATTTCAAAAAGAAGGGGTTCAAAATATCCCAAATACTTCAGCATTAGTCAGACCGATTTATAATCATGTTTCTGAGAAAACAACATTTAATTTTATTATCCTCCATGCACAGACACACAAAATGTATTTCACTTTAATTAAAAATGGTACTTTGACCCAGAAATCATGATTTAATTGATAGTTTTGCCGTTCCTTTTGTTTTGTTTTATTCATCTGCAACCTTAATTTTTGCATGTACTGAAAGCAAAGATTATGACAGTTTTCATGAGTTACATAAGATTTCATTTTAGTTCCAGGTAATGTGGGATGAAAAATGTGGAGAAATAGAAATTGTAAAAAAAAAAACTAATGTGACTAATTTTTTAAGTTAGATAACGTATTTAAAAATTGAATTATTAAATTCTTGAAACAAGAATTAAGTAAAACTTATATCTTATACAGTCTGCTTCTTAAAGGACAACTCCGGTGAAAAATGAACCTAGGGGTAATTAACACATGCTTACCGAGTCGATCATTCCCTGCGATGCGTTTTCATGAAAATCGGATGCAAAGAGTTTTATCTTTAAAAACAGATGATCTTATAACGCTAGTATATGGGGCACAGAGTAAGTAAAAGTAAATCGCTAGTTAATACCACTAACAAGGCTCAAAATAGCCTCACACTAACACGGTAGCATAATGAGGGTCCCTACATGCAAACCGAAGCATTGAGAACTTTGTAAGTGTACAGACAGTTTAATAAGAAGATACTTTATAAAGACAGTACATTACGCGTTTACATGCAGGAGCCATCTTGGAAAACAGTCTCGACTAATCGAGTCACGAACGCCGTGCTAAGTGAGCTGGTCGATAGGAATTACGTTTGTGAAATCTAACGTAGCACGGCGTTCGTGGCTCGACTAGTCGATTAGTCGATCTAATCGATTAGATTTTCCAAGATGGCTCCTGTCTGTAAACACGTAATGTACTGTCTTTATAAAGTATCTTCTTATTAAACTGTCTGTACACTAACAAAGTTCTCAATGCTTCGGTTTGCATGTAGGGACCTTCATTATGCTACCGTGTTAGTGTGAGGCTATTTTGAGCCTTGTTAGTGGTATTAACTAGCGATTTACTTTTACTTACTCTGTGCCCCATATACTAGCGTTATAAGATCATCTGTTTTTAAAGATAAAACTCTTTACATTCTATAATCATGAAAACGCATTCCAGGGAACAATCGACTCAGTAAGCATGTGTTAATTAACCCCAGGTTCATTTTTCACCGGAGTTGTCCTTTAAGCAAATTTAATGTTTGAAGGATTTTTTTCTACATATTTGTAGATATAACACTAATTA
Organism: Abramis brama; assembly: GCF_963993115.1. Taxonomy (NCBI): domain Eukaryota; kingdom Metazoa; phylum Chordata; class Actinopteri; order Cypriniformes; family Leuciscidae; genus Abramis; species Abramis brama. Next base: position 37,314,915 of record NC_139974.1, read on the forward strand.
ATTAATTTAACAGATCCTATAAATATTCTTGAAACCAACAAATTTCACAAATTTTGAAGGGTCAATAACTGGTTGACTGTTTAATTCAAAATACGATTTAATTCCTTTCATGAAGTATCTCAGTGTTTCCATATAGTATATTATGCCACATTTTTTATTCTTAATTATATATTTCTATTTTTACCTTTAATATTATTTATCCCACATGCATTCATCTTTGTGTGAATTAATTTGACTAATTATCATTCATTTAAAATGACAGGGAAGTGTGTATTTCAGTACACAAATAACATATTTAAACAGTAGATGTTTTATAAATGGAATTATCCCTGTCTTTTTAAAGTATTATGATGGTTAATTTACCATTTTGTTTTTAGCTTTGTGTTTGTTTGTTGGCTTCTTTTTTCCTTTTTTGTTTTGTTACATTTATCATGTTTGATTATTTTCATTTTTTGCTTGTGGGTCAGAGAACTGACATTACTGTTCAGTCACCTCCAACGGCAGCGTAGCACCAAGAAGGTTCTCCACAACTCCTACCACACCCTGCTGTCGGGGCTCCGGCCGTACAGCTCCCCCTACCTGTCGGGGGACAGGTACGCCACTGTCCAGTTTAATCTTCCTAGAGGACACTAACTCTTCCCTGCAATTTCAGTAATACAATTAAATTCACATACTAGCATACTGTAGTGTAGTAAAGTTTCAGGTCATTACTTAAAGTGCCCCTATTATGCTATTTTAAAAGCTTAATTTAGTTTTAGAGGTCTCCTACAATAGGTTTACATGCTTCCAAGGTCAAAAAACACTTTAATTTTCTCATAATATACATTGCAGCGTCAGCTCTTTTCTCACCGTGTCTGAAATGGTTCGATAAAGGATTCAGTCTCTCTAAACCCCTCCTTTCCGAGAGCCTGCTCTGCTCTGATTGGTCAGATGGCCCAGTCTGTTGTGATTGGTCGACTGCTTACAGCGTGTGTCGGAGATGAAAGGAACATTACAAATCTGAATTTCAGCACTTCTTCAACACTTGATACACAGTAATACGAACTAGTGGTTCAATGGATCTCAAATCTCACGGCCCGGATCATATTACGGTTTTTGAGTCAGAGATCGTATAATTTTCGGATTCAGCAAGAAAAAAAATAATTGGGCGGTGGGGTGTAACTTTGCTTTCCATTTATTACTTAAAGCACACTTTAAGTACTCCGACACCACATCAAAAACTACTAGCCTAAGTGAACAGTCAGTAAAAAATAAGAACAAATACCCAAATCACAAGCATAGATAAATACAATATAATAAAGTTAAAACACTTTAATTTTCTCATAATATACATTTTGCAGCGTCAGCTCTTTTCTCACAGTGTCTGAAATGGTTCGATAAAGGATTCAGTCTCTCTAAACCCCTCCTTTCCGAGAGCCTGCTCTGCTCTGATTGGTCAGATGGCCCAGTCTGTTGTGATTGGTCGACTGCTTACAGCGTGTGTCGGAGATGAAAGGCCTATTACATATCTGAATTTCAGCACTTCTTCAACACTTGATACACAGTAATACGAACTAGTGGTGCAATGGATATCAAATCTCACAGTCCAGATCACATTACGTTTTTTGAGTCAGAGATCGTATAATTTTCGGATTCAGCAAGAATCTTAATCTTACATTCTTTTGCTTACTTGCAAGAATTTATTACTTAAAGCACACTTTAAGTACTCCGACACCACATCAAAAACTACTAGCCTAAGTGAACAGTCAGTAAAAAATAAGAACAAATACCCAAATCACAAGCATAGATAAATACAATATAACAAAGTTACGAATAAAGTATGGTCTAACTGTAGTATTCATTTCTGGTACATGTAAAATAACACCATGTTCACTGTATAAATTTAACATAGATTCATATTTGTTAAAGCTATGTTTTGTAGTTTGATTAACATTAATGACATACTGCATAGACAACAGCAAGTATTTATAGGCTGCTGTCACTTTAAGACAGAATACATGGATCCATTATAATGATGCACATCTTTCTCTTGTTCTCTTTCTCTTGAGATAGAACCGGCTGTGTTTACGAGAATACTTGCCGAGACTGGTATTTTGACCTAATTTTGTGTGTATGTGTCCAACCAAGTGCAAGGAGACGCGAAAGAGGAATCAATTCTGAGCTTGCGCATTATCTGAAACGCGCGTCTCTCGATAACAGCGTGCGAGTACCGAATTAAATTCTCTTTTGCCTCTTCTAGCACTGGAATGGTTTAAAATCTACTGAATGTGTAATCTAACAAGACAAAACTCTTGCAAATTATAAACTTTTAGTCTATGGTTGTTAAACGTGTACAGATCACGGATCAGCAACGATCCGTTAAACCCCTAATACGAACAGTAACGATGGTATCGGTTTTACCACGTCTTCTCGACACGGCGACAACACGAACCAAACCCTTCCAGTCTCAGCTACAACTACAGTGTTTGAGGGCGGGGCAAAGTAGGCGTTGTTCACAGGCAGCCAATGACAACCATTATGCAAATTTGTTATAAACCTACTAGAAGTAAGACTGGAATTACTGATGACTCTTTTCAGGCAGTTCAGAATCGGGGAGACAATAACTCAACTTTTACATTGACAAACACACACTACATGAAAGGTAATATTAAAAAAAAAGCATAATAGGGGCACCTTAAATCGTCATATAAAGTGTTCACAGGAAGTTCATCACCTGACACTCAAATAAGCTGCAGTTAAATCAGTTGCAGTAGTTTTACTTGTTTGTGTTTTTGCATGCTTTTCTGTCTGCTTGTGTCTTGTTTTTTGTGCTGATACTAATACTACACATCTATACTAGGACATTGAGAGATGTATCAGATATGTGATGTTCTACTCTTTAATTTGTGGTAGATAAATTGAAATTTTGATATAGAAAATATAGCCTTTTAGTAGTTCATACTAGTTGTGATATAATTGAAAATCTCCTTAACTGATCACGTATCCAATGCCGTTCAATGTCCTTTGTGTGTGTTAATGCCTGCGCACATTTGTGTGCGAGCATTATCTCTTTACCCTTTGACATTACAGTGTGTCTCAAACCCCATCTTCACAGCCCTTCATTCAACTTCTCCATTCTCCTCCTCTCCTTTTCATCTCTCTGCCATCACTCCATCCATTCACGTTTTCAGGAGGACTGACGTTTCATGCAGGTTTGTGGTAGGCTTTTGAGACGACTATTTCGCCCAGTGGGAAGTGGCATTGGCCATGCTGTGTTTACAGTTTGAGGTGCTCTTTGTTTCGAGTGACGATGTTAAAATGAGCGTGATGATGGTTGGCTGCATTCAGATGCATTGACCTCTAGTGACCTCCTCACATGCCAGTGTCTGCATGCCACCCCCCCTGCCTGCCTCACTCAACTTTCTCTAAATGACCTTTCACCCCTATAAGTTGCACATGTTGTATCCCTTAAAATTGATCCTGGGGCAGTTTTTCATTTCAGTGCCAAAAAAAAAATAATAATAATAATAAAAAGCAGAGATGTTCTGAAAGGCTGATCCTGAATGTGTGTGTGTGTGTGAGCTCATCAACCCTTTCTCCAAAACACTTATTTCTCCACTTAGTAGTAAGTTACACTTTGTTTTGAAGTGCACGTTATTGCCCCAAAGGAATAGCGTGCCTGATGTCACTCTAAACCTGTATTATTTTCATTCATCTGTGGAACACAGAAAGAGATATTTAGCAATATTAACAATTCAAGTAAAATGGAGCTGTTAAGAATGACCAAAAAATTACAAAAAAAAGGCACTATAACATTGGTTCACTTGTGCGCTGGAGCCATACAATAGATTTATTTTAGAAATAGACTGAAATATAAGTCAATATGAGATTTGAAGGCAACGGCTGAGGGATTTCAAGGTGCGTTCACGCCATGTCGGAAGTGCCGTAATTATGAGATTCCAACTTGTAAAAAGCGTTCATGTCTTCATAGAACTCATAATTATAACTTGTAAGCTTAAAATTTGTACCGCCTGACCACTACAGATTCAGTTTTCTATTTTTGTTGTCATCTCGTAATCACGGTAGTTACAACATACCGACAAGCAGCTTCAATTTTGGCCCGTTCCTCACAGATGTCTGCATGAAAAACTTTTATTTTTACTACTGTCATTTTTAGAGGTTGATCGCCCCAGTCCCCATTGACTTTCATTGTATGGAAAAAAGCATCAAAACATCTCCTTTTGTGTTCCACAGAAGAAAGAAAGTCAGCTTGATAATCAAATTTGCATTTTTGGATGAACTATTCCTTTAAAAATAAAAACTTGCATTTAAGTTATTACATTAATGGTACACTATGTAACTTTTTTTTGGTTTTTTTTATGTAAATGTATAACATTTACATAATGACTGATTACATTATGAATCCATCTTCCAAACCATGTTTATCCTGAATCACTACGGTACGTCTATAATAAGTGGGTAACACTTTAGTTTAGGGTCCAATTCTCACTATTAACTAGTTGCTTATTAGCATACATATTACTAGGATATTGGCTGTTTATTAGTACTTATAAATCACATATTAATGCCTTATTCTGCATGATCATATTCTACATCCCTTAACCCTAGCCAATACCTAAACTTAACTACCTTACTAACTATTAATAAGCAGTAATTAGGAGTTTATTGAGGCAAAAGTTGTAGTTAATAGTTAGTTAATTGGGAGAATTGGACCCTAATCTAAAGTGTGACCAATAATGGTTTGGTCATTATTTGGTCATTATAACCACTGTGTAGTGTAGTATAGTTACAAGTTACATAGTGTACCTTTAAGTTACACAAACTGAGTTGGATCCAAATCCTCTAACAAGAACAACATCCATGTGGATCATGTCTTATACTACTTGCATATGAAATTTTAATGTTTGCCCGAAAATGCACACTGAAAACAAGTGTAACACGTGTGTCCTGGCACAGCCGACTAACCCTCACAACCCCTCACGGATCCCTCCCTCTCCCTTGTGTGTCTCTTCAGTCAGCTCGTATCTAAAAAGAGGGGTTTCTTCCGGATTCATACTGGCAGTAAGCAGAGGTATCCATGTGTGATGTGCCTGTGCATACTGGGCTCGATCCGTCCCGTCCCTGATGCCTGAATCTCTCTGAGCCTTACTGACCCAGTGCAGCTCGACTCATTCATAGATGCCTTCTCTGACGAGGCATTCATCAGGATATTCCTAACGTGAAGGCTGCACTAGCTCAATAATCTCAGTGATCCACTGCCCTTATCTGTGAGAGGCTGATCAGAGAACAGAGGACTGTGTATCTGTGCCGAATGCACACAGATGAGGCCTGCATGTGCTCACAGGGCAAAGATAAACCATGCGGTCGGGTGTTACTGAAACCATCATGGTTTATTCTGATATGCATGTCAGTTATACTTTACGGAGGCTAAATAACTTATGGCATGTTGTAACATTTGAATGCAGGGATATCAAGAATTCTTAAGGTCAGACATTTTGTAGGGGAGGTTTGCATGTACGAGTCGTGTTTAGACTGAGATCTTCAGATCCTTTAATGTGTTTAAGCATGTGTTAGCATGCTAAAAGTAATCGGATGTAGATTGAGTTTCAAAATTATGCTCTTTGACAAAGGGTGCATGAGGTTTGTGACCTCTATGTGCATGATTGAAACAGTATTTCAATGATGACTGCTAATAGGACTGTAGAACATCTTACTTTGTGGCATGTTGTAATCAATTATTTGAAATGTCATCATTTTAAATAAAGTTAAGCGGATTTTGTTTGATTACGCGTAATGTTTCGGCTAAAAAAAATACATTCCTTAGCATGTTTGTGCGTGGTACCATGGATTCAAAGAGTGCTCTTGCATTTCTCCAGTTGCTCCTTTTGATGGCACGATTTATACACTGTCACGCCCCATTCAGCTCAAGAAATTGCGCTCAATATGCTTTCTTAACTATTTAAATATGAATCCAAATGTCTTTGAAATTATGTGATGCTCACACAGGGCAACATATGTCTTTGACTAACCATTTTCCTTTGTTGTGTCAGCGTTATCATGTAAATTAAACTAACCACCTGTAGATAGATCGATGTGTGTTTCCTAACCCTTCTGTCTGTTTGTCTATGTTGATATGTCCTCTTACATAAGCAAACATAGTCTCTTTCACATTATGGAACAAGTAGGAAAAAGTCTTATACAGAAAAGCAAGGCAGTGCTAATGAGAAGATTGATTAATTTCCTTGTTTGTCACCAACTCAGATCATTCCTCTAATTCTCTCGCCAGTGGGAAGATGGGCTTCCGTGACCGCATTAGGATGAACAATTCCCGCTCCTCTCAGGCTATCCGGAGCAAGGCTTCTCCTTTGCCCCCAGGTAATGTACGGCGCTCGCCCAGCACGGAGAACATTCCTGAAGCCACCAGCCCCGGCAAGGTCCAGAAAAGCTGGAGCTTCAATGATCGGACTCGATTCCGAACCTCTCTCCGCCTAAAACCACGGCCCGCTGCAGATGGTAGATACCACTGTTGACATGTTCACCTTCATACAGACACATACGCATATACATACATAAGCTACTGTTCAAAAGTTTGGGGTCGATACGAGTTTTTACATTTTTCGAAAGTCTCACCGAGACTGCATTTATGGACCCTTTTCAGTTCACAGACTGTCGTTTCCACAGTTATCAGCATCGTAAATCTAGTAAAGCTTTTCATATTTTCATTTTCCAAAAAAATAATATACACTGCCCAGCCAAAAAAAAGTTGATGTTTGGAATTATATAAGCAAATGCTTAAGAGTCTATGATTGGATCCTTATTGCAGTGATTATTATCATGTTATATGTTTGGCAACAGTTCTTCTAACCCTAGTTGATGGAGAAGTGTGTAGCTTTTCATTTCTTAAACAACCTTGTAGGAAAACCATGAAAAGAATGTTTGGGAGGAGCTTGAAGACTAATTTACACTCATGAATTGGCTCCTCTGAGTCCTTAAATTCATTGAACGTCTTTAGGATGTGCTGGAGGAGACTTTACAGAGTGCTGGACTCTTACATTGTCAATACAAGATCTTGACCAAAAATTCTTGATCGAAATCACGTCACAACATTTATTTCCATCTACAGGTGCATACATTATTGGTCAATATGGCCATGATGTGTCTTCCTACATGGTTGTTTAAGAAATGAAAAGCTACACACTCTAAAGCACTTCGAGCAAATGGAAATGCAAAAAATATATTTACTTTAGTCTTGCATTCACCACTGTAACTGTGATGACTTCCACTTCTGAGAGCCCTAGAAGTGTGAAAAGTGTCCATTTGACCAAAAATGAAAAACAGAAAAACAGTAATATTTGGAATATTTTTACAATTTAAAATAATTGTTCTATTTTCATATATTATAAAGTGTCATTTATTCCTGTGATCAAAGCTGAATTTTCAGCGTCATTACTCCAGTCTTCAGTGTCACATGATCCTAATCTAATATGCTGATTTGCTGCTCAAGAAATATTCTTATTATCAGTGTTGAAAACAGTCGTGCTGGAAACGGTGATGCTTTTTTCAAGATTCTTTAATAAATAGAAAGTTCAAAAGAACAGCTTTTATTTGAAAATGCTGCACTTCAGTGACACTTTTGATCAATCCGTTCTGAATAAAATATATAATTTATTAAAAAAACAAAACAAAACAAAAAACGTTGCCCCCAAACCATTGACCGGTAGTGTACGTTTTCCTCCTCCCATTACGGATTGATCTCTCGTAGTGGAGGGAGTAGGAGAAGAGCACACAGAGGACAAGTCTTACTGTGATGTTGCCATGGAGGATGTGATTCCAGCAGTGAAGACCCTGATTCGAGCCGTTAGGTGAGTCCACCACCACACGGCTCTACAGACTCCTATAGTTCACTTAAAGACCAAGTACTCTCAGATAATGTCACCATGCATGCCGTTCAGTTTAAATGAACAGTTGGTCTTTTGCTAAAGGGACCTCAGTATAGAATCTGCTCTGTCAGCCATGACCTTTTCACTGTGCAATTACATCAGTTGACCGTTATGGAGACAAAGCGGGGTTAGACTCAAAGAGGGCATGGCAACCTTCAGTTGTGGTTCCTACTTCTTGCTTAAACAAGCAGAAAGTAATACAAGATGTTCTAAAAATATTATCAAGTTCTTACTGAGAAGCGAGTGGCCTCTCTCTGATTGGTCAGTGCAGCAAACCTGTTCAGTCAGTAAAGGATTTTCATTGGGTGATTCTTCAAATAGGGGACATTTGTTGTTCACTAGGAAGATTTTAAATAAAAATAACTTAAAAAATAAGTTATTTTCTTTCAAATTTTAAGAGTATTACTATTATTATTATATATAACGTATGTTATATTTCCCTATTAAAATATCTTTTAGAATTGTTTAAAGTCTACATGAAATGAAAGTTGCGATTCTCTTTCCTCCCCTATTGTGAGCTTGATTGGATGGTTTGTAAATTCCTGTGATGTCATGTGAGTGACAGGTTGCTGGAGAGGAGGGATTATTGTCCCGCCCTCACACCAATGCAAAAATCACATGAATTCAAAAAAATAATGATGTGCATGGATAAATCATTTATAATAAACACTACAATATTACATTTAAAAAAATACGAATTTTCCATTTTGATTTCACAACGGCAAATTCCCTTCTGGAATGCATTTTAAATGAGATATTTTCTACTGTGCACTCTTGCCTAATATTATTATTATTAAAAATATTTTCGCATACAATTTGTCCTGCAGATTCCTGTAGCTCAGATAGTACAGCATGGCACTAGAAACAGCAATTGCATTGTATTCAATCCAAGTCACTTTGGATAAAAACACCAAATGCATAATTGCACATGCACAAAATTAAAATGTCATTACATCTCTTCACGTCACAAACATAGTCACGCATTAAAGTCTGATTGAGGTCATGATCAGGACATGAGATAAATGTTTTAACATAATACAAACACAACTTGAAGAGGTTTAATTTTTTTAGGATTTTAGAGGAAAAGTGCATCTATTTGAAGAATCACCCATATGAATATTTTGATGCACCGTGCACATATTGCACCTGTGAATGTCACCCGTACTGAGAACACTCTGATCTTCAAGCCTTTCCTCCTGACCAGTACACAATGGGTGATTGGGTCACATTGGCCCAACACATCCTCAAGGCAGAGCTCCAGGTGTGTGTACATGTTCACAGGTGCATCATTTCCTGTTATCTGGGCGAGAAGCTTCTGCCTTTTACATAAGAGCCCTCTATAAGATTGATGTCCTAAATGAACAGGCAAATTTAGCTTCACCACAACGCTGAGGTTTCACTTTTGTGGAAGACCCACAGTTCATCAGTGTTCTGCTGTGAAGTGTGCGCTATTCAGGCTTAGGACAGAACAATCTGCAATGCTCTAAAAAACAGATTTCGCTCAAATAAATCTTGAATTACCTTCTGCACAGTTTAACGTTTTATTTTGTTTTATTTTATTTTATATTTAATTTATTTTCTCCTGATTTTGGGAGATCACACCTGGCAAAGCTTTTAAAGGACTGCCCTGAATTAGGTCTGCTTGATCACTAAAACGATTTTAAAACCAGATTTCCCTTAAGTAAACTTTGAATTATCTTCTGCAAAGTTCAAAATGTAATAATAAATATATATATATTTATATATTTTTTTATCCTGGTTAATGAGAGCACACCTTGCAAAATGTTTAAAGCACTGCCCTGAACTAGGTCAGCTTGATCACTAAAAAGATTTTCAATTCTCAAAATAATTAATTTGAGGATTTCTGCATGTTTGGATGTTCTTTTGCATTTATCCCTGCCTCAGATAAAGTGAATGCGGATATCTGTTCATGCAGCTATTCTTAGAGATCCCATCTCAAATGCATCTGTGGACCGGGGTATTCTAAAGCTGACCATGTAATGATACAGCCATACAGTGCATTGCCGTCGAGTGAGCGAGTCAGCATTTTAAGGAAACCCTTGGAGGATGGAAATAAATGGGATTTCTTTTTTTCCTTTCCCTCTCTCCTTCTCTTTTTCCTTTTACCCCCTCTTTTATCCACACCTGAGACCCGCCCTGACAAAATATGCAGCTACCTGCAAAATTAAAAGACGAGGGGGGGGCTGGCAAATATATACAGACAGCAAAAAGCCCGAACTCTAGAGTCATCAAGAAACGTGTTTGTTCTGTGTGGGAGGTTTGTGTGTGCTGTGGACCAGCTGTGGACTTCTTCTTTTGAGCTGCGACTGAAACTGCACCATCACCCGGGCAGAGATGCACACCTCAACATTTGCTGTTGCACACGCAAGCTGTTCCTGCAAAACAATGGCTCTTTCTGAAAAAAATCAAGTCCTCCACAGTGTGTAGAATTTACCAGCGCAAGTTCAAGACTTTTGTCCGAGCTCGGTTCTCCCCCTGCTGGTTGCTAATGAATCTAAAGGATAAGGAAGGGCAATTGTCCTAGTTGTATTCTGAGAACGGAAACTCTCCATAACGGAAGCTTATTAAACATAAAACGCCTGTATACTAAAGACAGGATATCCTCTGCGCTGTGATAAATAATCAGTGGAGTTTGAGTGGACATGTTTTCTGTTGAGTCAGCAGGGCTTGATAGAGCACTGAGATGATAACAGGGATCAATGCCAATTTAGAGAGAGTTAACATGTCTCTGACTAACAACTGGGGGAAAAAACACTTTAGGTGAAAACTGAAGCACTGGTGCTCAAGGGCATCTCCGCTCCGCTCATACACTGATGTCTAGTGTGTTTTCAGCTGCTATCCTGCTTATCTGAATAGGACCCTAAATAATGTGTTTAATCCAGAAATGTTTTGCTGCTTTAATCTAATTAAAGAGATGCGCTGACCTGCTGAATTTTAACGAAAATAACGGGGTCAAGACAACTTCCTCTCCTGACGTCACAATAAAAAAGAATATGGAACATTAGATCTATTATTTTGGAATTTTTTGGAATTTGTGCTTGATTGGTTTTTAAATTATTGATTGTGTTTTGGGAAAATTCAGTGAAGTTTAACTGTGCAACTGAGTGTAAATAGATGTTTACTTTTATTTTTATACAATTTACATTTAATAGCTTTTAAATGAAAAGTAAAAAATATATGTATCTGTTTATATAAGTTGCTTCAAAAACACAATTGGGCAGAATGTATCAGATTGGGAACACCCATTTAAAATTGTGTAATAAAACAGTACATTTAATTATTTAAAAACATTTAATAATTCCATCATATCAAAATGCAAAGTTGGGTTCATATATTTATGGTGATAAAGGTGATATTTCTATGCCTGAAAAATTTAAAACATTAATTTAAATAAATCACTACTAAATGCAATCGCTCCTAATGCATATGAAAATTAGTGTGCATACAAAGCTGATTATTTATAATTTTATTTTAAACCTGACATTTTAATGAGTTTCAGAGGAGATGATAAAAAAAGGAGGGACATTTGGAAAGAAGGACATTCCAAATGTCTTTTTTCTTCGTTTTCTAAATAAGTTTCTTCCACAGCGTATTCACATTAAGGCATAAATCAACAATGTCATTTGTCTTCTGCTTCAAACACTGGGGGAAAAAAATCCCTTTTCTCCTGGTTCCTTGGAGGTTACATTACATCACACAACAGATATAGTACACACACTTTCCCTCTGAGTAAAGAAGGAGTCATCTTCAGAATAATGACCAGGCGTGAGGTGGGGGAAGAGCCACTCGTGTAATTGATAACGCCCCTTTCTGTAATTAATCTTGTTACACTCATTAATCTTGTGACTCGTTTCACAGCTCTTTGCTTTTGTTTGCAGTATTCCTGTTTTATCTTTTCCTGTAATGCCATGGAGGCGTTCTGCCTATGTTCTGGGTCATTCTAACGTGCTTCTGTGTCTCATGTGAATGTAGGATTCTGAAATTCCTGGTGGCCAAGAGGAAGTTTAAGGAAACCCTGCGGCCGTACGATGTGAAGGATGTGATCGAGCAGTATTCAGCGGGACACCTCGACATGCTGGGCCGAATCAAGAGCCTGCAGACGAGGTTTGATCATCGTTCCCACTATCAGCTTCTCATCTCAACACCAAAGCATTTCCTAATGAGTCACGTTGATTTCTTTTTCTTTAAAGGGTGGATCAGATCGTGGGTCGTGGTGCCATTTCGTCAGATAAAAAGATGAGGCCTGAAAAAGGAGAGAAAACTCCTCCTGAACTGGAACAGATGGATGAATTAAGCATGATGGGACGAGTGATGAAAGTGGAGAAGCAGGTGAGCTTTGATCTATCTATCTATCTATCTATCTATCTATCTATCTATCTATCTATCTATCTGTCTGTCTGTCTAACCATCTATTGTCTATCTATCTATCTATCTATCTATCTATCTATCTATCTATCTATCTATCTATCTATCTATCTGTCTGTCTGTCTGTCTGTCTGTCTGTCTAACCATCTATTGTCTATCTATCTATCTATCTATCTATCTGTCTCTCTGTCTGTCTGTCTGTCTAACCATCTATCTGTCTATCTATCTATCTATCTATCTATCTATCTATCTATCTATCTATCTATCTATCTATCTATCTGTCTGTCTGTCTGTCTGTCTGTCTGTCTGTCTGTCTGTCTGTCTGTCTGTCTGTCTAACCATCTATTGTCGAATCTATCTATCTGTTTTTTTAATAAAATTACTTTTTTATATAATTCAAAATAACTGTTTTCTAATTTAATAGATTTAGAATATTATTTATTTCCTGTCATGCCAAAACAGTGTTCAGTGTCACATTAAATCATTCTAATATGCTGAAGAAACATTTCTTAATATTATCAATGTTGTCAAAGTATTATCAATACTTTCAATAAAACATTTGCGCTGTGTTTGTAAAGCTGCTTTTATGTGTGTGTTTGGTGCATTTGCACAGTTTCCACCAGCAGGCGTCACCATCACTAGCTTGCGCACAAACCTGCTGCTCATTAAATTACTAAAATATTATATATTATTATAACTAATGCATTAAATGCTGATTTCATGTTTGCGTCTGTATGACAGCTCGCTGCTTGCCGTCTTGTTATTGTTCTTATGCGCATGCGGGTCAGTTCAAGACCGTGATCAGTTCACACTCAAATCTGATATTGGCCACATTTTAAAAAATAGTGTGTATAGCCAAACAAAAAAATCAAATCTAAGCAATAAATCAGAATTGAGCACTAAGGCTTGCAGTGTGAACGTACCCAGTGTTTTTCTTCCTTGTCTGTAGCCCATTGCGTTTCACATAATAGATAATCATTATATTCACAATAATATTTCTGAACATTATTAAATCATCATAAAATAGCACTGTATTTTGACTACAATCTCTTTTTTCCCTCCTCAGGTGCAGTCCATCGAAAATAAGATGGACCTGCTACTAAACTTCTACTCCCAGTGCCTGAAAAAGGGCTCGTCCCACTTCACCCTGTCGTCCCTGCTGGAACCAGACCTGACCTCTGACTACCACAGTCCGACTGATCAGCACGACCTGTTCCCCTCAGCCAACACCCTTAATATCTCACAGTCGGACAGTGGCAACATGGAATGACCCCCGGAGAGCAGACCAATCATCCAGCGTCTGCACGCCAGCTCCCTACACTAACCTTGCACAGTTGCTGTATCTTGCATGGGTTCTTCCTTTGCACAGTGGATTGTGGCTTCTGGCCTACTTTTCTAGACTATGCCTCGCAAACTAAGCTCTTATATTTCACAATGCCCGCGGCGTTTTAATTTTAACGTGCCTGTAGTAACAGTCTCTCTTCTTTTTATTTTATTCCACCTGATTCAGGAAAGTTTCCTCACAAGACATTATTGAGGTTGTGTGTTGAACATGTGGACTTGATGGCAGAGTTTTAGCCAAGACCATCTCTTTTTATCAGTCTTCCAAAATAGGAGGGGACGAATAACTTGACTGCGACTGTCCCCTCAAGCTACTTTTACCTTTTATTGATGGTATTTGTTTTTTGGAAGTCTCTGTGCCAATATTGTTTCTTGGTTTTGTTGAGGTTTTGATAATCAATAGACCCCACAGAGCAGTTCTATTTTTCTCTCTGTCTTTTTTTCTAAGAAATCAGGGCATTGTGAACTGAATTTGATTTTCGGACTCTCCTTCTCAGCCTTAAACTTTGGCCCGATGCAATAGACTCCTTGTGCCACAAGAAGTCGCTGAGCTTCTAATGAATGTACTGCATCCAGTACTCTTCCTTTATTCATCACATCGACATGTCCTTCGAGAAAACGGCATCACAGATTGCTGTAAAGAACAGCATGATGGACGGTATTTCCACCAAAGCATCATCTCCTGTCATTTTTATCCTGGACGGTTCCTCTTGGCATTTCAGGAAGGAAGGAACTTGAAAACGTGAGGCGCTCAGGTTTCCTTCCCACATGACTTCGGCTTGTTGGGCTCCTCTCTTCTGACAGCACCCTGCCACTGCGTCATCTCTCAGAAGCCCACCGTGCAAAAAAAAACAAAACAAGAACATCAAATAAATAAGAATATTCTTTGATTAAATAGCCAGCGTTAAAGTGCATGTTAATAGTTTGAGTAGTTCAGGCAAGTTTGTTTAATTTAGTGGGGTTAGTTCTCTCCTCATTCTGCATGTGCATCAGATCAAGAAGCGGGTCAAAAGAAGTCCGTCTTCTCCCCCAATATGACTCGCGATTAGTTGAGATTTAAAGGGATAATTCACTCAAACATTTATGAGGACCTATTATGCTTATACTTAAATTAACTTTCTTTAGTGTGTGATGTTACTGTTTGAGCATGAAAAAGGTCTGCAAAGTTACAAAGCACAAAGTCACTCCAAAGTGAGTTATTCTCTATATCAGTGTCACTGTTTCTGAACTCCCTGAAACACCTCCATTGTAGTCTTGAGTTTTCTTCCGGGAACGAACACGTCACAATATTCCTCATTTAAATAATTCCCATCTATACGCAGAATAAAGGGGCGGGGCCTGGTTGAGTTAGTTAGTGGTGTGTTGAAACTGCATGGCGGTTATGGTAAGGGGAGTGAGATTTCTCCAAACGCACAAAGCGGTTGACCAATCACAACACACTGATCCAGCCGACCAATCAGAGCACATTGTGCTTTTCAGAAGGAGGGGCTTCATAGAGACAGGAACTGAACAGGGTATTACTGACAGACTGGGAAGAGAGGAGCTGCAACAATGGAGAATATGTGAAAAATAAGGAAAATTCAAGCATGGAAATCTATTCTAGTTGAGCCCGAGAACAAAATCAAGACTCTGTAAAAAAAAAGGCATAAAATTCTGTAATTTTGGTCTCTCTTAATCTGCATGACTTTCTTCTGTGGAACACACACATTTCTCATGCTATTCAAAATAGCAACATGGACCCTATTAAAGCCATGCACGTTTGAAACAACATGAGGGTGAGTAAATGATGTCAGAATTGTCATTTTTGGGTGAACTATCCCTTTAAGACTATGATCTTTCACCAGGTTATGACCTTAAAATGAATGCCTTTCATCACCCCTATAGAGATCAATAGATCATTATTGATCCCGTCTGATCATTCGATCGGTGTTGTCTCACACGTGACCTTAACCTCAGCCATGTACAGACTTGCCACTATTTTGAAGAATTGAGAAAACTAGGAGAAGTCATTGAGACGAGCATTGATGCATGATCTTTACGTTAGTATCTATGCATGCAGTTTATGGGACAGGATCTAGCTTTATATGACATGCAGTTCAGGTAACAGACAGCATGGAGGGGGTTGTAGGGAATACAGCACTCCTCTGCCTTACTGACATAGCTAGAGCACACTGACCATGTGTTTACGGTACAACGGTGGACCTAAGAGATTGTTTAGGCCACTTGTCATAGCATTGATTCATCATTCTAATGGACAGAACTGGAGTTCACAATTTAAGCAGAATTTTCTACATTTACTTTTCCCTTGCATCTTCACAGGTTATATGCTGTTTGAAAATCTCATTCTCCTTTCTCCACATTTGTTTCTACTGGACTGTATTTGAAAAAAAGAAAAAGAAAACACTTTTCTTGTTTCCTACACACACACACACACACTCTCTCTCTCTCTAACGTTTCTGTCCCTTTAAACAGAACACTGAACCTTTCAGGCATTAAGTAATTCTTGTTTTCTTCATTGATATGATTGGTCAACTGCTAATGTGAGAGGTAACTTGATCTATAATATGTATGTTTTACTCTGACGTGATTGTAAAAAATTAATAAATCCAGATTTTGTTTATGAAAAACAGGTGTAACAGATCTCTATAAATAATTTACAGTAATTTAATGCTCTTCTGTATACATTTTGATAATGTTTTTGAGTTTGCGAGAGTGAAATCTGTATCTGAAACGTACTGTCAAACTGGACATCTGATGATAGGTTGATGAGATAAACTGGATTTATTAAAATTATCCATGTGACTGTGGCTGTTACCAGCGGAACTATAATTAAAACTATATAAATACTATAAACTTAACTATATAAATAACTGTAAGCTGTAAATACACTACCAAAATTTTGGGACCCATGTTTTGAAATAAGTCTCTTATGCTCATTTAGCATCTGTTTTAATATATTTTAAAATGTCATTTATTCCTGTGATCAAAGCTGAATTTTCAGCATCATTACTCCAGTCTTCAGTGTCACATGATCCTTCAGAAATCATTATGATATGCTGATTTGCTGCTCAAGAAACATTTATTATTATTATCAATATTAAAAACAGTTTTAGAAGATATTTGTGCTGCTTAATATTTTGTGGAAGCCGTGATACATTTTTTACGGGATTGTTTGATTAATACAAAGTTCAAAACAACTGCATTTATTAGAAATATAAATTTTCTGCAACAATATAAAAGTCTTTGCATTAATCGAATTAAGACTACACTTATATATGGTAAGATAAAATATATCATAACTATTATTAAAACAATGAATGGGGTCTAATGATTACCCATACACAAATCTGCAAGGGTCTGAATGTGTCAGTCAAAACTGAAGTGTCCACCAAACACGTATTTGGGCTC
Source organism: Abramis brama (assembly GCF_963993115.1). Taxonomy (NCBI): domain Eukaryota; kingdom Metazoa; phylum Chordata; class Actinopteri; order Cypriniformes; family Leuciscidae; genus Abramis; species Abramis brama. Next base: position 37,331,990 of record NC_139974.1, read on the forward strand.
AGACAACATATACTTAAATGTTTATCACTTTTAGCACTGTTTTATGAAAATGCAAAGGGTTTCCTGTAAAATGACACCAAAATTGTCTATTCTGAAAAAAAAAAACGTGGAAATGTGAGGCTTTTTCAGTCTGGGTAGGAAAATCCAGGCAGAAATCCCCAAAAATGGACGAGGAGCTTAAGAGGTTAAAAAGTACAACTGTCATTTTATTAGGAAACTAAATATCAAACTAGCTTCTAATAGCAGTGTTCACGAATTAGACAAAAAAAATATGCCATAAATATGTATTTATTTATTTATTTGTGGAAATTACAGTTTTTCGCAGTCGCTTTGGTGCATTTCTCACATCACTATTTACATTTGCACAACAGTTAATGCAGTTCTCAAAACAATTAGTACAAACTGCAAAACCTAGTTGATAACCTGCAAAAGCGTGTCACTTGCTCAAAATGGATAGCTCATTCCTCAAAAGCATGTCAATGAAAGTGTCAGTGTCATCAAGATGAAAAGTCCTGACACCATTGTTTATGAACAAGATAGTCAAATGGCTTTGTCATGTTTTCATTATGACAGTTTACTCTGTAAATGTTTTCCAATGCAAAAAAGTCAGATCTTGGTGACACTACCTGAAAATGCTCAAGACAGCACTATATACTACAGTATTTGCACAGCCATTTGAAAAATACAGTAAAGTTATACATTACTGTATTTATTGAGGTAACTGAGTACAATACACTGAATATGTATGTTTCACATTTTTACTGCATATGCTCTTTGCAATTCTAATTTGTTCACAGCATTGTGCAAAAGAAAAAATACACCCTTATTTACAACAAACATAAACTCCCTTTGGGTAGAGCTGTGCACAACTGTAAACAATATTGCAGTACATATTGGAACTGAACATACAACATACATAGTACTGTAATCATTCATGCACATCCAGACATTCCTCATCAGTGAAAGCTGAGATTCACCTGAGAGAAATTGGTCAATTTAGGAGACATTTTAAGGAAAAAAAAAGATTTTAAAAAATGTGTAAAATTTGCTTGACAGATTTTGACAACTAGTTCAACATTTTTGTATGTAATGACTCAAGCAATGAAATGAGGACTATTAGTTTTATATGGAATGACTATTCAGCATTCACAAGTATAGTTAATTTTGACTGACATGACATAAGCAAATGATAATGTTATAAAACAGCAGAGAGTTGTATGAAAGCAATTGATGGATGTCCAAAAGCATTTGCAATTTGTTGGAAGGAATGAGAAACTGCTACTATGATGTGCACAAATGACTAAATTTTGTGGAGGTTGAACTAACTGTTGTGCAAATGTAAATAGTGATGTGAGAAATGCACCAAAGCGACTGAGAAAAACTGTAAAATTGAGAGCCGCTCCACTAGAGGGCGATACACTTTAATCGGATTTGAAACCCACAGTCTCGTGTGACGTAATCCTCTCCGTTTCACTATGGCAGGCAGGCCCTCATCTAGAGGTCTCTGTAAATAAAGCTATTAATACGACGTATTCAGATCTAACAGTCGTGTGTGTGTGTATATAGTGATCGATGAGTGTTCAGTGTTTCAGAGATCCCCTCACGGACGCCCGGGTAATGGTGATGTCGGGTGAGTAACTGCGCGTGCCCTGATGATGATGATGATGTGGACTGTGTTTGGTTGGAGCTTTAACACACTTTCTGTGTTTACGAAACTCGTGAGCTCATCAGCGCTACTTCTGTTTGTGTGTGTTTATCGGTTTATCCCCGATGAGAGTTGGCGAAGTCGAGGCATTTGTTAAGCGGCGGAAGCTGTTCTCTCTCCGTTTTCAGATCAAACGCTGAGTTTATGTTTGTTTAACGCTTGGAATTTTTCAGCGATAAGACAAAACCCGGTAAGGTGATGTAAATAATGCTTTGATTAATAAACATTGTGTACGTTAATCATTTTTAAAAAGACATTTAAGTAGCTTAGTAGTTTGCTACTTTTTGTTAGCTAAGTTAACGTTAAGTTACCTGTAGTGAACTAGCTAACAACTGTGTATAACTTACTGAAGTTTAACGGGTGTACATCGTGTAAGTTCGCTTGGCAAACACCAAAGTAACCTCTTAGAGGTTTTTAGTTGTTGTTCTAACACTGTAGTAGTGATGTACTTGTTTATATTACTGTTTTTTTGTTTTTGAACACGTAACTTAAACTGGTATTGATTCATCACGTGATAGCCCAGGTCATAATACTGTCAATCTTCAAAATGCCTGTCAGTGTGTCTTCATCACAGTCTATGGCAGGGTTCCTCGGTCCTGGAAGGCCACTGTCCTGCACATTTTAGCTCCAACCCTGATCAAACACACCTGAGCAAGCTAATCAATGTCTTCAGGATCATTAGAAACTCACAGCTAGGTGTGTTTGATCAGGGTTGGAGCTAAACTGTGCAGGACAGTGGCCCTCCAGGACCGAGTTTGAGGAACCCTGGTCTATGGTATTGATCAGTGTTTACATGACGTTCAGTCTCATCGTTTCTTCACGTGTGTCTCTGTAGATACTTAGGATGTTTCGCTGCTCTGAGGAAAAGCATCTTTGAGTTATGAACCGCCAGTGATCGTCAGTTGTGCTGCTTTATAAACGCATGTGCATCAGAGTGATGGAGAGTGACTGTAGGATCCCCATGTCCTGTCTGAGACCCCGGATCCTGGCTCTCCATGCGCTATTCTGGGGCTTAGTGTCTCTCAGGTAAGAGAAAAAAAAATAATTTATTCTCTCCTAATGCAAAACAAAAGCTTTGATTACGTTTCATTTACACCTTTTTTATTCCAGAGTGTTTGGAGCAGCTCTTCTTAGCGATGAGAAGCCGGCAGGTACTTACTGTACAAACATCAGGATTTCATCAAAGACTGTTCTGCTAGAGCGTACCAAGTTCATCTAGTAATAATCCTCCTTGTGTTTTCTTTTTCTAATGCAGTTGCAGTGACAAAGGCAATGACAGCCCCATGCTGGCAGATGGAGGAGTTTGTGGTGGCTAAAGAGTGCAGTGCATGCGAGGGTTTCCATTCGGTGAGTGTCTGGGATGTGCGCGCACACACACAGAAGTTTAGGGTCAGTAAGATTTATTTAATGTTTTTGAAAGAAGTCTCTTATGCTCACCAAGGCTGCATTTAATTGATCAATAAAACAGTGACACTGTGAAATATTATTACAATATATTTTGTATAGGGATGCACCGATATGAACATTTTGGCCGATACCGATAACCGATAATTCTTTATATTTGAAAGCCGATAACCGATATATTGGCTGATAAATCGAAATCCAAATTTGTATATACTTTTTGAGAGCCTGATTATAAAAACAAAAGTTTCACCATTAAAAGCCATGTCCCAAAACACAATTTTATGAAGCCGATATCACAGCACAAAACTAAATTTTTCTTATTTGAAGTGATTCCAATCATATTTCAAGCAATTTAAAGCCATCATGGTGAACAGTGCGCATCTGAAGTGTCTCAGCTGAAGGAAAAATACATTATTTATCGGCTTTAATATATCAGACAAATTTTCTTATCAGGCCGATAACGATAACCTAAAAAATGAGCATATATCGGCCGATACCGATATGGTGGCCGATATATCGTGCATCTCTAATTTTGTATTTAGTGATGCAAAGCTGAACTGATCCTTCCGAGATCATATTAATATGCTGAGAGTTGTGCTGACTAAGAACAGCTTTTATATGAAATAGAAATATTTTATAACATTATAAATGCCTTTACTGTCGTTGTAGATCAATTTAATGCTTCCTTGCTGAATTAAAGTATTATTTCTGTTTATATATGTATGTATGTGTAGATAGATTGTGAATTGTAGGGCTGGGAATCACTGGGTACTTCACGATACGATACGATACATTGTTCACGATACCGATAATATCACGATATGGCGATAATCGATATATTATCAGTAATAACTCACAATATATCATGTTTTAAGAAATAAAAAGTTTTTTTTTTAATTAGGAAAATGAATCTCCATTTCGTTTTTGGATGAAACACAATAACAAAAACAACTTGTGTCTTATCAGTTGCAACAAAACAGTCACAGACACTATTTTTGTTTTGCTGCAGATGATTTTTTTCACTCGGGAGAAATCGAGTGGAATCGGTGATGCTCGCGAGCACGTTACGAGCACCTCCCGACCTCCCAATAATTTTTAAACATGTTTTTTCACCAGCTGTCCCCTATTGCCAAATCATACACAACCACGTCGATGGGGCTATACCTCAGTGGCAGCAACCATACAGCGTGCGCAGTCACTGTCACACACACACACACTTTTCTCTCTCTCTCTCTCCCATTCGCAACATGACGGTTTAGCGCGAAAGCCCACGTGATTGCTGCCGGCTCGGGATAAAATTCATGCAGGACAGTCGTGCCGTGTACCAGCTGCTTTGACGCGATTATCAGTTAAACTGATCTCACGACCTCCCGAGTGTCCGAACTCGCACCGTGTACGCCCGCCCTAACGGCTTTTAATATCGATACTTGGCAAGAGCGCATCGAGAATCGATCGCGGGAGAAAATATCGCGAGATATCGCCATATCGATATTTTGGCGCACCCCTAGTGAATTGTGATCGTTCCAGAAGAAGCGCATTTTTCATTTGTGAGGATTAATTGAAAAGTTTCCTTTGTTTGCTTTGCAAACCCTCTTTTCAGAAGTCAATACCAGCCTGCAGCCAAACAGGATTTGTAGAAACGATCAACTGCACGAAGTCTAACAGAGAAGAGTTCAAGAGGTGAGTAACATAGATCCTGTTCTGGGGTGCGTTTCCCAAAGACAACTATAGTCGCAAGTTCTGTTGTTACCAACACACTTCAATGGAACATAGTTGGCTAACAATAATATAATAAAAATAGTCTCTGTCCATATATGTTATGCAAATTCTAAACCACAAGTAATTTATTACATTTAATAAGTCACAGTAGCTTCCCCCAATAGCTACAAGTTAAATATGTTTTAATTTGATTTTGTAACTCTGCTTTATTTGCAAATGATATTATGTTGATATTGTGGCTTTAATATTAACATTCACCAAAATCAAGCTCAAATGGAGTTCTGAGGTTTTTGACCAGTGAATGTCAGATATACGTGTTTTCTATCAGGTTCTCTCAGGTTCGCACAGGCTATATGTGAATAAAAGCCTAAATTCAATCTTCAGACTCAAATAAAGTGATCGTGTCTCTTCAGAAAATTTAGACTAAACGCTAAATTCATATGGATTCGTTTTACAATCTCTTTAAGAACTTTTTGAAGCGTCAGTGGTAGTTGCGTAGCTGTCAATGGAGGGACAGAAAGCTCTCAGATTGCATTCAAAAGATCCGAACGACATGAGGTTGAGTAATTAATGACAGAAATTGAATTTTTGGGTGAACTATCGCTATTCAATGACAAATGCTAGACTAAGACGCTCTTCTTTGCTCCTCAAATACATAAAGCATTATCCTTATGTAAATATATAGTGTTTCTTGAGTAAAGAAAACGCTGTACTTATTCAAACAACCAGTTTATTTACCCTTGCATTTAGTCACAAGTTCTTTTCAATGCTTGTCATTTGCTAAATATTTGCTAAACCCACAGACAAACATAAAGGGCGACCAATTATTTCTGGCTTAATAATTCATTCTTTGGTGTTCCAGAAAAATCATACTAATTGAATTCACCTTTTCTCATTGTTTTCCATTCAGCTGTCGCTCAGCCAAAATGGAGGAGCATCTCTTTTGGAAGTTTGAGGGCTCAATGCTGGCTCTCACTGTTGTGTTTGCAATAGTGGTGGTCGTAAGGCAGCGCTCACTTGACCGCCAAGCCTCAGACAAGGTTCGGAGACAGATAGAATGTATTTAGTTGACCGGACCGTACTAAAAGTTAAGGGTGTTATAAACTCTCAGAAACCCAACAGTTCATGGAGACTTCCAGACTTTAGCACTGGTTTATTCTTACTGGACGCACAAAGACAAAGCTCTGAACGGACACGGTGTGCTCTTACTCCCCCAACTGACATTACTGGTGGATGATGCTTCTCTGCAGGATTTAACTTTAGTGGACTAGATGTGAACATCCATTCAAATCAACAAACAGTATGCAAGACAGGAGTAAGACAGTCCCTATTTTGTACAAGATGTACAGCTCTGCAAATACCTGTTCTTTCAAATGCTGTGAAGGTGTGTAGATTGAATATGGGTGTGTGTGTGTTGCATGTTTTAAATAATCCTGAAGCACATCAAGTATTTTGTTAAACTGAGAATGAACTGTATGGTGAAAGCGGAGGGATAATTTTCCTCACTATGTGTTTGTTAGACAGAGTTTCAATGAATATCAAAGTTTTGTTTTTTGTTCATTTTGGAAAGTGCTACACTTCCTTCTTTCTCCAAACTGACACTCAATCCATTTATTAACATTGACATGTTTCTTCCAGGAACATCAAGTAGCTTAATTAATCTTATATGTGCAGTTGTCATTTGTTAAATCCTTGTTTTCAGTATAAACATTTATAGAGACTTGTAGGTGCCCTTTATTAAAGTTTTCTCTTTTTTTTTTCCCCGGTCATTGTGTTTTACTTCCAGTCTTTGTCCTCATGAGTTAAGAGATATTTTATATACGATAATGTGAACAAATGTCTTGGTTCTCAAAAATACCAGCTCTGTATTCAGATTTGATTGATATATGCAAGGCTGCATTAGAGTGTATTTTGAAGCTGCTTGACTTGATGGGATGAAAAGGATCAGATTTATTCAAATTCTTTATTTGTAAAGATCTTCATAGCAAAATATCAGCATTGTGTCAGCTTCTTGTTTATTGAAGGTGATATTGCAATGAACTTGAGAGTTTTCTTCCATCACTTTGCGCTCCTGGTTTTGGGTATAGAACTTTTCCCCATTTGTTTATTTATTATGATTGGTTTAACAGAGTAATGCCTTTTTGCTAAGGCTGATTGGTGGTTTTTAATCTCCACAATTTAAAAAGGAAGCCATGTGAATTTCATCAGGCTTTGTTCCGTAGTCAATTCTAATGATGTTAAAATGTAAAAGGTATTTTCATGAAAGATGTGTGATGCTTTCTGTCCTTGGTGGACAGAGGAATAAATGGGAATAAGGAATTGTTTGTCTGGTGTCACATGATTCTGTCATGGTGCAATGTGTTATTTTGATGAAAGTAAAAAAAAAAAGAGATCACAAACTCCATAAAAAGAAATGAGAGCACTTTGATCCTTTTGGGCAGGAGCAGATGTGGCCATGCTGAGAATATGCCATGGCAGAACAGAACTTTGCTGTGTTACACTGTGGAAGGAAGAAAAGGACATAATGGTAAGAGGTGTGTTCCTCTCAACTGCACACATTGTTTGTCTGCACATTGATTTGAAGCCAGAGTTTCTCAACTTGGGATTAGCAAACCCTGGGACCTGGGATGGAATTGTTTAGATTTGATTAAAAGAAAACAAGAATAAAAAATGGCCATTAAATCCTCACAATTAACCGAATATATTACTGTAAATTTCAAGAAAATAATTTCGGGGAAGATTTTCAGTCGACCTAAAAAATAAAATAAAGTAAGTTGGGAAGGTCTGTCTTCTTAAATGCTCAATTTTGCATGCTACTTTACTGCAAAATATACACGACAATCGTCTTTGTCACAATATTCAGACTTATAATAAGCAAGAGACAAATTAAATACCAGAATTGTTATCCTCCTCCTCTTCAGACGTCTACATACGCCTGGAAGACGGTTGAACTTTTTCTTCAAAATTGGCACGACCTGTCTTTGAAGATATTCTGTATGTTCTGTGATATCTCTTGTCTGAAACGAATGACACGGTTTCTGATTATCTAATGAGCTGAAGTCAAAAACGCACGCGCAATTTTTCGACTCACCTCTTCAATCGCGTCAACAATGCCCGGTCCAGTCGGCTCGTAGTCTGGCGGTCTTGAGTCCACGCCACTGATTTTAGAATAAATGTATATAACACAATGAATTGCTACGAGAAGTACAGGTAAATTTGTCATTGTATTTTTTGTTGCTTGCTGTTTTGTTATTTGCTGTTGTTGCGAGGGCTCTGGGACGAGTTTTCACGCCGTGGGATTTAAAGGTTCTAACCTGTTCCTTGATCATATAGGTTATATACATAGATGCCTCGTTAGCGGCTGTTTGTATGGGCTGCGATAAGTAAGCTATCCGCCATATTGGAACGGTCAAAGCAAAATCGGGTCCTCCCTCGCAATCAGTTAATGATTATGCTAGTACATACGAACGATATTTATTTAATATATGTATAGCTTGTAGTACATAAAACAAATTGAAAATACTTACACTTGTTAAACCAGGGCTGCCAACTTTTGAGTTTAGCTTGGAGTGAGATTTTTTTTTTTTGACGGGGGGGGGTATGTAAAAACAAATATTGCATCACAATAAGTGTAATTGTGATTGTCAAAACATTTGGTAACTAAATCGAATTTTATGAAGTTTAGTGACAACATGTTACAATGTTTACATTGTACAATGACTGGTATAGGATACAGTTTTTATTATTGCTTGACAAAAATTTCAAGATTTCAATTCCATTCTTGTGATTTGATTCCGATTTTGATTCAATATTGACTATTTTGAATACATGTTTATTTTAAATTTTATTTAAAAAAATAATCTCACCTAATGCTGTAAACATAGAGGGCCCAATCTGCTGGTATTATTAAAGGTTAAAAATAATATTAAATTAAATATAATGAAGTTTTTGTTATAATAACAATTATTTAATGACATAAGTAAAAATATAATAAATATGTAATATAGTGCTCAGCAAAATCTCCTCTCTAGCTATTTTTTCTATTTAATTAACATGCTATGGTCGTTAAATGGCTTTCCTGAGGTAAATGTAACGTTATGTGACATAATTGTTCTCCTGCTGTTATATTGACCTCTTTCCGTGGTTGAAAAACACTAATTGGTCGATATTATGTATACTTTCGGTAAGTTGTACTGCGTCTTTAAATAAAAAAGTAACAGGTGATCGGTTCACGTGCACTTGAACTGAGGCGCTCAGCGATCTGTCACGTCACATTTACAAGCGCCAAACGTATTTTTGTCTGATTTTCGTAATAAAATTGACGGAATCTAAGAGCTGAGAATTAGTTTAGTATTAAAAGTACCTCTTTGCTCCACAATTTTTCTGTGCGTGAGAAAATGGATGTGTGGCGTGAGAGCGTGTGAAAAGTGTCAATTGCGTGAGTCTCACGCTCAATGCGTGAGAGTTGGCAGCCCTGGTTAAACTGTTAATTAATAAATAATAATAGCCTATTAAGTGAATTATTGAACATCTTTACATTCTTTTTATAACAAATATTTGGACATTTAACTTAATTTAACAAGTAATTGCATTAAAGATGAGTGTGAATACAAATAGCCTATGGTAAGTGCAAATGCATGTATAAACTAGATTATCAGGCTAATCGAGTATTTGTATGCTATGCTAGTCCATAAGCTTACTAATACAGACATTAATGGTCATTGAAGTTCAAACAGCATTTATCTCATTTTGTAGGAAATTTAATCAGGTGCTAAAGAGAGTGCCTATGCCTATTAAAAGTAATTTTACCCAATGGAATCACTTGGGGTCCTAACTGAGGGTATGTTCATGCCATGTTGTAATTACTGCAATTACATGATTTCAATCATCATAATTGAATCATAAGATCATAATTACAGCTTGTAAGATGGGAATTGTTTGAGAGCTCCTACTTGTACCACGTGACTGCTGTACCACCTGACCGCAGCAGATTCATTTAGGCGTTGATAGTGGTGCCAATGCATAATTCCCAGTCCGAGGACATGAACAGCTCTAATCATCTCGGTTATTATATGACATGGCTTGAATGCATCAAGAGACACGATTTTGAGGAGGACCTTATTTAAAAATTAAAATCGTATATTGAGTTAATACATATAAAAACACAAACCAACACATTCTCACCTGTGAAAGCTAATCCCATTGCTTCTGGAATTTAAATCTCTAAAATCTCCGCTGACCGTTCCAAGATGGCCGGAGCGCCGACGTGTCTGGAGCGGTCGAATGAGGCATCTACATATATATATATATATATATATGGTTAATCCCCCTTATGGGCTGATAGAACAGAGTAGTTTGAAGAGATTTTCTAGTGTTTATCGCGGCCAGTAGACTACATGTTGACAGATTTCACTTTACGCAAGCAACTCATCCATCGCGTTTGCGACATTTCCTTGCTTTCATAATGACGACAAACTCGTGGACAGATCTCACAGTAATCCTCTTTGTTTCAAAGAGGATTTAATAAAACAGAGCGTGTTGTTTTTGTCTGAATCCAGGACTAAGCTCTTCGACCGCAGATCTTTTAATATAAAAAATCTTTACATATGTTGCATACAAAACATCGTTTTCAACCGTTTCAGTAACCACAGAAGTTATTCAGCCAACAAGTTTGTCTGTAGCTATCGGAATGTAGGCTAAATGCTGGGTTGTTTCAAATATGGTCAAGTTTGGTTTAAATTGAATTAAAAATTAAAAATTAAATTAGAAAAAATTAAAACATTGTTTGGGTTTGTCCATATTTGACCCAAAAATGGATTGAAACAACCCAGCATTTTTATAGAGTGTATAATGCCATTGTCATTTGTATTTCCATATCACAAATATAATCACAAAACGCTGTCGCTTTTCTAAGTTAAGAAGAAAGCTGTGCTAAACACGTCAGAAGACATTGTTGCGTGAGAAAAACCTCAGATTACTGACATTAATTCTATCATGAACCTCTGAAACCCTAATCCAATGATTCATGGTGATTCAAATAAATGTTCAGGAGTATTTCAGCTGTTGATACTGGCACTTGTTGATCATTAAATACCGCAGCCCTGTAATAATCTTCACCAGATATTTTTCTAACTGTGTTTTACGTTTTTATTAAACATATTTAAATTATAAATACACAGAGAATGTAGACATACCTTTCATTTAGACAATATACAGAATGAGTGCGACTTAAAGATATTTTATTAACAAAAAATAAATAAACACGTTTAAACATAGGCTACACATCTAGTTTATAGTCAAGAGTACGAACAATACAGCTTCAATACATCACCCATGCCAATTAAACTAAAATAGACGAGGTTTCCCACGCGTCGCTGTCACGAGCTTCCTCGCACAAAGCCTGAGAGAGAAGAGAGTTGCTCGAGGCTCGAGAGCATCAGTAGCAGCGCAAGAAGAAAGTGTTGCAGGCTGTTCCTCGGAGACAGTCGCAGAGTCTCCCGATGCGCGGTCCGTGCTTCATCGCGCAGCGCTCGCCAACATCACACTAACACATCAGAGCACATGGGACATTTTTATAGGCAACATCTTGCTTGTACTTGGCGATGAACACTATTTGTAAGATAATCGGAAGAAGTAGAAGAAAAAGTGGAGTAATGTGTTTACCCGTGGAATGACGCTAGCTTTTTTCTCCACATATATCCGATTGTCCTGATCTCCGTCCAAAAGTTCATCGAGCGCCTCAGTCTAAACGCAAACGGCGAGAAAGCATTCATTCGGAAGACAGATTAGAAACTAAACAGAATTTAAAGATGAATTTCTGAGGTAGTCTGATATAGGCTAGCTTATATAAAATAAAAAAAAGTTAGGATACTGTGATAATCATTGCAGTTACAGCAAATTACGCGGTCTCCATAATGAGGAGCAGTTAGTTTCAAACACTCTACAAAATGCTGGGTTGTTTCAATCCATGTTTGGGTCAACTATGGACACACCCAACAATTGGGTTAAAAATGTAAACCAACAGTTTAGAGTGAAGCTTTTCAATTTAATATAGATAAGTTTTTAAAAAAAAATTTGTACTGCTCGCAATGTTTTTCAGATTATGCCGAAACTTTTTTTTTTTTACATCAACAGGTTAAAACTGTATTTGCTGAGTTCTGCTATAATATGCCACTGTGGTTTATTCTCTCACCAGGTCTCGTTTGATGAACTGCTCCTCTTGTGTGGTCAGTCGGTTGTCCAGTGAGAGCTGAGCCCTGCAGACGCACAGCAGCGCGAGGAGAACGCCCAGGTAAACGCTGTCCATGGTGCTGAATGCGCGAGTCAAAGCGGAGGATTCAAAGTTAACAAAAATCCTCTTTATCACTACTTTCTGCTTCAGCTAAACCAGTGTTGAAAGTTTTCCTCGGCTCTTTTGCTTGCTATTGCTTCAGGTTGCTGGGAAACTTTCTCTATTTATACGATGTTCCTTCTGCCTGATGTATTCACGCAACAACGTCACCACATACGTTTTTTTTTTTTTTTTTTTTTTTTTAAGAAGAAGAACCAGCGGTGAGTCAGTCTGAATGAAACACGACATCGCTTTAATTAATTGAACACAAAGAATGTTTCATTTATGCACTCTTAATAAAGGCTCTGAAAGTTGTTGTTTTTTTTACAATCATGACATAGAAGATCCATTTTAGGGTCCCCAAAGAACCTTTCAGTTCTTAAAAGAACCATTTTTCTTCTTGTTAATCATAAATAAAACTGTTTGTGCATTTGAAAGTTTAAATGGAACTAAAGATGCCAATAAAGACCCTTAATTTTTAAGAGTATAGAGTGAATGTTGGTGAACATTGTGACATGAAGATTGTCATCAGAAAGTATGCCCTTATAATCCTTCCTCTCTCTCTCATAAGAGAATTACTTGAGAAATCATAAAATTACTCATAAGCATTTATTTAATTCACATGTAAAAGTCGGCCTCAGCATTTCATCTGTTCATTGTTGTATCAAAGATTGTGTGAAATGTTGGCAACAGTGATTACAATAGTTAAAAAGTCTACGACAGTAAATTCATGCGATTAAATTGAGCAAAAACGAGAGAATTAATGACAGGTCTTTTAATGAAGGGTTTTCTGAATCTCCTGTTTGAGTGGGCAGTTAATACCACTGATGTCTGGAGGGTTACACACCGCCAACTGGCAACAGCTGTTAAACAATATGTAATTATCTATAAAGATAAATATATCAAGTCATTGCCCATCTATATTCACACATATCTGTGTCTGGTTTGTGATCTACACTCCTGGACAAAAATAAATAAATAAATGTAACTGTCTTAACCACAACTTACTGGTCAGGAAATTAGCTAAACGTGAGCAACTACACTACTTAAAGCCATTGCTGTCTCAGAAAAACTTCAAAGATAGAATGAAGTTTTTGGCAGAATATGGGAAGTTGTGTGTGAGTGATGAATCACAATGAAACACGACTTGCATGGTGATGCTCCAGAGCGGCGTCTTCGAAAATCTGCTGGGAAAATAATAAAAGCATCTCTACCACGGTGAAGCATGGAGGAAGAGCGTGAGCATCACTGTAAAACGTCATTTAATGCTTTGGAGTACAGGAGAATATTGCAGAATGGCTTGCTTCCCACAAATGAAACCCTATCTAAAGAGGAATGATGAGATCATGCTCCTGCACACACTGCAAAGACAACCGAGAAGTGTCTTGAGAAATCCGTCAGGCTCATGTTTTGGCTGGTCAGAGTCCAGATTTGAACCCTATAGTGAATATTTGGTCTCACATTAAATTCCAATAAACTGGGAGATGTTTCTCAACTACTCTTGAACTGCACATTTACATTGAGTGGAACAACACTGTTAGGGGGAACAGTTTAGGACCCAAGGACCAGATGTTTGAAAAGAAGACCCGGAGTCAGAATTATAAAAAATTGAAGAAAAGTTTTACTGAAGATAGTTTGCAGTTTCATCAGCAGAAGTCAGCTTCAAGACTCACACAGGAGTTCGTAGGCCGCCCCGCTTACAGTTACAAAGATCACAGCAGTTATACCATTTCCAAGGTCTAAGCTACGTCATTACTTACAGGCTGAATGATTCTGATTGGCCAAGAAATTGATAAACATAGTAATTTTCCACACATATACAGATAGACAGAAGCATATCTCCATAGATTATGCCGCTGACACTCGGACCCTGAAGTTAGGCACGTCGTGACCTTCCAGGTCGCAAATTTGGGTTGCTGGGTGTCAGCATGTCCCGAACAACAACTCAGTCAATCTCCAACAATGCCAGTGGTTCCTTAACCTGTAAGCAAGAAGACTAACACACACACCGACACACATCTTTTCCAAGGTTGGATTTGGCCAGGCTCTATCTATAAACAGGAGTCTCGTCTCAAAACATCAAGATAACAAGTTCTTTCTCTCAGGATAGGACACTTTAGTCTAAATGGAAACTATAGGATTTAACTGACAAATGGTCCCTTAAACTATAGACTTCAATGACCCCTATGTGTTTTAACATGTTGAAGACCTTTCTCAAACACAAAACCAGTCCCTATTTCATTTCTGGAAGCAATGGACAAGTAATGTAAATAGTAAATAGGCAAGCAATGTTAATACATTCAAATATCAAATACTGACATTAAAGAATGCATGAAAATAACATTTCATTAATCACACTGGTAACTTCTATAACAAAGTAAAATCTCCAGAGAAGTCATCCAACTCATGTGATATTTAGAAGGAAAAATATTGATTAATACCTTGATTATAATCACTTCTTACAAATACATTGAAGCAGCAGTGGATTCCAATCCACCCTCTTCAACACTGATTCTTCTTCCTGTAAAATCTGTCTGTAAGTTGGGAAAGGCTATTCCATGCTAATTTACTTCATCTACAGTATTTGTGCAATTCTTGCTAATTTCCTGACACATGATTTGTGATTAAATTGGTTAAAAACATAAAAGAAGGAACTTAATACTACCACTAAGTATTAAATATTTAGGCCACTAAATACTTTTTTCTTTTCTTTTTTTGCCCAGGAGTGTATATTTTCACAAGTGCTGATGAAGGAAGATATCGTCAGATATTGTTCTTCATGGAATATCCATGATGTCTATGACCTATATCCCATCTGTCAATGCTCTTCAGAATAAAAAAGGATCAATTTTCATCCTTGTTCTGACCTTTGTATGCCAAGTTTTACTCGAAACGTGTGTGAAATGTTCTGTGTTAGACAACACTGTGCAGGGATGCAGTATTGACATCTTAAATTAATAGACAGAAAAATCTATGAAAAAGCTACAGAAAGGAAGGAAAGCAGAGTTAATATGCAACATCGCAAGCTTAAATAATTATGTGTCATGTCAAAAGAAGCACAATTTACACAATATATCTTATATTTATTCATTTTTTAAGTTGACTTTTATTTTATTGGTTTTGCCTTTTGTCAGTTTATTATTTTAAAATAATTACCTGACAAAGATGAACTAAAGAATCAAGCAATAATTACATTGGAACAGAAATATGGTGCAGAAATTTCAGGTCATTTTTAATCCCACAGTTCATTTCTAAGAATTGTAAATTACTCTTTATTTGACTCCTGAGATTTCCCCCATGATGTCTTGAGCGGACCATGACATGACGAAGAGCTTCTCGACGATGTCTTGGATTCGGATCAGGTGCGGTCAGATCTCTGACATTTTCTCCACCTCAGCGTGTCTCATTCCTCTCCTCTCATCTTCTCAACAGCTCGTAATTAAAGCTCCTCTTTTCCAATGACAAAGCTCACACTATTGTGAAAACCTGTGAACATATAAGTGACTCATATCATCCATACCAGATCATCAAGACATCTACCACTCGTCCTCAGAGAATTCATCTTCACTTAGTCATGAGTTATGACTATCATTTCTGTCATCTTAACAGAGCTAAGACTGCTTTTATGCTTCATGTCTGTACAGAAATGATGGCATTTGTATTTATATAATATGTAATACACTGAAATCCAATCACTTGCTATCTAGCTGTTTATAAAAGTGACTTTTAACTTTAACAGTAAAATCAGTTTAAAAGTCTTACTGAAAATAAAACAGTCCAATAACATCATGTTAAAACTGATATTTCACTTTAAATATACAGGTGCTGGTCATAAAATTAGAATATCATCAAAAAGTTGATTTATTTCAGTAATTCCGTTAAAAAAGTGAAACTTGTATATTATATAGACTCATTACATGCAAAGTGAGATATCTCAAGCCTTTATTTGTTATAATTTTGATGATTATGGCTTACAGCTTATGAAAACCACAAAATCAAAATCTCCGAAAATTAGAATATTACATGAAATCACACAGTAATTACACAGTAATCCCATGGTCATTGAACCAGGTTTTGGTTCTTTTGGCAGTGTGGGCAGGTGCAGATCCTGCTGGAAAATAAAGGAAGCATGAAGTGCTCTGAAAATGTCCTGGTAGACGGCTGCGTTGACTCTGGATTTAATAAAGCACAGTGGACCAAAGTCCTCTTTTCTGATGAGCAAATTTTGCATCTCATTTGGAAACCAAGGTCCCAGAGTCTGGAGGAAGAATGGAGAGGCACACAATCCAAGATGCTGGAAGTCCAGTGTGAAGTTTCCACAGTCTGTGTTGGTTTGGGGAGCCGTGTCATCGGCTGGTGTTGGTCCACTGTGCTGTCCACTCAACGCAGCCGTCTACCAGGACATTTCCAGAGCACTTCATGCTTCCTTCAGCAGACAAGCTTTATGGAGATGCTGACTTCATTTTCCAGTAGGATTTGCACCTGCCCACACTGCCAAAATAACCAAAACCTGGTTCAATGACCATGGGATTACTGTGTAATTACTGTGTGATTTCATGTAATATTCTAATTTTCTGAGATTTTGATTTTGTGGTTTTCATAAGCTGTAAGCCATAATCATCAAAATTATAGCAAATAAAGGCTTGAGATATCTCACTTTGCATGTAATGAGTCTATATAATATACAAGTTTAACTTTTTTAACGGAATTACTGAAATAAATCAACTTTTTGATGATATTATAATTTTATGACCAGCACCTGTACAGTTGATATTTTAAACATCTGATATCCTTATTGATAACCCACTTTAGACATTCTGCTAACTATAAGTAACTTTGCAAGTACATGTCAGCTGGCTCTCATTAGAGTATTAGTAGACTGTTAGATTAGAGTTAGTAGATTAAGTTGAGATGTAACAATTCTAGTCAGTATAATGTCTGTTGGGGAGCATCAAAATAAAGAGTTAGCAGATATTAAGCAGACAGTCTACTAATACTCTAATGACTGCTAGTGGACATGTAGTTGCAAAGTTACTTATAGTTAGTAGAATGTCTAAAGTGGACTATCGAAATAAAGTGTTAGGCCTGTCACTATTGGAAAAAAGGTTCAGTGAGGTTCTGTATAAAGAGAAATGCCTTAAATGATTGCTTGATACTTTTAATGTCAAGCAGGTTATTTCATGTTTTTCTAGTGAAAGTGTTTACGAGCTGTTTAATTTGTAAATTTAATTTAAATAAAAAATGCATTAAAACAGAATTACAGATAAATTGGCATATCATATGTAGTTCTCTAACAGAGTTAAGATCACAATCATCTATTGTGAAGGCTGATTTCATTATGGTTGTTGTAGCGCTGTGCTGGAATTTATTTTCGAGAAAGTATCACGTCTAATAATGGGTAAAGCTACAGTAACGTCTTCAGCTAGTCAGCTTGAGATCCTTCCCATCTAAACTGGTTATATCTCTTAAGTCTAGTAGTGAATGTTTTATGAACAGTCAAGTCAAGTCAGCTTCATTTATATAGCACAATATGGACTGTTTCAAAGCAGCTTTACAGTGATAATAATTAAAGTAACAGAGATTCTTCTGGCTTTACAGCAGCTCTAGGATAAAGTTATTGTCCAGCTAAAGTTAGTTTTGATCGATTCACTTCCATTGCAAAGATCATTAGTTATTAACTTAGGGGCTGCTAACATGACACCGTTCTAACAGAAAACCTTTAACGCGCTCCGGCCCGCTCATTCGCACAACAACAGTGCCTGGTGGCTCGAGAACGCAAACCTTCAAGGTGCAAGAAAATAAAAATAAAAATGGTATAGGATATGGTATAGGATAACCATATTCATCCACACAGTCACAAAGAGCCGAAGCACAACCAAAACAATGTTCTTCTGCAAAGTGCATGCAGTTTTGATTTATAACCACTAGAGGGCCAATTAAAGCTAAATTCATAAAATGATCCCATGATGGGAACCCGTAAAAGGTTATATAAATGAAGCACCTGGCAGAACCCTTTAATTAAAGCCAATTCACACCGCACACACAAACACCAACAAACATGTTTGTTGAGTTTTGTTGGACCTGAGTGTAACCCCTGTAGGTTTTCAGTTTGTTTTCACCCTTCTGAACATGTTCAATCAGTGTTTGCTGGTGTCTGTTGGCGTTTGTCCATGCGGTGTGAACTGGCCTTTAAAGTTCCATATAGAAGCTTTTCTTCTAAGAGTGCAGGGTGGTCCTTCTGCGAGATTTACACGTGTGTGTGGATGCGTGCATGTGCTGATGTGTGTGTGCTGATGGTTTGCTTCCTGCATTATTCAGCAGCGCCGGATCTGCCACAGATCCACATCTCTGGAGTGTCAGACCATTATTCAACCCTTCAGCTGGTTAGCACAGTAACCTTGTGCGGCACACGGAGGAGCCAGCTTTACACAAAATATATGACCTGATGCATCTGGAATCAAATGAGAGACCTTACAAAGGAGACGCATATGTGCTTCAACATCACAAAGCTCTCCGTGAATGTGAATGCCACTATTGCGCGTGCACACATGTGCATGTGTGTGTAACCCGTATTTGCCATCCAGATACAAGCATAGTAGTGTCAAGGGTCCTAAATGTTCATCCTTGGGTTTGTGTGTGGATTTGGGCTCATCAGGAGCTATTTTTATCTTCCTCCTCTCACAAAGCTATTTAAAGACTATAATTATTGTGGTAATCAAACTAAACATGAAATCGCTTCGATTCCTTTTCATTGACAAAACAATACAGCCATTTTTCAAGGTCAGTAAGTTAAATATAGTATAAATTAACTGATAGCCTTTACTGTATGAAAACAAATGTGCAAAAATTACTTTCTTTACTCACTGAGGGACAACTTTGTTTCTAATAAAGGTCTAAAAGCTGCATTTTAGTAGTTTAGAGTAATCCTTTTAGGGGTAAATAATGTACAAAGATGTCCCTTTAAAGCAACAGTCCAACCAAAAATTATTGACTTGAATGATTGACTGTATTGATTTTCTTTCTTCTGTGGAACATTAACCAAACAGTTTCCGTTCAAATTGACTTCCATTGTATTTACAATGTAATTAATTGTTAAAGGGATCCGAAACACTTTGGTTACCAACATTCTTCAAAATATATCATTTTATGTTCTACTGAAGAAAAAAAAAGTCTTTTGGGTTTTGGGATGACATGTGGAGCAAACATTTCTGACACTGATAGAGGAACCCCAATATAATGAATTTGGCATCAAATAATACAATCACAATTCAAACACCACTGAAACAAATTGTAGCTTTTAATGGCGTCATCACTGTGGCCAGTCCTTGCCAGCGTTTGCTCGAATTGATCAATTTCAGTGGCAAAGCATGTTTCTGAATCTGTCAGGTCCTAATGGCTTTGGTCTGTTAGAACAAGACTGAAAGTGGTCTGACCGTGCGCTGTGAGAGTTGAAGTAAAAAACACGGCCCATTTCTCCGTCTCCGCTCAATCCTCAGCTGTTCCTTACATTATGATTGTCAAAACTGATATGAAAGTGTATTGAACACAATGGGGCAGGAAAACAGAGAACATGACTGAAATAAATCATTACTGAAGCATGACCATGAGTGTGAAACATCAGTTAAATGCTGGATGAAACGCCACACTGGCTGTATAAACCCACTGATTTACAAATTGAATTTAAAAAAGTGACATGACAGAGAAAGAAGCATGATTTTATTAGATCTTTTTAGGTAACTTCATTTAAATCGGCCAACAGGTTCTATTAAATGTAAGTGAAGTTAAAGTCAGCATGAAACAGAAGTTGTGATAGTCTTTTCTTCCCTATTGTGACGTTTATCCGAGTGAAACGGCTATTTGAACAATAAAAATGTAGGGCGGGGCTTGATTTTGTCCATGGGGAGTTGATTGGATGGTTGTGGTTTGCTATTGGTGGATCTCATGTGAGTAACAGGTTGCCCCGCCCTCACGCCAGTAAACACGGCATTAGGTTACACCAACAAAAGTCATTCTCAGTCACATGAGGCATAAACAATATAGTATTAAATAAACTTAAACTTCCCTACTATATAGACCTTATGTAGCCCCGCCCCTGTCAGCACTGCCCTCGTTGTCTTTTGACTTCCGGTCTGTATTTTCACAGCGATCTTGCGTATTTATGAATGAACGGCTTGTTTTAAAATCTTCTCGGTCTACTGACATTTGTTAAGACATCTGCTTTAAACACTACAATCCTCATGATAACTTTTGTTAACTTTACATTAAGTAAATCCACTTCAACGAGGCGTTCATTCATAAATACGCAAGATCGCTGTGAAAATACAGACCGGAAGTCAAAAGACAACGAGCCAGCGCTGAAAAGGGGCGGAGCTACATAATGTCTATAGTATGGGAAAAACAGTATGTGACAAAAGAAGGATGTCCGAATTCACAGTACTCATAAAAGAGTCGGTAAAAGTACCTGGATGATCTACTACTTC
Organism: Abramis brama; assembly: GCF_963993115.1. Classification (NCBI taxonomy): domain Eukaryota; kingdom Metazoa; phylum Chordata; class Actinopteri; order Cypriniformes; family Leuciscidae; genus Abramis; species Abramis brama. Next base: position 37,352,628 of record NC_139974.1, read on the forward strand.
TGGTGAGATTCTGAAGTGTGCATATGATGGACACTTTACTATCCCATGAGGCTGCCACGCAGCTGGTAGATCACATGATAATGACACATCATGGTGGATGCAGTACGATGTCCAGATTGCATTCATATACACACATTCATACTAGAACGTACTTTTTTTTAGCGGTCGTGAAGTAATTACTTATTCAAAATATGTACCTACTCAACGTATCTTTTGTTTATCTGGTTCTTATTCATCCCAACAGCACCAGTGTTGTTGTTTTTTAACTCTTTACTGACACCAACTGGTCTGGATGCATGAAACTGGTTTACTGACTGACACTGCTTCAAATCAAGGTGAAGTCATTTGGTTTGACTTTTTTAGTTTGTTTAGATGCTCCTTTATGTTTATTCTGTGTAAAGCACTTATATATTAACTAACTATATTAAGTTTTTCTTGTTGCTATTATCATCAAGAGTTAAGGCCCGTTCTAATCAAGGTTCACACGGATCTGCGAAAACTATTAAAAACTGCAGTGTTATGCATGCCAGACCAATAGTTGGCAATGTTACTTTGTAAAGAAATATAACGCGCCTATAGACTGAACATGCAACACACATGCGCATGACGTCAGCGTTTCACAAATTCACGTTTTTGTATAGTTTACACAGAGACTTGCATTCGAAACCCGATTTCAAAAGCTTGCATTTTCAGGCCGCCAAAACGCTGTTGTCGTGTAAGCGGCCAAATTGCATAAAAAGTTTCCCGTTTTTAGTTGAAAACGGTGTCGTGTGAACGGCCCCTAACTCAGTCAATAGCAAGACACAACTGATCATGTGATTTCAACATGGTGGCATCCTCTGTTTCTAGAAGACCGACTGGTCTGGACTGGTTTTTGTAATTATAATTGTGAGCACATGTCCTGAAAAGTAATGTTTGGTGAGCAAGTCAGGGAAAAGAACAATTGTAGTCTGGAAGCCTGTCTAAAAGTAAGACTGTTCAATTCCTCATTCCTTATCCCTAAAGAGCCAGTCTGACTGCAACGTCAGATTTCACCCGTGAGATTTTCCGGAGCAGAGCTGGCTCCCTTTATCAGAAGCACATCTCATTTCAAATGAGCAGTACAGAACATAAACTGTCTGAAGAGCTCTGATAGGGATCCGGTTTAGATATCGCGTGTCGTCATCAGCGCTGAGCCGCGTTATAATGTTTCTGACCTTACTCTGTTTGTTTATGAACCCCCTCAGACGCACGCCTCTGTCTGTGTTTCTCCCACTGACCTATTGACTAAGTCTTTTATGGCAGAGTAACGCTTAAAAATCATGAATATTTTACTGATTGTTGCAAGCTGCATGATATTTTTCCTCCAGTGTTAGTGATCTGATTGGCACCCACTGACAGCAGTTAAATGAATAAGTGCAGAGGCCGTTGATACGGAAAGGCTATTCCTGACACAATCGCTGCATGTTTCCGAGTGAATTTAATTGGCTAAAGGCGAGCATACACTGTGCGATGTCTGTGCGATTTCAGCAAGGAACCTACTCACACTGAACGAGTAGATCGCATGCGATGTAAAGCCAAAGCTCAGGATTTATGTGCTCACACTGTACGGTCCGAACGTCGAGCTGCGACTTGACTGCTCACACTATACGTGTGAAATATGCGCGAATCAGCGCGATAAATCCTCGTGCCAGGTTGCGCCTATGGACGATATCATGTAGCCTATCCAGAGATATTGTCAAAACAAGCATCAGCTATCAATATCAAGAAGATTTAGCATTTCCAATTTATATATTAAATTATTAGTAGGCTAGTATTATTGTATTATTATTATTATTATTATTAGGGAAGGCTACTTTTATTATTAAACTGATAGGCTATTATAATTAAATAGCCACGCAACAAATTTCATAGCGCATCACCGCATAACCAACGCGCTGTGAGGATAATAAAATATTAGCCTACATAGAAGCTTTACTTCTCCTCATTAAAAATTGTCTAAAACTTTAGGTCGATTACAATGAATTATATACATATAATTAATTATTAACAGTCTATAATATGTCCGAACACTAATTCATCAATGAAAATTAAAAACAGCTTTATTTAAATTATTTTTTTTTATATAATAAAAGAGGCAAAGTGTACATCGCAGGTGGCTTGGAAGAAGTGGGTAATGCTTAATCCATTTTGCAACACGAACTGGAGGTAAACAACAGTAATAGCTTTGAACTACAGAACTTAAAGATCTCCCTTTTTTCGTTTTTTTTTTTTTTTTTTTTTTTTTTTGCAGATGAAACTGTTTTCGCGCAGGCGCAGTGAGGGAAAAAACACTGAGTTTAGGGCAATCGGTTCGTAGCTCTGCTTCAACTGTGCGATATAGTCACGAGGAGCGACCAAAATTTCTAACATGCCAGAAATTCATCCGACCATCCGATTGCCGGTCGTGAGAGGTTAATCGCCTCTCGTTTCCCCCTGTACACTGCACGAACACGGCACGACAAACTACGCACGACAAAGCTAAAAATCGGCCCGACCCGAAAAAGAGTCGCACGAGTCAGAATTCGGCTCAAAATCGGACGAAAATCGCACAGTGTATGCCCGCCTTAATGCTGACTAAAAACTGGCTATTTCTAAGGACGTGACCCAGAATTGTGTCAGTCTCCGTGTTGATGAAGACGTGAAACGTAAGGCTTTGAATACAGATTAACCTGAGTGCTTTTTAAAACCGATTAGTTTAAAGGGGTGGTTGATTTTGATTTCACTTTTCTAACTTTAGTTAGTGTGTAATGTTGCTGTTTGAGCATAAACAACATCTGCAAAGTTACAATGCTCAAAGTTCAAAGCAAATGAAAGATATTCGCTTTTAAAGCAATTGCTTTTTAAGGACTACAACAAACGGCTGGTAGGAACTACACAAGGTTCCTCCAGGGTTAGTGACATCACCAACCCTAGAATTTACATAAACCCCGCCCCCAGAACACGATTTATAGATTATCAAGACAGAATATGCTAATTAATGACTAGAAGATAACTATACATAAACTACATAAATTCATCAACTAACCATACAGAAACGTCCTGTTGCATTCTACATGTTGTCACTTCTTCTTGAGTCTCTCCATCATTGTCTGACTCCGGTTTGAACATAAAAGGCTAAACTTTTTGAAATTTTCAGTGCATGTCGGTGTGAGGTAAAAGGACACGAGCTCTTGAAGCTCCGCCCTCTGTGCTGGGAGCAGCAGCTCATTTGCATTTAAAGGAACAGACACAAAAACGGTGCGTTTTTGCTCACCCTCAAAAAGTGCCAATTTTAACATGCTGTATAAAAATATCTGTGGAGTATCAAATACTTATTTTACATCTTGTGAAAAGGGCATTATACCACCCCTTTAACAGATGTCTGAATAATAACTTGTGATCGTGATAACTTCTTTGATGGTTGAGATCACACAGATGATAAGACCGCAGGGAATTACTTGAAAAAATATTTATTCAGAATTTTGATACAACACATAAAAAATGCTCAATTGGCTCACATATTCATGTGCATTTTGGTGTAAATCACCATCTCTATTTGTAAAAAAAAAAAAAAAAAAAAATTACAAAATAGAAATGTGCTTGTATCTAAGGATTACTGAGGAAATAGTGAGGCTTAGAAGAAGTGCAGTGGCGAAGAAAAGTGCCTACATGTAATATCTGCAAGAGGTCATGACCTTCGAATGACTAGAAAAGCTTGATCTAATTGTAGAAATTCCGTGTGTTTCTACAGTTTCCCCAAACATAACATGATTCCCGGTTAGTTTATATAAAGCTTTGCTTATGGATGAAACTGGCATAATAAATTGTGTATTATGTACCACTGATTTGCTTGTTTCTCAACTTACATTTCTGACACATATTCTCACCATGCAATCAAATAGATGCTTTTAAACTGACTAAGTCTCATAAAAGAGACAAAAATGGCAAAAAACAGCAGTCAGTGGGAAGAGAAACTTGTTTATCTCAATTTCTTTGTTATTCAGGCTCCTCAAATCACCTGCTCCGAGTCACATCCTGAAAGAATATCCACAAAAGAACCTGTTATTAAGTTTAGCCTCATTTCACATTCATTTTCCATTCCATTGATCCAGCCTTTGAGACCTTTGACCTCTGTGCTCTTGTTTTGCGGTGACAAAGAATAACGAACAATGTGTCTTTTTGTTTACAGCTTGCAAGCCGTGTGTTGTCATGGTTTGTCATTTATCCACTGTGGTGTTTGTTTGAGTGTGTGTGCATGAGCGCGCGCGCGCGCGTGTGTGTGTGTGTGTCTGTACTGGATTTCCAAATGTCTTCAGTTCAGGTCATCTGTCCATCTGCTCTTCCTCCTCCTGGACTTCTAGAATAATTGGAGAAACGGAAAGCCATTGAGTCTAAAGTATTAAAAGATGTTATCACTTGTTTATTGGCTAGATGTATATCTCATGAAAGGTGCAGTTGTATTTGGTGGAGAGCAGGAGCACATGTACTGCAATGTAATGAGTGTCGAGAAGTTTGAACACTTTAATTCTGAGGCTTCCGGACAATCATTTCAAATCACAGTAAATCACAGTAAATTCATGTGTCCTGTTACACCAACACACCCCAAAACCTCCTGAACACCATCAATGTTTGAGTGCCCTCTGCAGACTCCAAAGAGTATCACAGATCTCTGTTCACATGGATCAGCAGCAGCACATTCAGCATTGCATTTATATAAGATATGCTGTTTTAGTGCCAAGTAACAGTGTGCACAATCAAAAGAAAACTTTAATGATATAAATATATATCACCGATATGTTTCCATATATAACACATTCATTTTTATATCAATTTAGGGATGCACTATATATCTTTGTTTTTTTATTTAATCTCTGTTTATGTAGGATATTTAAAAAAAAAAATAGATTAAGATTGTACTAATTTAAATGGATAATAGATTATGGCAAATTAAATAAAAATGGACAGATCTTATTTTTATGAAATATTGGAGTATTTATTGTAAATGATTTATCTGTGCACATCATTATTTTTATTTATTAATGTGCCTCGTAATCTTTAATTAAAATATCTTCCCCCTTCCTCTTGCAGCATCTCTTCTCTTCTCTGATGATGAGGGCGGGGCAACCTGTCACTCACATGAGATCGACCAATAGCAAACCACAAACCATCCAATCAATGAATTCCTCGTGGACAAAATCAAGTCCCGCCCTACATTTGTTTTTCTTATTCAAGAAGTAATTTCACTCAGATTTAAGGCACAATAGGGAAGAAAAGACTTTGGTTTCATGCTGACTTTAAGAGTTGTATCAGAGTGATGATAGCAAAACCTTTTGTGTGCATAACAATGAGAAAAAGAACAACCATCTTTATTAATGTTACTTTGAAATGCGCAGCTAACACTGTTTCAGGCCACACACATAACCTCTTTGTTTTTTTGTACACAGGTGAAACTTGAATATCGTGCAAAAGTTCATTTATTTCAGTAATTCAACTTAAAAGGTGAAACTAATATATTATATAGACTCATTACATGCAAAGTGAGATATTTCAAGCCTTTATTTGTTATAATTGTTATGATTATGGCTTACAGCAATATTATAATTTTGAATTTGAAAGCTGTAAGCCATAATCATCAAAATTATAACAAATAAAGGCTTAAAATATCTCACTTTGCATGTAATGAATCTATATAATATATTAGTTTCACCTTTTAAGTTGAATTACTGAAATAAATGAACTTTTGCACGATATTCTAATTTTTCGAGTTTCACCTGTAATACCCAAATACTCATTAAAATAATCTGATTATAACTCTGAGCTATGGACTACTGTGGGCTCGCAAAACTTCCTCGTTCAACTTTCAGATGAATCGATATGTACATACACACAAATCTTGGTGTGTTCTCTCTCTCTCTTTTCTTTTCTTTTCTTTCAAACACTGCAGATAGCAATATGTATTTCAAATAGGAATATGTATTTATCTTACAGCCTATAATGTTGTGGTACATTGTTTTAGCATACACACCATTTTAGCTTGTAATGTGTTTTAACTAGCCTATCGTTTTTTTAGTGTAGCTATATAACATCAGCCATTCATCTGGGCCAGAATTTCAATATCAGTGCATCCCTAATTAATGTATCCATAAATGAATTCCCTGAATTTCCCACATGGATATGAACGCTGCATGGTGACTTTAATGTTAGACGCAGCTGTTTTACTCACCTGTTCAGAGTGTGTAACAGGGTCCTGCTGCTATAGTAGTCTGAGCAGCTGATGAACCAGAACCAAAGTAAGAGAGAAACATACAGGCGTTGACCGAGATGCCTAAAATAAAATAAATAAAAAGGTATTGTGTCAGTAAACTGCTGCCAAACAGGCTTGGGATTTAGTAGATGCTCATGGTTGATTCTGTTTCATGTATTAATGCACTGTAAAAAGTGATCAGTTGACTTAACTTTAAAAAATGTAGCATGTAAAATTATTAAGTTAATAAACTTCATGCTTAATCGAAAAAATTAAGTAATGTGGAATTGTCAAGTTCACATAACTTATTTTTTTCAATTAAGCATTAAGTTTATTTACTTCATTTTAATGCATAAGGAAACTGAACACTTTTTACAGTGTGGACAATATTTAGAGATCTCTATGCCTGGTTGCATAAAGCACTTTAAGTTTTCCCTTAAGTATGAGATTTAAAGCGTGGTTTCCCTTTACCTACGGGAATGATTTAAAGGTGCAGTGAGCGATTTCTGAGAAACACTGTTGATATCAACCCACACAAGCACACCCCTCCCTTCGTTGCATTCAACACGCAATGGATATCTCTTTATCATAGCTGAAGCGAAGCAAAATAATGCTTCAATGACTCTCAAAACTGTCTCGTTCTATAGCTAACATTCATCAGTTCAAAATGCATCATGTGCTCTTGTGTTTTACAGTTCTCTCCACAATGTGGAGCAGCGTGACAGTGTTTTATTGTCTGAGATTTTTCCATTGTGTGTTTAAAGCAGATGTTGCAAATGTAATGCATTTGCTTTCTCGCATGAATTCAAATGGCTTTGTATAATTAGGAGCTTGCTTTGATTAAATGTGCATTCCTAAATAAGTTGATTGGCGCACACTGTTGAGACCACGACCCCCTCCGCATTTCCTCTGTTTACAGATGCCTTCCTTTAATGCAGAGCAGTGCCATTGTTTAACTTTACAACACACGAGGATAAGAAGCAGATGGAGCTTTCAAATAGATCCATGTTCTTAAAATAACAGGGACACCTGTTTACATTCATGTTCACTCCCAGTTTTACAGGTCCATAGTGCCTCATCAGACAATCCAATAAAACATGTCATTTCACCTCGCGGAGGTTTATTGCACTCATTAAACATGACTATTATCTCATCCACTGATGTTTTCACAGCATACAGAGATTAAATACAGGGATTAAATATAGAGATTAATTTTCTGCAATAGATCTAATAGCCACGCACATAGCATAAGTGTGTTTTATGGAAACATGTGCTGTTGAAATCATCCAGATATTTTAAGTAAGTTCTGCAGCTCTGGATTTCACAATGTTTTTTTTCCTTTTTTTCGTTTCCTGGGGTGTAAGAACAGGTCATGACATATTTCCTCATTTTTCACAGAAGATAACACTTCTGTGCTATTGAGCAGATATATCATTTGTTAATCATTTTATGTAAGATGCTGAACGTCTGACCTCCGTGTTTGGAAGTTCTGTGTGGAGGAGTTCTGTCCGCCCGCAAAAAAAATGGTAAAGTAAGCAATTCCACTTTCACAATCCCATCTCAAAGACACAAGGCTTTTGTGTCTCGGGAAGAGATGAACCACATAACTCAGGACATCATAATGTGTTGGGACATGTGAGTGTTTGGTGTATTCAGCATATTACAATGCATTAGGAGGTATAACAGAAGCGGTTGAAGAAATACCTGATTCCTAATGACTGTGGGCGTAGTGGGCTTGTGCTCATACACACTTCCATCTGTTGTAAAAGTTGTTTCACTTCCATCTGTTGTAAAAGTAGTTTCTTCTCCAGTGTCTGTCTCTCCTCCCATTAAAAACTTCTCTAGAACATCACTGCTGGCATTGCCTAATGAGACAGATACAGTGGATCATGAAAAATGAGCAATCATTACACTCTAAACAATGCTTTGTTGTCTTAACCCAATTTTGAGTCAAATATGGACAAACCCAAACGTTGGGTTAAAACGGGTGGGTTTGTCCATATTTGACCCAAAGTTGGGTTGAAACAACCCAGCATATTTGTGTGTGTATGCTTCATGCAAGTACATAAACACATACAGTACCGTTCAAAGGTTTGGGTTGGTAAGATTTTTTGGTTACACGTTACTTTGATGCTCCCCAAACGACAATCTACTGACTATAAGTAACTTTGTAGTTACAACTTAGTAACCCTAACTCTATCAGTCTACTAACACTCTAATGAGAGTTAGTTGACATGTAGGAGCAACGTTACTTATAGTCAAAAGTATGTCCAAAGGGGACTATCCAAATAAAATGTATTAATATTATTTATTAATTAATATTAAATGTATAAATATTTTCACCAATGCTTAATTTATTTGATCAATAATACAGTAAAAACAGTAATATTTTGAATTATTATTATAAATTATTATTATAAATATTATCATTATATATTTAAAATGACTGTTTTCTATTTGAATATAGAAATATATAGAATAAGGTAATTAATTCCAGTGATACAAAGCTGAATGTTCAGTAGGCCTATTCATGTTCACATGATCCTTCAGAAATGCTGATTTGGTGATCAAGAATTTCTTATTATCAATGTTGACAACAGTTGTGATGCCAATTATTTTTGTAACATGTTTTTCAGGATCTTTGATGAATAGAAAGAAAGAATCTTATTGACCCCAAACTTTTGAACGGTACATTGGGCTTTGGTTTTCATGTTGCTGTAATATAAAACTGATGATGATGATCAATGTACAGTATACTGATATGGCCTTTAATTCATTCTTATACTGTAGTTACAGTCAGCAGTGTGTCGTATATTGTGACTTTTCTATGGTTTTACCGGGATGAGAAACAATCCCATTAGAATTCCCACATGCATAATTAGTGTATGACTAAGATTTCTTCTCAGATTAATCTCAGTGTCATGAGCTGGATCTCCTGCTGTAATAATAAATGACACTCTGGGGTGCGGTCGGGTCACCCCTCGCCTAATTAGTTAATTAAAACTAAATGAAAATGACGGGAAGACTTAAAAGGTGCACTAGTGGCCAAAAGTGACGTGTGCATTGGGATATTTGTTTTTAATGACCCTACAAGTTCGATTAAACAATTAAAATATGAGGAAAATATTTTCCTATTTTTTATTTTTTTAAATATTTTAAAATATGAGGGAAGACCAAAACACTAAACTTGGTTAAGGTATTTATCTGACAATTTTTTTTTGCCAAAAAAGGCAAACTACAGCTACAGGTTTACTTTACTATGCAAAAAAAAAAAAAAAATGCTCACAGGAACAAGCATACATTGACTACAACATAATCAGTTATTAATATTTCAACTCTCTGTTGTTTTTGCATGTGTTCATAATTTCTCAACACATTACAGCCTGGCCAAAAAAATTTATGTTTCATTGCGAATAAAACTATTGACTCCAAGCACAACTAGCATTATGCTTACAAAATCTTTAACAACCTTATAATATTTGGATAAAGGGTGAAGTCTTCCTGGACCGGACGGCACTTTTGGCCACTACTGTGTATGAAGAACCTGAAAGAACCTTTTAAAGTTCTATGTAGAACCCATTGAAAACCTACTGAAGAACATGAACTCGAACGTTGAATTGTAGTCGTACTCCGGGGTATGAGTGGAATCATAGTCATAATTATATTGGTCCTCCTCAACACCTGCGAAGACAAAAGAGATTTGATTTAGCTGTTATTTGTGAAAAACATACAATTGTGGGAAACAATGTGGAAGTCAGCATCTGGACAGATCACTCAACATGCCTCAATATGCATTCACACCAGTCAGACAGGGATTATGTCAGCCATTAATTATGACTTCATTTCACAAATACAATTAATGCTTTGAACATTATCTGGCCATCTTTACTGGCCAACACAACTCACCTCACCGAACCATAGAGGACATTGTTTGCCATTGAAAAGAAGCAGTGTCAGTAATTTGAGATCTTTGTATTGCTTCTCACATACTATTGCCATTTGTCAGTTATGTGAGACCATTCAGCATGACATTCCTTCTTCCCAAGCATCCTGTCTTTTCCTGCATATGTGATACTGCGAGATTACTGAGGACTGAGATGTTAATGAATGAAGAGCCAGCAGTAACATCTGTGAAGCCAGTTCTGTCAGGCTCAAGATTGTGAAAAGACCTTTGTTTAACAGATATTTTTCTCTGCAGAGTTTACATTTGAGTTATTTAGATCTGATAACCGTTCATAAGTTTGGGGTGGTTACAATTTGTTTATGTTTTTGAAAGAAGCCTCTATGGGCTGCAAAAATACAATAAAAACAGTAATAATTGTATTATATATATATGTTAAAAAAATATTAAAAAAATAGTTATTTGGATGGATTATGAATTGTAATTTATTTCTGTGATGATAAAGCTGAATTTTCAGCATCATTCCTCCAGTCTTCAGTGTCACATGATCCTTCAGAAATCATTCTAATATGATGATCTGATGCTCAAGAAACATTTCTGATTATTATCAATGTTTTAAAAAGTTGTGCTGCTTCATATTTTTGTGGAAACTATGACACTTTTTTCAGGATTCTTTGATGAATAGAAAGTTCAAAAGAACAGAATTTATTTGAAACCGAAATCTTTTGTAAGATGTTTTACAGTATTGTGGCTATAACAGATTTTTTTTTCAAAGGTAAATTAATAAGATCCTAAATGTATTTTATTCTAGTGTAGGAATGCTTGAAAAAGACAACAAGAGACAAGGCATCATGGGATGTGTAATCAGTCAGCTTGTCATTGCATAAAACCCTGAGCTTCAGGATCATGGCTGGCACTATAAATCATCAGTCTCTTGATGATTCCTCAGAATGGAAATCTTCTAAACCTTTGGGCCACCGTGTTTTTATGGCACTGAAGTCCCTTCAGTACTGATTCTCCTCAGAGTTCAGTTTTGATGGGATCGGACCCCAGAATCTACTTCCTTAAACTGAAAAAATAATCTGTCAGGCTTTTCCTCTTACATCTTCCTCATTTATACAGCTGTTCAGCGAGACCAAGGTGATCAGTGTCAGTGCTTTTTCTTCAGGGAACGTGAATGATATCCAGACTACACCTGGGAGTTCAGCCCAGGAATCCCACCTCATGTGCCTTAGGCTTATCTGGATTTGTCTCACTCCATTTACTTTGAACTTTTTAGGGAGAAAGGCAAATATCAGATGTCAGAGCAGAAAAGGATTGTTAAAAGCTCTTTTCCATTGTAATTTACACCCAGACACATTGTAAAAATTGGTGTCAGCAATTGTTTTCTGAAGGCGCTGATCTTCTGTGTGGTTCAATAGTATTCATAACTTAGAATCCATTTTTACATGGCTATCTGAAATACTCGATTCTTATTGGTTAATCGCAACATCCATTGGTCAGATATTTCCCAATATTCTCCATCGTAAAGGCAACACTGTATATTAGTTCGCTGAAGTTGCTTTTTTCATGTTTCTCATATTACACCAATGATTCACTCGTTTCATACAAACATCTTAGTCATCAGAAGCCCATTTCCTGCACATATAAGAAAAAAAATCTAAATTATGACCAAATGTTGTAATTATGAGATAAAAAGATAATTACGACATACAGATTTTGGCTTATTTTGTCAGATTTTGTCAGATTTTTATTTTTTATGTCATAATTATGATTTACCAAAGCATTATTTTTTCTCTTATGTGGCGTAAATGGCCTTCCAGAGTAATCAGTTGCTGTGAACATCCCCTTCAGTATTAATATTACTGTAATATTGTTTGTCTTGTCACTAGGTGTGTACATTTTAATGGACAATTAGTAACTGGCATTGAGAGTTGATGAATTGTTGGTGTCAATTTATTGTCAGTCTCTTTATACCTTATTTTATTCCATTGTCGTTTGGAAAATAATTATTAGATTAAATTTTTATGAACACTTTAGTTTAGGGTCCAATTCTCACTATTAACTAGTTGCTTATTAGCACGCATATAACTAAGATATTGGCTGTTTATACTTATTAAGCTCATATTAATGCCTTATTCTGCATGACCATATTCTACATCTCTTAATCCAACCCAATACCAGTAATTAGGAGTTTATATAGAGACTAAAGTCATAGTTAATAGTGAGAATTGGACACTAATCTAAAGTGTGACCAATTTTTTTGCTTTATGTGAAGTGTAAAAACCTGTTATTTCTTTTGGAAACTATTAATTGTATTTTATTTTATTTTTATTTATTTTTTTGGATTTTGCGTTGATTTCACACAACAGAAATTCCATATAAACAGAAATTTATGACTAATATTTATTTTAAATGAATGATCTAAGTTCAACATCATGGAGATTAGATACGAAGCACATTTTAGATTCACATTATTTCTTATTGTACATGAGAGTGTTTGACTGACAGCATCATGGAACCCGAAACCCAAATGTTTTGCCATACATGACCAAGAAATGACACTTGGCTTTTGCATCATGGCTGTTTGCCAGTACCATTAGTTCTCTAAACCGTTTCCCAGACTTGCCTTGCTTTATCATTACAATCTCCGCCGAAGGAACAAGCAGTGAGAAGAACGCTCTGAGCAATCTTTCTTCATGTCCTCAATGTTCTTTTCAGACCAGTCATGATCAAACTTACATGCAGTCATACGTCTTTGGAGACTGTTGTCTGCGTGCTAATAATCATCTGCAAGCATAATCTTTTCACTTTCTCTCGAGATTCGTGGGAAACAGGGCCGAGTTAATACCTGGATCAACACCAACAAACAAGTGGTACCATAAACAGCGTGAGGCTCAGCGCTGGGATGTCTGGTGGCCAGGTCTGTGGTCAGCATGCCATGTGAAGTCATCATCCCTAGGGTATACAGCACTGTCTGACTTTATTAAGTGCCATCTGAATACTGCGAAATGAGTCCCATACAGTCCACAACTCGCGCTATGGGTTTTTATCTAAACATTATCGTGCCCCCTTAATTAGATTAGCTTTGCCAAACAAAGACACAAAAATAACAGTATTGTGTTTTGTCTGCAAGTTAACCTGGTGGATTTTAGGGTGAAGGTATTCACATGCCCCGCTGAATGAGTTTTCCTTTCAAGTTCTCCTTCGGCGAGGAAAGTTAATGAAGCTGAGCTGTGAACCTATAACTCAAACACGTGCACCACGTTAAATGGCTTTATTTATCCTCCTTGTCACATTGCCACTGAGATATGAACACAATTCCAGAGTTTAAAGGGTTCAACATACTATCTGGCTGTCGTCCAACTTCATGTTCTCAGTGTAGACTATAAAACCCAACCTGGTCACACCAAACACACAGCGAACAAGCTGGAACACGAAAGAAAAGAAAATTAATGAAAGCTAAGAACAACACCATTTAAACTAAGAATAGTGCGTTTTAAGCTGTGATTGACAATTCGTAGCAGTCACTGACTAACATAGTTTCTCGTGAGGCATTGGGAAATTTAGTCAGGCGGAACTTGACCCTTCAACTCCCACCAACCACCATCAGTCATTCAAAGCCCCCAAAACTTGTGATTTCAAGATGTTATCCTAAAGAAATGTCAAAACAAGAAAGAACTCAAAGTTATGAAAATATCCTTAAGGTAAGACTTCACTCCCATAATGATTTTTGGCCAATGTTTCTCCTTATCGCTCTACACAAACCCCAGGTGGTGGTGGGTTCAGTCCAACATAAAGCATGTTACTCATCTCATGATATCTGCTTTATTAATTCCTATCTTCTGTTTTCCGGTATAATTGATTCATAAAATCGCCAGGCTCTTGTCACATACAGTCGGGCGCATTCCCCAGCGCAGGCTCCCAAGCGCTCCGGCACATGTCAGCGTAAATTCTCGGCGTGCACTAAAAGCGAACAACAAATCACAACGTTTGAATAGTAGTAAATCTTCACTGTGAAGCTTTTATTCTTGCTAAGGATATCATTCAGTCTATCACTTATTGTAGTTCTGCACCACAATGATGTCATGGATGTTCTGTCACTTCCTCAAGACAAAAGAGCAAATTCCTTCTGGTTTCTGCTGAACAGAGCAAGAGAAGGAAGTCGGAGCTGTGAGTGTGTGTCGACAGAAAGCAGCTGTGCAGGGAACACGGTGGGATTACTTTGCCCTCGTGATTGTTGTGACCCCCTGGGGCCGTCTGTCATGCCGAAGACTTTGCGCTGGATTGCACTGTCATACAACTCCATAAGGATGCACTTTTGTGTCCTTTTCCCTGGGAATTTCCAAACCAAGTTATCTCGAGAGTGCCATGACTAATACTAATACATGTTTTAGACAATACATCCTCTTTTGTTTTCTTCAGTATCTATTATTATTTAAAATATTTATTTTTTTATTTAAGGTCGTTTTAACCATAAATAACTATTTCTACCTGATTTAACCCTTAATGTATTTATTTTTTTGGAATAACCTAATGTATTTAGGGTGTTTTTTTATATTTTTGGATTAATAACTCAATTAATTAATTCATTAATTTAGATGTTACCGCATTGCCACATTTTCAGTGTACCGGCTGCAGATCAATAACTAAGCTTGATAACTTTCTGAAAATATAGAAGTCTTCTTGTGCACTCAAAGACACAAATCAAAACCAGATTCCCACAACACACACTTTTTCCTGTCAGCGGATCTCTGCATGCTCATAAACATATTTTGTGTCAATACAGTGAGAACATTTTTTTTACCTAATTCAGGAATTTTCAAACCATTTGTGGGATGCAGAGTGGGAAAAGAAATGAGGGTTGTGCAAAAGTCACTTGGCTGCAGATAAGTTAATGTTTCAGTGAATGACACACACACACACACACACACACACAAACACAGTTTAGTCTAGGGCTGCATGACATACCAGCATTAAATAGAAATCTTACAGCTTCTGAACCCCCATCTCAAATATTCTGGTGGGTCTTGAGATAGATTGTGGGTTCTGGAATGGAAATGTTTGGGAACCCCAATCAGCCTAAATGCATTGAGTTGGACCAACACTAAACACAAAACTAACAAAATTATACCTTTCTTTCTTCTGTGGAATATAAAGGATATATTTTGAAAATGGGTTGTTTTGTCAACACAGTGAAAATCAATGTTGTTTTGGACCCCATAGACCCATGGACAAAACAGTTTAAACATCCTTTAAAATATATATGTGTGTGTGTGTGTGTGTGTGTGTGTGTGTGTGTGTGTGTGTGTGTGTGTGTGTGTGTGTGTGTGTGTGTGTGTGTGTGTGTGTGTGTGTGTGTGTGTGTGTTCCGCAGATGAAGGAAAAAGTCAGGTTTGGAACAACATGAAAGGTAAATTATAAGTTATGATTTGCATATCCCTATGAGGAAACTATTGCAAGTTACCACTTTTCTACAGGTTTCTCAGCCTCAAATACAACACATGCAAACATCTTTTCAAATGCTCAATTTTTTTAACTTTTTATCTCGCTCTAGATCTGTCTCATTCCAAACATTCACACATAGCAAGTTCCCCTATTGAAGTCAATCTCGGTCTCGCTCTCACACACACACACACACACACACACACACACACTCACTCACTCACCCCAGCAGAGCGGCAGCAGTAGGAGAGTTCCTGCCAAACACACTGATATCATCACACAGCGATGAGGTAGTCTTGCCATGTCGCTCTCAAGTGTTGGTGTGTGTGTGTGTGCAGCCTCCACGCTGTGCCTCTGAATGACTGCAGCGTGAGAGTGTGTGTGAGGAGAGGAAACCGCCTGGAGAAGGGGTGGGAGGAAGGAGTAAGAGGGGGTGGGAACTCAAAAATCTTAGATGCCTCATTCATTTGTTAACTAACACCTCCTTTAAACAATACCAGTGTCTGTCTCAACCCTGAAAGTGGATCAGGGCTATAGCTGATGTGACTCTCATTCATTTGAATGGGTTATTTTTAGTAATATGGAATTTTAAGATAGACGAGAGATGAAAAGACTGACCCGGGGTTGGGATGTGGGTCACAGAGCGCACAGAAAGCAGATGTAAATGTCATCCACGCAGCTGTGTGACTCTGCTATTTGTCAACTGATCTTGATTAGTGATAAAGTTGGATGCCTGCTGTGCCGTTAATGGTTCGGAAAAGATGTTTCAAGATCAGTTAACAAGGCATTTAATGTTGGCCAACAAGAAACTTCAGAAAGTGCTTACAAAACACTTGGACATGATTTCATGATAATACCATGTTTTTTTTTATGTACAGTATTAGTTTTCCAAGTTCCTTTAACAGCAGAGGTTTTCCAGGTTTTTAATGCCAAGGACTCCTATGTATCCCCTATCCTAAATATTGCTCCAAACCAGCATTAGTGAGCCAGTTAAAGAAAAAACAAATCTGTAGAAAGGAAAAAGAGATTTAAATAATCTTCAGTATAATATTTGTAAAATATTTAAACATTTATTTTATATATAATAGTTTTATATAATATATAATATTTAATCATTAATCACATTTTTTATAATTTTTTTAACATTTAAACATTTTTAAATGTATATTCTTTTTAAATTATAATAATTAATTCTTATTATAATATTTGTAAAATATTTAAACATTTATTTTTATATATAATAGTTTAATGTTTTAAATTATTTAATCTTTAATCACATTTTTAATTTTTTCAAATATAATTCTTTTTAATATAATAATTCTTATAATATTTGTCATTTTTATATATAATAGTTTAATGTTTTAAATATTTAATCATTAATCAAATATTTTTTTTTACATTTTAAATTATTTATTTATAATATTATTTAGTTGCAACATATGTGCATGTTTGCTTTTTATTTCTTACTGTTAAAATACATTTCATATATTTTTCTTTCAAATTTTCCCCCTAGCACCCCCTTGAAAAACAACTTGAAGTACCTGGCCTAAAGTACAGTTAAAATACTACGGTATATGAACATGCAATGAATATCATTCGGCAACAACGAGTTATAAAAACTCTCTCTTGAAATAGTAAAAACTCAAGGACGCAGAGAAGTTTAAACACACAGACAGTTGTTTTAGTTTCACGTGTCAAATCTTTAAAAAAAGGTGAATATCTTTGCATGCAGGTCTCACAGCCTGCTATGCAAGTGCCAGATGTTTGTGAGTTCTTCAGAGAGGAGGCAGGGGGTTTCGACCGGCCCATCCTTTCTACTCAGCAGGGGCTTGAGGAGAGGCTCAAGGTACATAGAGATGGACTCAGTAGCAGGAAAGAGCAGTGGGTGTTTCAGTGAAGTACGTAAATGAATGAATATTCTGGGCCTTTCAGCCTTTCTTTGCTGTCTTGCTGCACTGATATGGCCCGTTCCCCAGCCCTCGCTCTTGGCTCTCTTCAAACCCTCTCCACAACCCCCAGCTGTGTGAATTGGACCGTGGGACTGTGTGGGTGAGCTGTGCATCCGTGAGACAAGACAAGCACCTCCTACAACCAGTTAAGATCCCATTTTCCTGCTTTAAAAAGCCTAGTCCTCTTATTTCAATCCTAGTCTGTGCCCGTGGGCTGCAGACACACCCTTGGTTTATGCGGAAATCTGAGATAACATTAAAAAGAAAGCAAAACCTCAGGCTGACTGCAGGGAGACTGTCAGTGCCCACATGGGTCATGCAGTGGGAAACGGCCATGTTGCTACTGTGCAAGGTGCCAATTCAAACAAACCCCAGTGTATTATTGCTCCTCAGTGGAGTTTGAGGGAGAGGATTTATGTGTTGGGTGTGTAGTATATTAATTTTGTGTTGCTCTTTTACTTGAGTGTAATTTCTCAGGGTTTGACATGAGTAAAGATGCTGTCTGATGCTGTTTTTTGATCTGGTATTTTGCTTTAATGTTCTCATGTGAAGTCTTTTATGACAGGAAATCTGGGGAGCTGCCAATTATTGCTTGATCTCAACATATTTTGTGGGAAAAAATGAAAATATATGGTAAACAATAATACAATGTTTATGCAAAAAAAATTTCATTGTCCCTCCAACATCGTTTTTTTTTTTTTTTTTTTTGCATTAAATACTTTATGAGATGGAGAAAAAAATTGTATGGCAATGCTTTTTAGTGAGCAAACAAGTTTTGCGAGGGGATGCAAAGGTATTGTGAGTGAACGCAAAGTTTCTCTTTTTTTAATATTGCTATTTATGTTTGAAATGTAAAAAAATTTGTTCTCTGTGAGCGAACGCAAAAGCATTGAAATAGATTTTTTCCTCCCGTCTCATATTTTTTCCATCACCATGTCCCTTTAGGGGCTCCGTAGTTATGTTCTTTTGTCATTTCATTATTATTTAGTTGTTTTGCTATTTAGGTTTAATTAATTTTCATTTCAGTTTTAGATTTTATTTACTTCTAATTAATAATTTTAGAACTTCGACTTTTTTTGTTCGTTTATTGCCAAGGTAACATTTCTAACTTTCGTTTCATAAGTTTATCAACTAATATTTATATTTTATTTCAATAGTTTTAGTTAAGGATAATAACCCTGCATTCACATCCCGAGTTCAGCAAAATAGTCACTTGCAAGCAACCAAAGCATTCTTAAGTTTTTCTCTGAAACATTTTATGTTACAATAAAATATAGTTTCTTAGTAGAAATTGCTTTTTTAAAATGAATCTAAGCCACCATGGTGAGACACACCGGAAGAATAGGATAGTATTTCTCTTGTGAGGGATAAGTGGGGAAGGGATTAGAGATTGATATCTTCACTCCCTACCCCTATAAGAGACCAGGCTTCATCTAATGCTTCACTTTCTCTTGTAAACATTTTATGAACTGTATATTGCAGTCATAATTAAGTGTTTTGGGGGAAACATAAAACATCACTTTTGGATCCTGAATTGAGCTTTTACAGGGGTTGAGCCATCATAGAAGTGTTTGGAAAGACTCTGTGAACATTCTCCAGTGGGGGTGAATGGTGCATGGCTTCTCTCTTGATTTACATGTGAGCAGGATGTTAGCCACACTCCCACTGATCTCTCCGCGTGGGCACGGCTGACCAGCGCATCGGATGGGATGTGTGTACGTGAGAACAGAGAGAAGATGAGTCTCGGGGGTCGCCGGAGACCCCAGGGGGAGATGGGATGGATCTGCCGCTCTGGCTGTGAGGTCCCACAATGGACAAGACGGTGGGAGAAAACATTTGTGAGTGTTTAGCAGAGAGCATTTGCATGGAATCTGGGCTCTCATCCAGAAGCTGTTTTCCATGCACACTGTAAGAACCTGTGAGGAATTCTGCATCATGGACTGCTTACACACTAAACTCACTCTTTTTATGCGTTCATTTCTCTTTAAAGGAATATTCTGTGTTCAGTACAAGTTGAGCCCAATCAGAAAATGTAGAATTTTCTTTTGGATTACAGTGAGACACTTAATGTAAGTGAACATTAAACTAGTGTAGCCACAGGATGTAAACAATTTGCTTGTTAACTTGATTTTAATTGTGGGAAAAAATCACTTACTTAACTTTTCCGTGTAAAGTTAAACCAATTTTACAATTTAAACAACCGTGAATGATGAGAACATCTTTACAGCTTAAATAATACATAGCCTACGTTTTAATAGACGGATTAATGTAAATTGCGTTTATAAAATTGTAAGATCCACATTTCAGCTTTTAAATCCACTGAAAAGTGGCCACAATTTATTTCTAATGTACCTCATTGTAACCTCATTGTATTGTTCTTTTAAAAAAGAAAAAAGAAAAAAGAAAGAAAGGAAAAAGAGGCATTTATTCAGTTTGGCAATTAAAAATATACCTGTTTAATGAGCTTAACTTAGATTGAACCCAGAAACAATGCAGTAAGTCATGACAGGTTTGATTAACATTACTAGATGTTTTTACACTTAAAAATAATATATATATACTATATATATATATATTTGCATTGATGCCATAGAAGAAAAAAAATTGTTCCCCAAAGGAACCTTTCAGTGGACATTTCTAAAAAATAATTTTTCTTTTCTTAGGGTAAAGAACATTTTAATAATTAGAAGAACTTTTTTCACTATAAAAAAAAAACTTTTGTGGTACGGAAAGGTTCAGTGGATGTTAACGTTTTTTCATAGATAAAGGAGTGTATGTTTAAAATGCCATGCTGTAACACACAGTCCACGCGGTAGCCAACCGTACTACAGAAAAAAAAAGAAAACTGGCACTGATCTGAACTTTCCATGATGTTAAAGCTCCAACATATGAAATCAGATATAACAGAGTAAAAAACATGGCCAATATTTAGTCCAACGTCTATTATTTTGAATCACTTGCTGAAAGCCAAGAATAAAGTCTGAAAGCAACCGACTGTTAACACTTATCCCCCCATCTGCAGATCACTCGTTTAATGCTGGCACTGAGAGATGTTCTCAAGTGATAAGAATAGTATTTTTGATACACAGCATGAACCCAGATCAACCACACAACAACATTCGTTTAAATGAGAAGATGCAGTTGACACAGCTGGGAGGATCTGAACCTTCTCTCAGCCATGAAGGATGTCTTATGCACCATAAAGCGGTTATATAACATTTTGATGAATCACTGTATGTCTGGACTCAAGGTTTTCTTCAATATTATATTTACTACAGTCTCCAAAGGAAAGAATGCAATACGTGGAATAGCTTAACTTTCAGGACATTACAAATAAAGGGCAGAAAAAGGAGTTTTTTACAGCAAGATCCATTTTCCAACCTTTCAATAAACAGTTCTAAAAAATAAATAAAAAACTTTGGTATCACTTTATTTTACAGTCCTGTTCCCCATGTACATATTGTAATTACAAAAACTAGGTAAACCTAACCCTAAACCTATCCCTAAACTGGATCTTAAATCAAATGACCTTATATTACCAGTACTTTCTTAGGTAAGTACACTGTAAATACACATAAGTGTAACTTTTTTTCTTATAAGACCATTTTAATAATCTAAAGAACTCTTGTCTACTATATGAACCTTTTGTGGAGTGGAACGAACTATTGGATGTTAAAATATTTGATATGAGTCTCAATGGTGCCCTTTAGTGGAGCATTTGTTGTAATATGACCGGTGATGCATTCACATGTTTTACAGGTATAAAGCTGATTCAGATGGATTTGGTTTTGAGTATTTAGTTTTTATGTTTGTTTTTTTCTTTACAGTTTTTCTCCATTGGTTTGGCTCATTTCTTGAAACAGAAATTACATTCTCAAAACAACATGGACAAACCTCAAAACCACTTGGCAATTGTTCACAACAGAATTGAATTTCTCATTCATTTAATCAAATTGCAAATGTCTAAGTACATGTCTCAATGTCTCAGTACATCTTTGCAAATGATTAAGTACAGGTAGCCTACATTTAGCACAATTTCCAAGTGAATAGATCTTGTTGATCTAAACTGATTGTTGATTCTCAGTCTAATGGTTGTTCGCTCCAAAACGTGTCAGCGTCATTTCATTGTATAAGTCATCACATGCACAATAGTCTGTTCAATTGTCAAAATTAGTCAAGAACATAATACCATGAATACCATATATATATATATATATATACACATATTATATATACCATATCATATTATTGGCCACCGGGCCACGGTGGATGTCCCAGGCCAGCAAGGGGGCAATATAATGTGTGCTGCCATATCTGAGAATGGTGTGGCCACTCACATCCCCAGTCTTGGCCCGTACAATACACAGAAGCTCTTCATCTTCCTGGACCGCCTTCATTTTGATTTGATCGCTGAAAATGAGAGAGGCCTTGTAGGGCCTCACCTACCACAATATGTCATTGTATGGGACAATGTGAATTTCCACCGTGGCCCGCTCATCAGGGCCTTGTTCACTACTCATCCAAGGATGGTCATGGTGTTCCTACCACCTTACTCTCCTTTCCTCAATCCTATTGAGGAGTATTTCTCCGCTTGGAGGTGGAGAGTGTATGAGCATCGGGCTCAAGATCAGAGGTCCATGCTCCATGTGCGGATATTACAGGAGCTCAGTGTAGGGGATGGTTGCGACATGCACGCCGTTTCTTCCCTCGTTGCATCGCAAGGGAGAATATACGCTGTGATGTGGACGAGAATCTGTGGCCAGACAGACAGCAGCGTGTGGATGGCCAGGAGGGTGAGGACGGTGGCCAGGAGAGGGAGGGCGAGGACGGCGACCAGTGAAGAACTGTTAGTTGTGAAACTCCAGCTTTATTTACAGCACTGTAGGCTCTATATAATTTTCATTGTTTTTTGTTTGTGTGTTTATATTACAGTATATTATGCTGTATACATTTTCTTTTTACTCTGATGTATGGAAGTTACTTTATGTGTGTGAATGATAATGGTTAAAATTTCCTTGGCAGTATGAGTGCAATGATGTCAAACGTTGGAGGCTACTCTTACCCTAAAATCCTATTTCTTTTTTTCAGTTTTATACACAATTGTATTCTGTTAGCTAGACAAAAAACAGTACAGTAACCACTGTCAGTGAAGGACTGGGCTAAGACTGAAAGGTGGACATGAGGGATATTTCAATGGTCCTCTGCCATAGTGACAAAACATCTAAACATTTTGACTTGCAGTGCTTACACAATGCCAAAGGGACAAAGCATTTTGGGGGCACTGACTGTTTAGATGAGAAGGAAATTTAGTTTTGACACATGAGTGAACTGTTTTGGGAGAGGTATGAGCTTTTGCAGGTGAACCATGGTGTTGTGCCGAACCATCCACGTTATTTTGCCATACCTCTCCCAAAACAGTTCACTCATGTGTCAAAACTAAATTTCCTTCTCATCTAAACAGTGAGAACGTCCGGTCTGTTTCAAGAAATGAGCCAAAGCAATTGAGAAGGATCTTTGCCATTTTCGTGGCACTGACTCTTTATATGGGAAAGGAATTTAGTTTTGAAGCATGAATGAACAGTTTTGGGAGAGATATAAGCTTTTGCAAGTGAGCTATAGTGTTGTGCTGAACTGTAAGACTGTTTTGCCAAATGATCTTAGAGTTTTGAGAATGTAATTTCTGTTTCAAGAAATGAGCCAAACTAATGGAGAAAAACTGTAAACCCACCCACAGTGCAGATGTATAGGGAAAAAAGGCATTTGGGATAGAGGCCAAAGTTTGGGATACCTGCAAAATCTCTGGTTCCCATGGTTCCCCTTCCTGGAAGCACATGCAGGAAATGAGCTCACTAAGAAAAACGGTCTGTTACTACAGCAAAGGCAGAAATGAACGATGGTTAGCTGTTATAACCACACCGCTAAGACATCCACATGTGTCAGTTAAACTAATGATTCCCTAACATAAAAGAAAGATAGATAGATAGATAGATAGATAGATAGATAGATAGATAGATAGATAGATAGATAGATAGATAGATAGATAGATAGATAGATAGATAGATAGATAGATAGATAGATAGATCTATTTTACTCTTACTAAGGATTAAAAATGCACTGGTTCACAATGACTAATAGCTTCTCATGTATTTCAGCAATGGTTAAAAGCTTAGTCCCAAGTTAGCATTCTTCTTGTCCCCACAGGAGGATTTAAGGACCCCTGTCCTTGACCTTGACCAGTGTTCAGGTTCATGTGCTTTTTCCTTTGTAAATCAGTCGTGGATTATGGTCTGAATGGCTATCCTGAGAAGCCTAAGAAAACAGGGGCTGGGTTTCTCTGGGACTGATTTGTAAGTGACCTCCACCTCACACTCCCAGAGTAAAGGAGCTCCAGTTAGTCCAAATTAGGTCAAGTGTGTGTCCACTGACGATGTCTTCGTTTTTTGTTTTTGTTTTTTTAAATCCTTTTTCTCAGTAGGAAGTTTAAGGTGTGAGTGGATTTGGAGAGCAGTGAATTTTGGAAAGGAACAGGAACGGGGGAAGGGGAGAATGAATGGGCATAAATTGGGTTTAGTCAGTTTATCTCCTTCACACATATCTCAGTTAAAGGAACACTCCACCGTTTTTTCATATTAAACTATGTTATTCCCTTAACTAAGACGAGTTGATACATACTTCTCTCGTCTCAATCGCTCTGGCACGCGGCGACACTCTTATAGCACTTAGCTTAGCCCAGTTCATTCATTAGGATCCAAACAGAGATGAAGTTAGAAGCGACCAAACACCTCCACGTTTTCCCTATTTAAATACAGTTACACGAGTAGTTACACGATCAAGTATGGTGACACAAAATAAAACGTGGCGCTTTTCTAAGCGGGTAAAAAGGATAACTATAATGTATGGCGGAAAACGTGGAGGTGTTTGGTCGCTTCTAACTTCATCTCTGTTTGGATCCTAATGAATGAACTGGGCTAAGCTAAGTGCTATCAAAGTGTCGCCGCGTGCCAGAGCGATTGAGACGAGAGAGGTATGTATCAACTCGTCTTAGTTAAGGGAATAACATAGTTTAACATGAAAAAACGGTGGAATGTTCCTTTAATCTCTAGAGTTATTCCTTTTGAAATGGACGGTCATTGATAAGAGCCTGTATTTGTTCACTGCTGCTCTGTCTCATGGTTTCTGTGCTGGGGGTTTCATGGCAATTAGTAACTGAATGACGCCTTATTAAACAAGATTGGGAATTTCCTGGAAGATGATTACAACATCTGATTTGACTCATCCTTTTGACCACAGGGCATTCAAAGCCTTTGAATAAGACAAAGATGCAAGTGTGGACATATTTCCATCGAGACCAGTGTGAGTGAAGCCTCTTTAAAACTTTTCAAGCTATGATCTAATCCTAATTTTAACAACAGTCAAGCTAGTCTTATACTATGGTATGCCACACTACAAGGTACTGGTAGGTCAATATAACAAAAAGTATCAAACTACATTGAAGCTACTTATATGACAATATTTTTTTAAATAACTATCCAATTATATAATTAATATCAAAACCCTTTAATATTTTGGCACAAATCAATGTGGGTAGTTTTTCTTTTTTTATGTGAATGAACGATTAATGAACCATTAATGAACGAACCATCCCAAATAAACTGAACAGATTTTTCACTAAATACAACTATAGAAACGAATACAAAAAAAAAACCTAATATACTTCTTTATTTATATAACTGCATATAGGCATAGTGATGGAGTAAATATTCTGCTTTATAAATTTTACTAAAATGCCATGCTGAGACTTAAATTTGTTTATCTTTATGGAAATGTCTGAATAAACTGATTCATTAGAATGAATCTGCCTTTCCAAAACTACATATGAGAGAGCGGACCATAAGGATGAACCGATTCGTTAAAATGAATCAGACTTTTATATAAAGTATGTAAACAACAATGTTGCATTTGGTTGCTCTGTACCGCCAATTATTGGAAAAAGCATCTTGTCACCAGTGAAGCTATACTGTTTTGAAAGAATTTCAATAACTGAAAAATGTAGTTTAGTTAGTTTAACCCTAGTCTTGGGCCCACGGACCGATGGCTGAACAACTGATGCATAAGGCACACTGAACTGGAAACACTTCAGGATTTTCAGTCGTCATCTGATTGGTTGAATTCTACAGGATGTCTGGGATATGTGTGTGTGTCCCGTTCTGTAACGGTCCGCCTGGAAACAAAGATGCTATGACGTCAAACCCCCTCATGGAAAAAGAACGCTGTTGTATTTACAACAGTGACAATGAGCACTTATCAGGATCAAATAAATGCTGGATTTGCAAAAGTATGTGAAGTGTGTAAAGTTTGCGGCATAGACGGAATATTTCACCGATTAGCATTAAGCTTTGTATCAGTAGAAACCCGGTAGTATTTTCGAATGACCGTGCTTCCCTCCCTCATGTCCCCCTGAGACGAGAGATTTCTGTATTGTGCGTCTGGAAAAAAGCCTCCGATGACGCAAAAATCGTCATTTAGCTCATCAGAGGCTTTTTTGTCCAGAGGCGAGAGACTACAGCCAGTAGGAGGAGCTCGTTCCGCATGTGTTCAACCCGTCCATAGGGGGATCTCACGATAAAACACCGTCTTTTCAGTTTCGAGTCGACTAGTAGCCTAGTTGTATCATTTCTTCCGATACTGCCCTCTGTAACCGGTAGGCGTGGCTTGGGAGTGTCCTCATAGGGCAGCGAAGCAAGTGCATTCTGGGAGTTGTTGTCTTTCATCCACATGAGCCAAAAATACATTTTAAGGCTTTTCTCAGTCTAGAAGGCACCAACTTCTAGAATAATTCACATTTCTACTACATAAATGACCCAATTTAAATACACATTCATCTTTCCAGCGGTGAAATATCCCTTTCAAATACGTCCAAGAGTTTCACACACCGGTCTGTTATTGTAGGGACATCGACGTTACATTTTCACGCCCCTAAACATGACGCAGAACAAAACTAACTGTGATTGGTTTAGTTTACAAAATACAGACTATGTGTCAGGCATTGCCATTGTCCTGTCCTTTCAAGTTATATTCATAAACTCCCTTGACACAGTGAACAAAGAGAGTGTGTCACTCCCTGACACACTCACAAACACACCCTCACGAGCCTTTACATGTTATACACTGTAACACTGCAGGGTGTGATATACTGAGATATGCACAAATAAACCCTTTGTTAATGCAGTGTTTTAGAACGGCTCCAGTGCAGATTTGTGTGATCAATATGTTCATTCACAAAGCTTCAAAGTCTTGCAGAACCACATGAAATAAGTCTTCCTCTTTGGCTGTAGCATATGATGAATGAACAGTGTTGGATCCAACAACTCACAAAAATATCGCTGGCTTGCTTTCATGTCTGAAAATAACTTGATAATGTGTCATCTTGTTTACGAATATAAAACAGTCATGCTAACAGCAGTTTTGAATCAGTTTTCATTATATAAAGTGCCCTTTTTGTCACTTTTTTAATTTCTGCTTGTGATTTACACAGCCTTGTCCTAAAAAGACAGCATTTTCCCAGGATTTGGTATCCATATCCCAAACTGCTGTATAGCCTTAATCCTACAAACCCACGCACACTTGACCTTGTTCATGTGGGCTGGCAGCTACACCTGGATCCAATTAAATGTCTCTCACTTTCCTCTTGTTATTCCTAACCAAGGCCAGAACTTCATACTATTGTGTTTTGCTCGCTTTATTAGGGAAACTCTGTTCAAGTGCCGTAATGGAGTTCAAGTAATCAGGACTAATTCTACAGCTTACTAAACCGTTTACAAACTCTAATATTTAAATTCATAAGAGTGGACAAAACAACATTTAGAGCAGAATGTTTTGTGGAAATGTATTTTTACACAAAAATACAACATAGAAATCTGAGAAATATCTCAAATCACAAAATACTTATTTGAATGATCTCCATACAAGCAACCAACTCACCTATATAGAGGTGAAATTTATCACTATAAATACAAACTTATAAAAAGGCTTTAAAATTACTAGTACTACTATGTATATCGTGTGAGTTCTCCATTTGAATGACTGACTAATTGCTCTAAATAGTCCTCACACTTATAGCCTAAAACGTCTGTCTTGAGCCTCTTGGGTCTGTCTTTTGTGCTTGGTGGTGTATTTGTCTCAATCACTCCTGTATTAAACACTTGTTTTGGATTCCCAAGGCAGTCTCTCTGCCGTTGGCCCATTGTGTTTTTTTTTTGCATGAGAATATACTAGTGTGTGTCTCCCATTATTCTTGCCTGAACATGAAACCCTGTCCCCCATCTGTCGACCCCCCCAGCGGGCCACCATGTTGCCGGAGGACAAAAGGCTGCAGGAAACATTGAGAAGACGTGACAATGGCCCTCAATCAAGGTCATGCAAGAGAAGTCCCAGGGTTCAAGCATAATGAATATTACCAGTCATTAGTTAACTCGGCCCGATACAAGTCAGTCTTACACCTGCTCAATTTCTTACAAAAGTTGAAGTGCTTGTGTAAAAACGGTCTGTTTACATGTTAAAATGGGATGAATGGTTTTAAGTGTGCATTCCAAATATATATATATATGTTAGCCTAATAGTTTGTGTATGAGTAAAATGTCTGTGTGAAGCTCTAGTGCTCCATCTAGCGACAGCTTCCTATAAGGCCACAAGGTGCACAAGCAGTCTTAACCAGTCCGAACTGGTTTCAACCATGTCCTTTCACTGTCTGCCATCTAGTGGGTTTTTATGGCATGGTAGTTGAACATTTACTTGTCAAGTTGTGTCCAAAATAATGTAAATGATCAAGACCTTAAATACACATCTTATACCCCTTCTCCACTTTGCTAGAGCATTTCCTGTTTCCTGCCTGTTGTCAACATCTAAACAATGGGCTTCCCATGCGTTATCTATATGTTTGCAAACAAAAAACAACAACAAAGGGATATTGTAATTAAAAGATATTATAGCATGGATGTAATCCCAGGGATTTGTTGGTGAGGGTCTGGATTGTTGAATCTGATTTGTATTGAAAAGCAAATATAAAATTATTTTATATATAGTTTATCTACTGTGTAAAAAAAAATAATTCTGGGAAAGAAATCCTGCAAAAATTATAAAAATGCCCATGGTATTCAATATTCAGTAAAAAATAATTTATATATTATAAAAATGCAGTGTTTATATAGTATACAGTTATGAAAATATACCCTTGTATAGGTAAAAAGTGTCCCCTTTTTACCTATACAAGGGTATATTTTTTATAACTATGATAATGCAATTATCTTATAAATTAATTAATAAAATTAAAAGCTAATTTCTCATACTGTTTGAGATGTGCTCGTAGCTCTTTTGACAGACAAACAAACAAATAGGTTGTGTGTTCAAATTTTTTTTGTTGTTTTTTTTGTTTTGTTTTTACAAAAGATTATTCAGTTCTTCTCTGGCAGCCTAGATAAATCAGCTTAGGAGATCAGTTGTGGTGTCCATTCCACTTCAGGGTCAGTGTGCCATGTACTGCCCAACGCCCTAGTGGTCACCTTGGGGTATTGCACTAATACACATTGCTGAAAGCGTTTATTTTACATCAGGGCTTATTTCCGTCTAATAGGTGGGGACAATTGTTTTTCGGCTATTTTAAAATAAAGACATTTTTGAAGCAGCTCTGGAATTCTTTATGAACTTATAACAAGAATCTAACAGTCAGCTTGTACTCTACGACCTAATGGCCCTTTATGGCTTGCCGGCTTCTGTGGTGAAGCGATCAGCACCACGTTACATGGGACAGATGGCGTGGCGTGCGTGCAGCCTTCAAGCCACCATGACTGTCTGGGTTTATGGTCAGCCATTTTGTTAGAATTATTGTATGGAAGACGCTCAAAGTATTATGAGTGCATTTGTGCTAAAAGGAAAAACACTTTTTGTTTGTATGAGAAGGGGAAAATATCACTTATTTTCTTTAATGTGTTAGTGTTCACTTCAGGCTCTTTAAAATACACAATTTTAACCTGGTCTCCAAAATTGATTTCGAATTACTGGAGTATTAAAGGACACGGACATCGCTTCCAGGCGCCAATGAGAACAAAGAATGGGCGGATTAACAGTTTGAAAGCTTCATACTGACGTTCTGACCGTCCCGTCTAAAATGTACTGCGCGCGTATTTCCAACCAATCAGGTCAGTCTACAAAGACCGATTATGTTGATAAGCATGATCCGTTTGAGCGACAGGCTGGTCCACCACTCACGGGTTTGAAAATAACAACGAACCAATCAGGGCGCAGTGAGGGCGGGGTCTCAGAAAGGGGGTTGGGTGCGAGGTATCATGGAGGATCAGTTAGAGAACGGCAGCCATTGAAGATAGCCGAGCCGTAGGTCCGCGCTCAGGAGTTTCTGACAATTTTTTTTCTTTAAACGGTCTAACCCAGTACAGCAATCACCAACAAAATGGAGATGAAGAAGAGGATCAGTTTAGAGCTGAGGAACAGAACTCCAGCGGAGGTGAGCGCTTTAGTTATTTATTTTTCCACGGAAACAAGAAATGATGTTAGTTCGCAACCTGTCCATCCTGCACTTACGGAATAGTCAGTAGACTCCGCTGAATGGCAGCACGGCTGTTATACCACATGGGCAATTACAAGGATGCGATTTAGATATTTAGGCATGGATGAACGCATCACAGAATGCACATTTTAGACCTATAACAAGATTATTTTAGACAAGTAGTCAAATATAATCGTTATTTGAGCGCGTAAAACTCAGTGAACTCGTTCTCCTTCGCCATTGCATTAGACTTGTCGATGTTGGCGTCCCAAATAGTACCTTAAAATAATATGCTTACATTTTTAAGACCATTTTTTATTTAATGATTCAGAAACGATGTTTATTACTCAACAAGTTAAGTCCAATTCGGTTACGACGTTATTATAACGTTAGTCCTCGATACGATAATGTTATCGCTTCCAGCGGGAAACAGTAGATATTGAAACAAAACGTCAGTGTTGTTATAGGAATCAATAGCCCAACCGGCCATTAATGCAAAATACTAACCAAAACATCACGCGAATGAATCTGCTCGCATAAAAAGTTTATTGTAGGCAAGCTTCACGGATGCCTACCTCACTATGGCTTCTCTAACCTAGGAAAACAGTTTCGTCTTCCAAAGACGGACATCTTACTCTCCAACTCTTCGATATTTGACATTCAGAGGCATTTGCCTTCGGTCTTCCTCCTAAGACCCTCAAAGCCATTATGTTCAGAGTTTGAGAGCACAAGCACATATCGGAGCGAATGTCAGGTCAAACTGCATAATTAAGCGTATATGGCTTCTGCAGCGCCTCGCTGTGTGTGTGGCGAGGATGGTGTGTGTGAAATGCTGCTCAAGTCTCCGTGTTGACGGGCGGGGAGTGGAAGTCATTTTGTTGCATCAATAGTTGAGACGGTGTTTTGTGGCTTTGACTCCGTTTTTATTAATCGGAGTTGAGCGATTTCTGATTCACACAACGCCTACGTGTAGTTTAGAACGGAATAATTGGCGCGTAAACCAGAAATATTCGCTCAACCGTTACGAACCGTTTAAAAAAACAAGTTGCCATTTTCCTCAATGGTTACGTTAATGGCGTATTTATGTAACCTCCGGTAACATTATTTAATATCTAAGTTAAGCAACACGAATTCGGCTTTACGAAGCCGTTTGGGTTATCCGTCACCGTTTTATTAATTGAAGGAATGTGGCAGATGGTGAAGGGGCGAGCCCCCCTTCCTCTCCTCCGATTTTAGTAGATTATTGTAGTAGGCTTGCCTGAACCGAAGTAGAGGAGCACGCTCCTTTTAAATGAGGGATCCTTTACACGAGCTTGAGTTAATGCTTTGACGTGTATAAATCATACACGGCTTTTAACTCGGGTGTATCTTGCGTCACCAGCAAAATATTACCACCTCGCGCATAATCGCGACCATTCTGAAAATCTACTTGTGAGAGACTGGCAGTAATTCAGCTCAAATCCTGAGCGATGAATGGGTAAACAACATTATCAAGGCTACATTAAGCACACATCACGTGGTGAAAAATGTAGTATTTTTCCATAAGGACAAGTTATTGAATATTTAAATAGGGTTGCAGCCTGGAGTGCGTGCGTGCGTTCACATTTCAATGTGTTATAAGAACACGGGCATGTGACTCAAAAAGACCATAAACTGTTTTATTTAAAATATTTATAATTAAAACAATAACAAAAAAAGTTTAACAACTTGTTTATTTGTCTCTTTGGTTTACTTTTTGGGGTTTGTGCGGCAACTATTCAGTTGGTACCAATTAAAGCTACACTGTGTAATTTAAGTTGATTTTTAGCCAAAAACACTTTGTTCTTTCAAAATTATACGTTCTCATTAATGTGTAATCACTTCAACCAACTAATTAAGTATTCTCGTAAGTGTATAATCTGCCATTTAGAATACATACGAGCAAGTCGCTCGAATGGCGGCAGCCATGTTGCGCCTCCATCTTGAAAGTACATTAGCCAAAGAGGGACATACCTGGAAATTCGCGTTTTTACACTCAGTGGCACCATGACGAATGCGAGGGGGAGATTACTCGCGACTGCCGGCAGATTTGAAATAATACGGCCACTGTAGAAGTTAAAACGCCCTCGGAATGGGAGGGGCTAGAAAGTAATATTCAGTTGGTAGTCATAAACAATTTCACCGTTAGATGGGAGAAAATCCTACACAGTGTAGCTTTAAGTTTCACTCTTGTTTAGGCAGATAAACATACATTCTCACGATACCCTTAAAGATGATGTACTAAAATACTTTAGTCATGAAATTAAGACATTTATTTTGAATTCCCCAAAAAGTGTCAATACAGTGGAGCTATTGGGGTATTGTTTGTTTCTGAAATCCGAACTAGCAACACTGGTTCAACAAATGGCGTGAGTTTGGGGGCGGGACTTTCTGTTTGTTCAACCAATAGCAAGGGGGTAGTGTTTAAAAACCTGTTAGAAAACACTCATTGTTTTTGCAGTTCCGTTTGGTGACACTAGTGGTGTAGTAGACTTCCCCTTTTAATCTTTATATTTAATCTTAATATTTAGAGTTAAACCAACATTAGAAAAGTCTAAAATATGCTATTACATATTCATAAGCATTAGTTGTAATATAAGCAGTTATTGAATGTTGCATTGTGGTAATTCGTGGCAATAGTATGAAATAAACAATTTCTTTGCTCACCAAGGGCCTTTATTATGTTCATCCCTCCTGCAGGTAGCAGAGCTGGTGGTGGATAACTGCCGCACGAGTGACGGTGAGATTGAAGGCCTGACAGATGAGTTTAAGGAGCTGGAGTTCCTCAGCATGGTCAACGTGGGTCTCACCTCCCTGGCCAAACTACCCTCACTGCCAAAACTGAGGAAGGTCAGTCAAGAGATCAAGCTTTAATTTCTCTTAACAAGAAGATCTGTTGTGTTTCAAGTTCTAACCATGCAGAAAACCGATACCGTAACACAGTTTACATATTAATGTAGACACGCTGTATTATTAAAGTGTGCAAAAAATGGATGGAGAATGCCTAATGGAAACTTAAGTAGTGTGATGTGGCAAAATATTAATGTTTAACATATTGCATGATTACAATGGTAAATCGGTCTTATAAGCACATAATTGGGTCTATACATTACTCAGTACTTGTGTAATTACACTAACAAACAGCGGCTTCTCAGTACATTGTGTTTTTTTTTTGCTTTTTGTGAATTTGTTTCAAGATGTTTATTTATTTCTTAATTTTCCAGTTAAGTTCATTTTAAGGGCAATTCTCTTTTACAGTTGGAGCTGAGTGATAATAATATCACAGGTGCACTGGAGACGCTTGCAGAGAAATGCGCCAACCTGACTTACTTAAACTTGAGTGGCAACAAGATCAAAGAGCTCAGCACACTGGAGGCCCTGGTAAAAACACTGATGCATTTACACCACATTTCTCAATTAATATTATATAAATATATTTTGGAGATGGTATCATCAGCCCTTCAGTTAATGTACAGTCAATTTTAAACGCAAGTTAAAGGCCATTCAACCTTGTTTGATGTATGACATGCTCTTCAACCCTCAGCAAAACCTAAAGAACCTGAAGAGTTTGGACCTGTTCAACTGTGAGATCACCACGTTGGAGGACTACAGGGAAAGCATCTTTGAGCTTCTGCCTCAGGTCACATACCTGGACGGCTTTGACGCAGAAGACAATGAAGCTCCAGACTCTGAGGCTGACGATGATGGTGAGAACCAAGAGTTTGAATCTCTTTTAATTGCAGATTATTATGCTCATCCTCCAATGGACACATACAATTGTAAAAGCCATACATAAAAGTATGCAACATCAAGTCATTACTACTTGTTCTGTTATGCAGATGATGATGAGGATGGCGAGGAAGGAGCAGGGCATCTTGGGGAGTACGAGGAAGAGGAGGAGGAGGAAGAGGAGGAAGGCTCCGAGGGTGGAGAAGTTGGGCTGTCCTATCTAATGAAAGAGGACATCCAGGTGATGTAGCTTCTACCTGTTTTTAATATTCACAACCAGTTTGGGAAAACTCGACCTCTTAATAACAATGGATTCCTTCTGTAACAGGATGAGGAAGATGATGATGATTACGTAGAAGAGGAAGAGGAAGGAGAGGGTAAGCATTAATTATGCCACCAAACATCTTAAAAATGTCGCTTTTGTGTTGAACTGTTCTCTAACGACTGACGTGTGTATTCTGTGCAGAAGAGGAGGCCGGAGTTCGAGGAGAGAAACGAAAGAGGGCTGCAGAAGATGAGGGCGAAGATGACGATGAAGACGACGACTAACCCTTTGTTTGACTTCTTGGAAACAATATCCAAGCTGTAGATCAACCCTGAAAAAGACCGTGATCTTGCAGATTGTTTTTTTCTTTGTAAACCATAGATAAATCACTGTAGAGGCTAAGTGTTTTCTTTTATAAATGCATTATATATTACACTATATAAAAGGGGTTTATTGACAATTCATTTATAGCCATTCCAAGTTAATTCCCAACACGTAAATCGGGGTGTTGGCAAGGGTGTGAGGTTTGCGATTTTCCCGAGGTTTCCCGATTGCAAATATGTTGTTGGACGGCCCGTTCGAGACAGCTAGGCTTTCATCACTGAGAGGTGACGGCAAATCCGCAAACTCCAGCTCCCCAAGACCTCTGTGAGGAGGCAGAGTGTTTTCTGCTCCTCATCTACCTCTCCAGGTCTCATTCTCAGCCCACCACAGAGCAGCAAGCCAATCATCTCCAACCTTCAACCCCTTTGTTCTTGGATCAACCAATCGCTGCCAAGGATCTTGTCACACTCTTTATATGGGATGGTCTCCACTTTATTAAGCTTTTCTGGTAGATCAGGCTCATTTAGGCAGACCAGATATGTGATCTGATGAATTTTAAAGTGTGATGTATGTAAATGTGATGTAAATTGAGCAAAGATCGGGAGTCGAGCTGTAGATTGGCAAATTGAATTTGTTTTAATCTCCAAGTAGTTTTTTAATAAAGAGTTCAATTATGTGAGCAGTTTGCCCTTTCTCACGTTTTATGCAGAAGTCGCCTATTTTTGACATCTTAGACGTTAAAATAAAGATTTGTTCGTTTTTTAAGAGAAACGCCATTGCTGGAAATTTCTCATGTTCAGGTTTAACAGCTTTGTTGGATTAAACAGTACCCTTGAGTACCTTTCTACCTTTGTCTTGCTGTGGAAACAGGTTAGTTTCTACCTTTTGTTGAGGTATTTTACAGAGTAATACCTTTAATCTAATGTTCGTATGGCAATATGTATATAGTATCTGTTTCAACAGGTTTTATTTTCCTTTTCTTTTTTAATTACTCTGTTTGGTCAGTTGTTTTAATACAAATCACGTCAAAGGACTTACATACACACAGGTAACCTGTCTAAATTTCAAGTACTTGGTTGTTGTGAGAGTGTTGTATTTGGAGTTATATGTGCTATAAACCTCTCTAAAAGGATTTTAGTTGTTGGATTTTGACGTTTTGTTTTAATGGGTTTAGGTTTTTTCTGTCTTTTTTTTTTTTTTTTTTTTAGTTTTTAAGTTTGCAAGCTCCTTTGTCCAATTATGAGCTCCTCTTGAGTTAGTTGTAATGAATGAGTGACTTGTCCTTTTTATTATTAAAATGGCATAACTCCATGGGATGTTATGTTCAAAAATAGACCCTTTGTCTGCTAGATTTCTGTAATTTGACTACAAAATTTTGGATTTTCTCAAACTGAGAGCCATCTGGAAGCCTCATGCACAGGTGAGGAACCACTGTTTTTAGTGATAAAAATGGTAGTGATGTTTCAATCAAAATTTATAAAAACCCTTTCAATGAATGCAACCTGGTGTAAGTTTGATGTGGGAAAATAAAGGAAAAACCTTTTACCATAATGTTCTTGTGGTTTAGAAAATGTTTTAATTTTGTGGTCTTCAAAGAGGAAAAAAAAAAAAATACCAGCAATGTAGACCGTCAAATAAATAGAAGGACTTTTAATATAATTACACAAATCCCAGCTCAAGTGTAACTTGTTGACTTCATTTAGCTTGAGGCATGTGAGCTCCACAAGCCTGGAAACAGCCTGCAAACTTTAATTTTATACTACACTGCCATCTGCAAAGCCTTGTACTTAGACCATTTATCATTTATGAGTTACACAAACTTTAAGCAGCAGAGCATAGAGGAAAGGGGTGTGTCATGTGATCAACAGACAGAGTTACCAAGAGCATCATCAATTAATCAGGAGTGAAGCATTCACCGTCCAGCCAATAGAAATACACCTGTATCACTGGAAGGGTGGAGTCACTGTGATCCTCATTAATTA
The DNA here is from genome assembly GCF_963993115.1 of Abramis brama. NCBI lineage: Eukaryota > Metazoa > Chordata > Actinopteri > Cypriniformes > Leuciscidae > Abramis > Abramis brama. The sequence goes on from NC_139974.1 coordinate 37,389,044, forward strand.
TTCATATATATTTGATAAGTGAGTGTTTCACTATTGGTGATTATTAGAAATACGAAGAAATATTAAAATGAAACTGAACAATACTACAGGAACATCAAAGCATATTTATATGACATGCAACTTACAATTAATTTATGTTAATTTAAATCCATATAATCAATAGCAGTAAATGCAATGATCTTCTATTTTACTGGCTACTGAGAAAAAATAAACATTACCATTTAATTTGAGATCAGAATGTAACATGAACTTTCATACCTATCAGCATGGATAATATCACATATCAAACTTCTACAACATTATTTCATAAAAAAGAAAGATGTTAAGTTCAAAACACCCCAAAACTCTATTAAATATTTGTTTTTCCACAGAAATGTGTTCTCAGGACAAGAGTATTTTTAATAAATGTGTGCAAGTTGACACACACTTATTTGTATTTTTTGTTGGTTTTGGTTTCATTAATTGTATTATTATGTTTCATAATTGTGAATAGCCAATAATAGCCTGTTGACAACTTGCTCAACATAATATGATAAAATGCCACATAAAGTGTCATAATTTTCAATGAACCGTCTGACATCCAAACTTGTTTCTTATCCTCTCACTGTAACATGGCCTTTAGACCACTTGAGGGAGCTAATTTACTAGTAATGTGTGTTTTATTTTAGGCACAAAATCATCCACACTTTACGATCACAATCCCAATAGCTCAGGAGAAGCTTCAACCATGTTAATATATTCCTGTGAATATGGAATGAACAGTTCAAGACAATAGAAAAAGCAAAGGAAAGGTCAGTTCACAACATCTTTGTATTTTAGTAATTTCATGTGCAACCCATGTTCATGTTTCATGACTGTATGCAGAGTCTGTTTGTGATGCAGTCTATTTATAGATGAAAAGAGTATTTCAACACACAGAATGCTTCAGCTGTGCCCATGTACATTACAGCTTAGATGAAACTACACACACACACACACACACACACTAAAGCTCATCCATGTACAGACTGCCTCAACCCCCACAGCATCTGATGAGCCGCAGCCGTCCAATCAGAGATCCCGAGCCTCTATAAGCCTTATATGAAGTCAATGCCGTGAATGACCAAGATTGGATGAGCAGTTATGATGAGTAGCCTTTTAGCTTTTGTTATGACACATCTTCACTTCCCCCAGGGGGAGCTTATATTATATTATATTACATTAACAATGCTTTATATATGCCTTACATCAGATTCAGATAAATAATAAAACCACAAAATCCCTAAGAGGCCCGAGGTAAGTGAATGAAAAGACGAATGACGTGTAAACACACTACATGCTCAAACCAGGGTTCGAAATGAGGGGGGTCTGGGGGGGTCCCGGACCCTCCATAAGTCATTAGGGACCCCCCATAAGAATTTATTTTTGGATTTTGGGGGGTCCCCGACAAATATATTTTAACATTAAAAATGATTGTGAAAATTATAGGTCTTTAGTGACGTTTTATATTTATAACAGTAATTATTTTATTTCCTAGCGCGAGGCAGCAATCAGGGCAGCTATTAGCCGAGTGAGTTCTAGCGTCACAGATTGTTGTTGTGGTGCTCCCGCAGACACGCACTGTAGCTGAACGCGGCAAAACGAAACCTCACAAAGAGTGAAATCCTGAATGAAAATCCTGTAAGTGCTTCGATTATGTTTATCTCCATAATTGCTTATAGTAAAATATTAGGAGTTCGAGTTCCTATATCAAAAGTTGCATTAACTAGATATCCAGTGTAATGATTAGAAGAGTACGTTTGTCAACGTTTCTTGTTAGCTGTAACGTTATCTGCCAGCTAACAGCAGACTATGGAAGCTTGTTTCCGCCACAATGTGAAAAATAAACAAGGTAACGTTAATTGCGACTTTTTAATCTCACAATTCTGACTTTTTATCTCAGAATTACGTGATATAAAGTCGCAATTGCAGGTTATAAAGTCAGAATTGCGTGATATAAAGTCGCAGTTGTGTGTTATTAAGTCAAAATTCCGTGTTATAACGTCAAAATTATGAGATATAAACTCGCAATTGCGAGGAATATAACTTACTTGAAATTCTGACTTTTTTTTCTCAGAGTTGCATGTTTATATCTCGCAATTGCGACTTTATATCACGTAATTCTGAGATAAAAAGTCATAATTGCATGATATAAAGTCGCAATTGCGTGTTATAAAGTCAGAATTGCGAGATATAAACTATTCTGAGGTTAAACCAAAAAAAAAAAAAAAAGTCTTTTTAATTAGATTTTAAAGAATTTTTAATAATTTAATAATTAAATTTTAGGGGACCCCCCAAGAGTCCTAAGTCATTTCGAACCCTGCAGACATTTGAATCGCTCTAATCTGTACTTTGAGAAGTATAGCCTACATTTATGGGAAAACCGCTGTAATCTGAGGCAGAGTTTTAATTTGTAAAATTTGCTTTTGCATACAGAGAAAAAAATCTGTCATTATCACAGTTAAAGGGATAGTTCACCCGAAAATGATTTTACTCACCCTCATGTTGTTCCAAACCTGAATGAGTTTCTTTCTTCTGTTGAACACAAAAGGAGATATTTTAAAGAATGTTGGTAACCAGATTATAGAAATGGTGAACTTTTCATTTCATGATGCCGATTTTAAAGCTGACGTAATAATCAAACTCGCTCACCAAAAGCGAGTTGATCAGGGTTGATCTACAGCTTGGATATTGTTTCCAAGAAGTCAAACAAAGGGTTAGTCGTCGTCTTCATCATCTTTTTTAGATTTTAGTGTTTTAATGTAAACACACGCTAGACGGACGTCTTTAACCGTTGCGCTCGCAAAGACACGGCACTTTAAAAACGCGGAGCTCAAGTTAAAAATTAAAAACTGACCTGCTTCTGTGTGAATGGCCCCTTATAAAGTTTCTTTTGTGACTTTAATGGGTCGGTTCAGTCTAAACGGTACTCGCTAGTGTTATAAAATCTGATTCATGCTAGTCAATCGGTTCATGCTAAAAGGTCCTTTCTTTTACATTTAAAATACGATTTATTAAAGTGAATCGTGTGAATGAAGAGATTAAAGAAAATCATTTGTTTTTTGATGGTATATCGACATTTTGCATACAGAAATTTCTGGGTGAGAAGTACATGTATGAGTGTAATTTGAGGCAGACTTTGCGATGAACAACCAGGAAGCATATTCATTAACATATGATCACTAATTTAGGGTCTTTACAAAGCTATAATCATCAGTACAGAGCACTTGATGAATTAAACATGAGAGGGCACACAGCACCAGCTGCTTTGAACCCAGGATTCAAGTGATCGGGACAGAAGCACAACCTGCAATTATGGCTGAATCTCCTTTTCTTTTATCTGGTAAAGGTTGAGAGAAGTGTTTAAAGAGAAAGTGAATTATTAAAGAGGATGTACAGCACAAATGTACGGTTCATTAGCGCAAAATAAGATAAAAGAAACTGAAATTTGAAACAAACTATTGTATGTCAAGGTATATATAGAGACCAGTATCCAGAGTTGATTGTCCGACATGTGGCGTGGCTCATCCTTTAAATATGCAAAGCCCAGCATCTCTCTAAAAGCTCTCTGTTGTCATGTTATTTTTATAAGTGTCCATGTGCACTGTGCACTGGTCTGAAAGAAACGACACATTAGGTTTGGGCCTTTGCTCTCCCAGAGCGCTATATAGAGTGTTTGTGTTTTATCATGTGGTATTAGTAAAACTGCATGTATTTTTAGCTCGGTTGCTAGCATCCGCACAATACTCGCACTGGGGAAAATCCTCTCTCAAAAGGAGGAAGCAATGTTATTGTTGAAAGGTGGAAACAGATATGCAATTTGGAACTGGAAATAAAACCGGTGTCCAAGACGTATATATTTATAGCAGACTGATGATCTGCTAGGCGTTATTAGCGCATGCCTGTGCTGGAGAATGTATTCATGTGACATTAGTCATAGTTTTTAAATCACTTTGTGAACAGCAGTGTTGGGGAGTAACTAACTAAAGATTGCCATGCTTTTAGTAGCGTGACATTAGTTCAGTTATATTTAAAAAAAGTCGGAGTAACACGACCAAACTCAGTCATTGTTTTTTAAAATTACAATGAAAAGGAAGTAGCAACAGATCTTTTCTTCTGTATTGTGAAACGGATTATCAACAAACAAAGAAATGTAGGTCAAGGACTTGGTTCTATAATCTGCTGTTGATTGGATTTTGAGAAGAAAACACCTTTTTACCGTCTTCACCAACATTCAACAAATGCTTTGTTTAACAAAGGGGTGGGGTTTCAGCAGACGTGATGATTGGAGAAGTCCTGCATACAGTTCTCACCTAAACTGTGCTCTTTTTCTCACATTTGTATCGCTGAAAAGCCTGATTCATTCTAGTGACTCGGTTCATCCTAAACGGGCCTCGCTCTCATGTGTAGTGTTACAAAATCTGATTCATTCTAGTGAATTGGTTCATGCAAAAAGGTCCTCTCTTTCAATTTAACGTCAGAAAGTCTTATTTATTATAGTGAATTGGTTCATTCGGACAGTTCATGTCCCTGTCCCTGTGCAATACTTTCAATGCAGATGTCAGTCGAGGTACGGAGGTCCTAAAGGGACATGGGTGAAGCAAAAAAAAAATAAAAAATTGGTGATTTTTGAGATTTCGAATTTTTGCAATGCTTTTACGTTCTCTCACAAAAGTTTTGCGTTCCCCTGAGAAACTTTGCGTTCGCTTGCAAAATGTTGGGATTCCCTTGGGAAACTTTGCGTTATTCTACTTATCCGACTAACCCTAACTCTATCAGTCTACTAATACTCTAATGAGAGGTAACATGTAGTTGCAAATTAATGAGAGTTAGTTGGCATGTAGTTGCAAAGTTACTTATAAGGTCTAAAGTGGACTATCAAAATAATGATATAAATTATTCTTGTTTTTGCTATAAAAAATACGACTATAATACAATGTCAAATATTTATTTGTTTATAAAACATACTGCCACTTAATGATTGTAGTTTAACTAAGTATCCATCTTATTTTTAATCAACAATTTGTAACTTGCTTCCAGTGTCATCAGTTATTTTTAGCTGTATAAACCAGTGCGTTATGCTGCTTGATATTGTAAACTGGTATTTCATATCATATTATTTTTATGCATTGTTGTGATCAAAAACACTGGCTGGAGCGCAAACCGTTTTTCCATTTACTGCACTGTTATTCTTCAAGTTACTTATCTGTAGCAGCTAATGAATCAGAAGTAAATAACTTCCACTTTGGAAAATAAGGTGGATACTAGGAATGCACCGAAATTTCGGCTACTGAAAATTTTCGGTCGATAATCAAGCGTAGCGTCAGTTTTGGTAGGTCACGTTAGTCAAGCTCGCATCAGCTGACTCTCAGCGGATCCACATCTACCTATAGGAATACGACGCCTATCACTGTATACATATATAAGCTCGTTCAGTATTATCAGGAGCTATCGCGTTTCTCAGGAGCGAATTACCCTCCTCCCTCCCCAGCTCCTCCTCTCGCCAGTCAGGATTTGGCATTCTGATTCCCCCTGAATCAGACTAAATTCTCAAATCATGTTGTACTTTAAAAATCTTGAATTAATGATTTCTGCAATACATTCATATTGGTTCTGTTCTGTTTACGGGACCATGCCTACTGTATGTTCCCACAGCCCTATGTTCCCACAGCCCAATGTATCCCCATTTCTCCCAGTTTGGTAGTCACTTACATTAACCCTAACCCTAACATACCTAAACCTACCCCTCACAGGAGAAAAAAAAAATTCTTAGCAATGTGGGAACATAGGGCCGTGGGAACATAGGGCTGACCCCCTGTTGACCCTAAGGGGGGTCATCGCTGCTCTCCCTGATCTTATCCATGCTAGGCTTCGCGGATGCGCTGGAAGTTCTTGCCCAGAACAGAACCATACCGCCAATCCAAACTGTATGCTAATTGTCAATCGTATTCGACGATAGTGGTCCTGACAGAACAGCTATTTTCGGTTTCTGTGGGCCGAAATCAGTGACCGAAACAGACGTTTGATTAATGCTAGTGGATTCCAAGCACTTCCCCTAATAAAACATTATTTTGAGAATGACAATGTAGCCTCCAACATTTGAGTTTGTCCTTTAGTGCACTGTTATATTGATACCTAAATATGTAAATTAACCTAAATTCATCAGTGCCACATTAATGATTTGATTAGAGCAAACATCATACCTATTAAACAACTGCACAAGGTACATACAGTGCATACACACCATATAACTCCCCACGCCGTGATGTGTTGTGTCTGATCTATTCGTGAATATAGGTCACATTTAATAGCCATTCTTTCTAAGCCTTTCTCCAATGCAGAAATACAATTTTAGGGAGAGCACGGCTATACCGTTTAGCTTCAGGCTTCAAACCCAAGAATGACTTCTCTGGGATGTCTCTATTAATCTATTTGAATCAGTAGAAGCACAGCAAAAACAGATGCTGCCAGGCTAATGAGTCACACAGCAACAGTCCTACGCTCTCATTGGCCCAGATGAATCGGTTGCCTCAGTGTGAATCAGGTGTTGCCGATCATCCGCTCGAGTTCAAGCCCTGCATACAGAATAACCCTTCAGGACACTTCCGCGAGAATGTTAGCATTAGCCCAATAAAAAATAAATGTGAAAGCAAAGTGGTCCTTCAAATGTATACCCGTCCTACATGTCATGTCGGATGCTTTTTCTTTTTTATGAGGAAATGTAGTGCTGATCCTCACAGGCCCTAGAGCTTATTAAGGATGGTGAGAAGTGAGAAACAGGGGGGAGTGGGATATAAATCATTTATTCTAGTCATGCAGCAGAATCAGTTCAGCACATTTGTTTCTTAAGTAGTTATCCTCAATTAGATTTGCCAGTTCATTGTTGTGAGGCAAAAATTTGCATTGCTTTATATGATAAAATTCATATTGTGTAATAAAAACACAGAAGTGTGCAAAAGAAATATATTGCAATATTAAGCTAAGAAAACAACATGTCAGGGTTATTTCAAACATTAGCTTCCCTGTATAATACAAATAAATTTGCATTCGCCATGCGATCTTGATGATAACATTTTGAAGCTCCACACAAAGAACTGGATTCATCATGGATTGGAACTGGGCCAAGAGGATGACTCAGTTTTGTATCATACCCTAAAGTGTGTCAGTAATGTTTCACATGAGTACACTAGGAATACTAACACTAATAATACTAGCATGAACCGAGTGTAAACAGGCAGTTACTTAGACTGGATGCATCTGAATGCATTAGATGCATCACTGAACAGATGTGCCACCCTATTGTAAAGTATGTGCTGCATGCATGTGCTGTATACAATATAATAATTATTATGCTTATTAATTATAATTATCAACAAATTATTAAAAGGATTTCTGAAGGATCATGTGACACTAATGGCTGTTGAAAATTCAGCTTTGCCATCACAGGAATAAATTATTGTTATTTGAAAACAGTTTGAATTTTAGTTTTGTCACATGATCAGAATAAACAGCTGCTACTGTTATATTAATCTTGTTATACTGGATCAGTAAAAGTCTTTAATGTCAAAGAATATGTGATATGGGCGGGTGGTAGAGCAAATGAGGTTAAAAGCTGTACGCTACGATTTCTGCTAGACCTCACTTGGCCTTAAACCAAATTTAATTAGCCGTACGTTTAGCAATGTGAATAGGCTTTACATGTTAAGCCTGGCATGCTGAACTCAAGCCTGCTTTGGATAGCTGTGGCCTAGATTGCAGTCATAATTAATTTAGTGGTCTATGATTTACGCTCATTTTGTCATCTAATATGGCTAAAACTCTGGGCTTTTAGAACAGTCATAATCTAATGGGTACTTGGTGTTTCCTAATAAAAAACTATAATCATGTAGAGCAATTTCTGCTTCAATAATAAACTATGCCATTGCTGTAGGGCACAAAACAGTGCACTGACTGAGTACAGGGGCATTTGTTGACTTTACCCACCCACCTGATTTGAGCTCATATCAGTAACTGATGACCAGGCCTGCAATTATGACCACATAATTGCTATTCTTCCAGAAAGCCAAACGATTTTAATAAGTAGCCTAGCTTCTTCAAATCACAATGTATCCCATTCATAGGTAGTCTTTTGTAACCCAGGTCACTAGAGAGATTCTGTTGATGTAAGGAGAGAGAAAAAAAAAAGACTAACACTTGTGAATATATAAAACAATTATTTTATTAATATCTGTGGGGAAAGAAAAAAAAAATAGAAAGTTTAAGATTCTAAGAGAAAATAAGAAAATGCGTAAAATAAAATAATAAAACTAATTTAGAAAATTTATCCAATTTAGCAAGACAAAGATTGGTTCAATTCAACGAGTGGGAGTTAGCCCCGCCTTAATAGGTGGACTCAGGGCAAGGGTGATGCAACACTTTTTGCGAGACACTGAAGCGGCTAGTTCAAGTTAGAGAAACTGCTGGTGCGATCCTAAAGAAAGAACCAAGAGAGAGAATTAGAACGAACAAACCAAGAGTGAAATCAGAGAAACACTAGAGAGACTTTTAGATTAAAGTGCGGATTGAGTTTCATCGGTCAAACGTTACAAGTGAACGTGTTATTGACTGCTACGAAGAGAGTACATATCCAAAGTTGGGAGTTTTGCCCTTCATAGCCGAGAATTGAGTTCTCTTGGTGAGTGTTGTAATTAAATAATTCTTTTTGTGTGTAAAATGCTTGATAAATGGTATTAAATTACTAAATTCTGATGTTATATGCAGTTGTATGTAAAAGAGTTGACCCTTTTTGTTTATAATGGGAAGAGTATTGCATGTATGTGTTGAATAATTAATGTTCCAGAGTTAAAAGTCACCTTGAGTGGTTAATAGAGGTTATTTTAACGAATTTCGTCGTGTATTTGAGCTATGAGTTAATGCGCGGCCATGACTCACATGTAATACGGGCAGATGAGGCCTAAGTGCGTCATCGGAAAAATAGCTCTTCGCACATACATAAACTTTATGTGCTAAAGTAAGACGGAATTTCAGTAAAAGGAAAAAAATGTTGAATGTTGTTTATATGCAGACTAACTGCTCTAATGATGTATATTTTTGAAAGGAATGTCTAATTATATTTTTGGCCTTGTCTTTGCAAGGTTGGGTCTTTTCTTTCTTTCCTTTTTCCCTTTTTTTTTTCTTGTTATTTTCTTCTTCTTTTCTACTCTTTGTTATTTCTGAGTCGGATGCTGCACATTTCCTGGACACCGGACGATTTTGAAGGAGAATTGTATGTGAATTGTCCCTGCTTGCTTCACATCGGAAAAAAACCGTTGCGAGCGGGAACTGGCGAGCCATTTGCCCATATAAGGAAGGACCGAGCTTGTGAATCAAAGAACGAAAGGAGTGGTATGATTGTGCACACATCTGAATTGAACTGTTGATCCGAGATACATTGCGGAAGAAGGATCTCGTGAGAGCGGCATTCGAACTGGAACTGAGAATTAGTGTGTATATAAATTATATACACATATATATGAAAAGAGGAATCTGAATTGTATTGAATTTGAGACTGCTAATTAAGCAGTACATTTGACCTGTGATTTTATTTTCTCTACTGTTATATATATTTTTTTTCTTTCTCTATCAAATTCCATTGTATTTCATTTCAATTCATTTTGATTTTATATTTTATTTTTATTTATTTTTTCTTGGAGAACGAGAGTAAAAGGTATTCTTAAAGGGTCATCAATTGGAAAGATTGTATTTGAATTTAAAACGTTTACTTAACCTTAAATAAGCCAATTAGAAACAAATTGAATAAGTAAACAAATAAATCATATACATATATTAATAGAATAAGGGTCAATTAAATTTATTAGCTTGAAACTAAATAGGTAATAAAAAAGAGAGAAACAATAATAATTATAAACTAAATAGGAAATATAAATTAGGGTTAATATATTAAGTTTACATTTATTTGTTCCACGGCAAATCTTTGCTGTTCTCCTGGTCATTATATATATATTTTTTTTCTTTCCCTCCTGTGTGATGTGATGTTTTAAATTTCACTGCTTTATCATTTAATTCCTTAATACATCATTCCAAATTTTCTAATGCAACGAGTGTTTGTCACAAATTCTTTCTTCCCTTGCTGTTGACGCAGTCTCTTGAGCGATTCTGGTCTTCTGGTCACTGGTCCAAATTTTGAAGCGGTGCACTTCATGCTCATTTGCATATTTCGCTGTTTGTAAGTGAGGGTTGCACTGTCGCCGCGACGCAGGTTACAGAAAGTTGGCGAGCCAGCCAGGAGACTGTTGCTTAGCAACAAGGACAGTAATAGGAAAGGTAGGAAGCGAGCAAATTTGTGAGAAAAAAAAAAAATCCCCAGAGTGTTGACCCTACATTGTGATAATGGAAATCATAGAGAGAGAAAGTGTGAACATTGAAAATGCGCTTATAGTCAAAGGCCTCACGTTGACTGAGGCGGATGATGAGCTAGTAACTTTCTTGCAAAAGTTTGGCTCAGTTAAACGTAACTTGATAATTGATGATCAAATTTCTGAGTTCCATCAGCATGCTATTGTGGAATATGTTCACAGCTCTGCGATGCTGAATTTAACGCCAATGTTACCCTTAACCCTGGGAAGCCTCTTGAACCCAAGTGTCACATTCCAAGTACGAGCTCTGGCTAGCGTCTGTAACCGGACAGCTAGTGATGAAGTCACTGAGGGGTATATTGAAAAATTGAAGGCCCTTGCTAAAGAGAGTGAGAGGCCCCTCTCAGATGTGCTTCAGGAGGAGTTGGAAAAACTCCAAGCTCACTCTGCTAACTGTACTCCAGAAAGAGCACAAAAAGCTTGCGTTGATGATTCCCTTAGTTCAGAGGCGTCTTGTTCTCCGATACTCTTATCGACCAATGCAGAAACTGTAGGAATGCGAATCCCAAAATCCAAAGACCCAACCAAGAGACGGATGGCCCCAATGGCCTTCCCAAATCCAGAAACCACTGTTGATGGTGTCACAGTGACTACCAGCCCTGGTTTCCCTGTGAACATTGCAGACCCACCGGGTATTCAAAGAATGGTAGTAGAGCACATAGTAAAGACAGCTGATGCTGCAATGGTGCAACAAACCTCAGTTCGCCTTAGGATTTTCTCAGGGAGGTGCCCACGCCCTCCAAATGAACCTGATTTTGATACTTGGCGAGCAAGTGTAGACCTTCTGCTAAGTGACCCGTCTGTTTCAGATTTACATAGAGCACGTAGGATCTTAGACAGCTTGCTGCCTCCCGCTACAGACGTAGTGAAGCATGTGCGACCTCCAGCCTTGCCTGTGGTATACCTAGAGTTACTAGAGTCAGTGTACGGTTCTGTAGAGGATGGTGATGAACTGTTGGCCAAATTCATGGGCACCTTACAGAACCAGGGTGAAAGGTCATCTGATTTCTTGCATCGGTTGCAAGTTCTTCTGAGTTCAACGATCAGGAGGGGAGGTATTGCGGAGAAAGATCATGATCGTTGCCTCTTGAAACAGTTTATGAGAGGGTGTTGGAACAATGGTCTCATTGACAGCCTTCAGTTAGGAAAGAGCGAGTCTCACCCACCCACTTTTGCTGAATTGGTTGTGTTAATTCGAACAGAGGAGGGTAAGCGTGCCTCCAAAGAGGAGCGAATGAAAATACACCTTGGGTTGTCAAAAACTCCTGTTGCTTCCCCGAGGCCACGGTCTGCCACTCAGCAAGTGTCTGTCTATTCACATGAGACATCAAATTCTAGCAATTCGGAAACTGACTTCCTAAAGAGACAACTTGCAGAAGTACAGGCCCAAGTTGCTACTCTAGGTCAAACTCCAAGCCAGAAGCGCCTGAGTGGGTGTTCTGAGAAGGCAGAGTTGAACACTTTGAGGAAAGTAGTGGAAGAGTTGCGCACTCAGGTAGCCTCTATGAAAGCATCCATGGCTCAAGAAGTGAAGTGTGGAAATTCCGATGACTCAGAAGTCGCTAACCTGCGACGACAAGTTGCTGAACTGCAAGCTCAGAGTGCTGCTCAAAAGAGTTATAGAGACTACTCCCGAGAGACTGCTAGTCCCCGAGTTTTTCTGCCACAGAATTCGTTTGAGACCGACACAGTTAGAGGTGCTAGAAGGGCCCAACCAATGGCCAATCGGCCTCGCCCTGGGTATTGTTTCCGTTGCGGAGAGGATGGCCATTTGGCTGTTGCTTGCGATAATCCTGCAAATCCCCCGAAAGTTGAGGAAAAGCGGCGTAAGTTGAGGGAACAACAGGCCCAGTGGGACTCTCTGCATGGGAATTCCTCTTTGCCTTTAAACTAAGGGAAGTCTCTGTAGCGGGGCATACAGAGACAAGGTGTAAAAGTAACCGCCCTAAATGTTATAGGCAAGTGCCTGTCGCTAGCAATCATGAGTCACCCTTAAAGAATCTACCGAAGGGGTTAGTAGGAGTAAAGTGCACTGCGCAGATCAGTATTGGTGGTAAAGAGGTAGGCTGTCTCCTAGACACGGGCTCTCAGGTTACTACGGTTCCCCAGTCATTCTACGAGGCACATCTGTCTAATCACCCGCTGAAGTCGTTAGAAAATTTGTTAGAGGTGGAGGGAGCTAATGGGCAAGCCGTGCCATATTTGGGTTACATCGAGTTGGCCTTGAGGTTTCCGAAAGAGTTTGTAGGTGTTGAAGTCGAAGTCCCCACTTTAGCTTTAGTAGTTCCGGATCTAAAGAGTATGTCACAAGTTCTTGTCGGTACAAATTCCCTGGATGTACTTTATGGCCACTGCATTAGGGAGAATCAGAGTAACCCTTGTTCGAGCCTCCAAGGATACCAGGCAGTGCTTAAAGTCCTGGAGGCAAGATGGAAGCAAACTAGCAGTGAAGCATTGGGGCACGTGAAGCTGATAGGGAATTTACCTGAAGTCATACCTGCCGGGAACACGGTGGTCCTGAATGGTTCTGTTCAGCTTAGGGAACCTTGTATGGAGAAATGGGTGACTCTTGAGCAACCATCGGCCCCATTCCCAAGCGGTCTCTTAGTTGCAAGCTGTGTGCACACATTGCCTTCTAGACGACCTTCTCAGCTTTCCGTCTTACTTAAAAATGGTACTCAAACAGATATAACGATCCCCCCTAAAGCTGTTCTTGCTGAGATCCATGCTATACAGAGGGTTATAGAGAAAACTTCCCAGAATTCAAGCGAAGTTGAATCATCAGCACCTACCCATGCCAACCTTACCTTTGATTTTGGAGACTCTCCTTTGTCTTCAGACTGGAGGGAGCGGATATCAAACCGGTTAAATTCTATGCCTGAGGTTTTCTCTTTACATGATCTTGATTATGGCTGTACAGGTCAAGTAAAACATCAAATCAGATTAACTGACGAGACACCCTTTAAGCATAGGGCACGCCCGATCCACCCCCAAGACATTGATGCTGTTCGAAAGCATCTTCAGGAACTAATGACTGCTGGAGTGATTCGTGAGTCTGAGTCCCCCTTTTCTTCACCCATAGTGGTAGTCCGAAAGAAAGATGGCTCGGTGCGGCTCTGTATAGACTTTCGGAAGTTGAATTCCCAGACGATCAAAGACGCATATGCTCTGCCCAACCTAGAAGAGGTTTTTTCTGTACTTACCGGCTCAAAGTGGTTTTCGGTGCTTGATTTAAAGTCTGGGTTCTATCAGATTGAGATGGATGAGGCAGATAAGTGTAAGACTGCTTTCGTATGCCCTCTTGGATTCTGGGAATTCAATAGAATGCCCCAGGGAATCACAAATGCGCCAAGTACATTCCAAAGGTTAATGGAGCGGTGTATGGGTGACCTCCACAGGAAACAAGTACTAGTCTTCATTGATGATTTGATAGTCTTTTCAAAGACCTTGGAAGAGCATGAATCGCGGTTAGTACAAGTCCTCGATCGACTTAAAGAGTACGGATTGAAGTTGGCGCCTGAAAAATGCCGTTTCTTCCAGACATCAGTCAAATATTTGGGGCATGTCGTCTCGAGGGACGGGGTAAAGACTGACCCGGCTAAGATTGAAGCTCTAAAAACTTGGCCAAGGCCCACAAATTTGAAAGAGCTGAGAGCTTTCTTAGGTTTCGCGGGGTACTATAGAAGGTTCGTGTGTGACTACTCGAAGATAGTTAAACCTCTCACAGGACTCACTGAAGGGTACCCTCCACTTCGTAGGGGCCGCAGCGGGAAACGAGAGGGGGGGGAGTACTTCAACACCAAAGAGCAGTTCGGTGATCGGTGGACTATTTCGTGTCAGAATGCTTTTGACGTCATCATTTCTAAGTTGACCTCTGCTCCTGTTCTGGGCTTTGCTGACCCCAAGCTCCCATATACACTTCACACCGATGCCAGTACTACGGGGCTTGGTGCGGCATTGTACCAGGAGCAGGATGGGCAGATGCGGGTAATAGCGTTCGCCAGCAGGGGACTGACAAAGAGTGAGGCAAAATATCCTGCACATAAGCTTGAATTCTTGGCGTTAAAGTGGGCTGTTACGGCCAAGTTCAGCGATTATTTGTATGGCACAGACTTCACTGTTGTAACAGACAGTAATCCTCTGACATATGTTTTGACTTCTGCGAAGCTTGATGCTACCAGCTACCGCTGGTTGTCTAGCTTGTCGACCTACACCTTTAAGCTCCAATATAGGGCTGGGAGTCAGAATCAGGACGCAGATGGTCTCTCCCGGCGTCCGCATGGTGAGCCCTTGGATGATCTGATCTCTCAGAAGGAAAGAGAAAGGATCAAGCAGTTTACACTTCACCACCTTGCGGAGCCTGGGAACGGGTCTGATTTTCTCATGGCAGATGTAGTGAAAGCCATTTGTGAGAGACATGAGGTGATTGGTTTGCCCGAAGGGCCTGGTTTGGCACACTTTTCAATTACATTAGTCGAGTCCCTCACTCATTGTGTTGATGCCTTGCCGAATGAGTTGCAGCACGAAGCTGAGCATGGTCTGCCTGATCTCCCTAATCTCTCAGAGGCAGCATTAGCAGAATGGCAAGGGAAAGATCCAGAGCTTGAGATAATAATTGAGTGGATGAGGAGTGGGACTAGGCCAGGTACTCTGAGGGGCCAGCCACCTGAAATAGTATTGTGGTTGAGGGAGTGGAGTCGACTTGAGCTGAAGAATGGGCTGTTGTATAGGAGGAGGCAGGAGCATGGGGTCTCTCGCTATCAGCTTGTATTACCAGCAGGGCTAAGGGAAATGGTATTGCGCAGTCTACACGATGACATGGGGCACTTGGGTATTGAAAGAACCCTGGACTTGGTAAGGTCCAGGTTCTTCTGGCCCAGGATGTCTCAGGCAGTGGAGGAGAAGATCAAGACATGTGAGCGTTGCGTGCGCAGAAAGAGGGTTCCAGACAGAGCAGCTCCACTGGTCAACATTCAGACCAGTAGACCTTTGGAGTTGGTCTGTATGGACTTTTTGTCGTTAGAGCCAGACCACAGCAATACCAAAAACATATTGGTCATAACAGACCATTTCACGAAATACGCCGTGGCGATACCGACCCAGAACCAAACAGCTCGTACAGTCGCGAAATGTCTGTGGGAAAATTTCTTGGTTCACTATGGCTTTCCAGAGAAGCTGCATAGTGACCAAGGGCCCGATTTTGAATCCCACACCATCAAGGAGTTGTGTCATATTGCGGGTATTCATAAGATTCGTACCACGCCATATCACCCCAGAGGTAACCCGGTAGAACGTTTCAACCGGACACTTCTCCAAATGCTGGGAACATTAGATAATGAGAAAAAGTCCAGGTGGAAGGAGTTTGTGAAGCCCTTAGTGCACGCATACAATTGTACGCGCAACGATACAACCGGGTATGCTCCTTATGAGCTCATGTTTGGGCGGTTGCCTCGCTTGCCAGTTGATTTAGCTTTCGGGTTGCCAACAGAAGCTCCGGCCAAGTCTCATTCCCAATACGTGAAGGATTTGAAAGATCGGTTGCGAGAGAGCTACGAGATAGCTAAGAAGAACTCTGTTAAATTAGCAGAGCGTAACAAAGGAAGGTTTGATAAACGCGTGGTTGTTTCTACCTTGGAGGAGGGTGACAGAGTCCTTGTGCGCAATGTTAGATTGCGAGGGAAGCATAAGCTCGCTGACAGGTGGGAGCAAGGTGTCCAAGTAGTAGTTAAGAGAGCGGGAGACTTACCGGTGTACACTGTCCGACCAGTTGGGCAGAGTGGTCCTTTCAGGACGTTACATCGAGACTTGTTGTTGCCCTGTGGGTTTTTGCAGTCGGATCGAGATGAGCAGCAGTCTAAACAAAGAGTTTGCAGGCCCAGAACTAGAGCCTGTGCTAATAAGGATGATTCACAAGAGTCAGAGTGTGAGTACGAGTCTGAGACCGATCAGTTCTTTAGTCCTGTACTTGGGGACATGTTGGACTTTGAAACTCGGGTTCTGGTGAGCCCTGAGCAATTACCCTGCTCAAACCCTCAGAAAGTCCCAATTGACTTACCTGCTGTTGAACCTGCAAGAGAGAGTATACCTACCTGTGAGTTATTAGAGGAGAATTCAGAGGAACCTGTAAGGGAAAGCTTACCTGAGTCTGGAGAAGTAGAAACGCCTTATGTTGAGCTGGAATCTGGTCATAGTGATCCAGGGGTTTCGGTAAGGGAAGAGCCAGGATTGGATCTCTGTCCTGAGTCTGTAGGTGAATTTCCTTCTCAGGAGGTTGAAACAGACGTTGATAGTGAGGTTGAGAACATAACTATGAATGCTGGAGTTGATGAAAGTGAACGAGAGAATGACCCGGAGTCCGAGGAAGGAGTTATCCCCAGGCGCTCGCAAAGAGAGCGACGACCTGCAAAAAGGCTTGAGTATCCCCAGTTAGGGAATCCACTTACCGTAGTGATTCAATCTCTGTTGCAAGGTCTAAGTATGGCATTCAGTACTTCTTTGGAGGAGGTGAATGCTTCTACTATTGATGATGTGCCTGTGGTTGTGGCTCAACCCAAAAAATATGCAGATGCAGCGAGGACGTGCATGTATTCAGGAGGGGAGGGTGTAACCCAGGTCACTAGAGAGATTCTGTTGATGTAAGGAGAGAGAAAAAAAAAAGACTAACACTTGTGAATATATAAAACAATTATTTTATTAATATCTGTGGGGAAAGAAAAAAAAAATAGAAAGTTTAAGATTCTAAGAGAAAATAAGAAAATGCGTAAAATAAAATAATAAAACTAATTTAGAAAATTTATCCAATTTAGCAAGACAAAGATTGGTTCAATTCAACGAGTGGGAGTTAGCCCCGCCTTAATAGGTGGACTCAGGGCAAGGGTGATGCAACACTTTTTGCGAGACACTGAAGCGGCTAGTTCAAGTTAGAGAAACTGCTGGTGCGATCCTAAAGAAAGAACCAAGAGAGAGAATTAGAACGAACAAACCAAGAGTGAAATCAGAGAAACACTAGAGAGACTTTTAGATTAAAGTGCGGATTGAGTTTCATCGGTCAAACGTTACAAGTGAACGTGTTATTGACTGCTACGAAGAGAGTACATATCCAAAGTTGGGAGTTTTGCCCTTCATAGCCGAGAATTGAGTTCTCTTGGTGAGTGTTGTAATTAAATAATTCTTTTTGTGTGTAAAATGCTTGATAAATGGTATTAAATTACTAAATTCTGATGTTATATGCAGTTGTATGTAAAAGAGTTGACCCTTTTTGTTTATAATGGGAAGAGTATTGCATGTATGTGTTGAATAATTAATGTTCCAGAGTTAAAAGTCACCTTGAGTGGTTAATAGAGGTTATTTTAACGAATTTCGTCGTGTATTTGAGCTATGAGTTAATGCGCGGCCATGACTCACATGTAATACGGGCAGATGAGGCCTAAGTGCGTCATCGGAAAAATAGCTCTTCGCACATACATAAACTTTATGTGCTAAAGTAAGACGGAATTTCAGTAAAAGGAAAAAAATGTTGAATGTTGTTTATATGCAGACTAACTGCTCTAATGATGTATATTTTTGAAAGGAATGTCTAATTATATTTTTGGCCTTGTCTTTGCAAGGTTGGGTCTTTTCTTTCTTTCCTTTTTCCCTTTTTTTTTTCTTGTTATTTTCTTCTTCTTTTCTACTCTTTGTTATTTCTGAGTCGGATGCTGCACATTTCCTGGACACCGGACGATTTTGAAGGAGAATTGTATGTGAATTGTCCCTGCTTGCTTCACATCGGAAAAAAACCGTTGCGAGCGGGAACTGGCGAGCCATTTGCCCATATAAGGAAGGACCGAGCTTGTGAATCAAAGAACGAAAGGAGTGGTATGATTGTGCACACATCTGAATTGAACTGTTGATCCGAGATACATTGCGGAAGAAGGATCTCGTGAGAGCGGCATTCGAACTGGAACTGAGAATTAGTGTGTATATAAATTATATACACATATATATGAAAAGAGGAATCTGAATTGTATTGAATTTGAGACTGCTAATTAAGCAGTACATTTGACCTGTGATTTTATTTTCTCTACTGTTATATATATTTTTTTTCTTTCTCTATCAAATTCCATTGTATTTCATTTCAATTCATTTTGATTTTATATTTTATTTTTATTTATTTTTTCTTGGAGAACGAGAGTAAAAGGTATTCTTAAAGGGTCATCAATTGGAAAGATTGTATTTGAATTTAAAACGTTTACTTAACCTTAAATAAGCCAATTAGAAACAAATTGAATAAGTAAACAAATAAATCATATACATATATTAATAGAATAAGGGTCAATTAAATTTATTAGCTTGAAACTAAATAGGTAATAAAAAAGAGAGAAACAATAATAATTATAAACTAAATAGGAAATATAAATTAGGGTTAATATATTAAGTTTACATTTATTTGTTCCACGGCAAATCTTTGCTGTTCTCCTGGTCATTATATATATATTTTTTTTCTTTCCCTCCTGTGTGATGTGATGTTTTAAATTTCACTGCTTTATCATTTAATTCCTTAATACATCATTCCAAATTTTCTAATGCAACGAGTGTTTGTCACAAATTCTTTCTTCCCTTGCTGTTGACGCAGTCTCTTGAGCGATTCTGGTCTTCTGGTCACTGGTCCAAATTTTGAAGCGGTGCACTTCATGCTCATTTGCATATTTCGCTGTTTGTAAGTGAGGGTTGCACTGTCGCCGCGACGCAGGTTACACTTTCATTAAATTCAGTACAGTAATTATTCAAAACAACACCAGGCCTCTAAAATGAGGGGGTCAACCTGCTTTATGAAAAATTAATCTTAGAGTGATGCAATTCAAGTGTAAGAGCAGTGCTGCTAGATTTTCTGAACAGAGTCTATTTCTGAGGCATGTGGATACATTTGTGTGAGAAATAGTGTTTGTTTTTTGTGTGCTGCCTTTTGACTAATTCTGTATAATTAATTCTGTCATATTATCATTGTTAAATCAAAACATATAGTAAACATTTACTGTGTTCAAACAGTACTGATGTTTTGTATCACTCCAATTCCTTGTGTTCATTACAAAAATATATAGTATTTTACCTGAGTTGTGACTTGTAAAGTAGAAGACCGTTAAATAGTGGCGGGAAACCTTTCTATTGAGTTCTCCTCACGGACTGCACGCGATAATTAATATGTAACTTAACGCGAGTACGCGACTGGACTGATTCACAAACAAATGAGCCGTTCACACCAAGAATGATAGCTATAAATATATCTACAAAGATAAGCGTTGACACCAGCGGACGGACGATATAATAGTTTGTTTATTCAAATCGTGTGCTTGTCTGTCACTTTAAATGCTCGAGCGCGTTACAGCAGGATGGATTCTGATTGGCTGTCGATGTTTTTATCGTTCATCAACTGGATAATCGTTATTCTTTCTCTGTGCCTTTATCGTTACAGCTGTGGTGTAGAATTATCTTTATCGTTATCTTTGTAGTTATCGTCCTTGGTGTTAACGGGCCTTTATGAGCTAGCTCTTTTGGCAATCAGAAAAAAAATGACCAGTGTAGGGTATTCTACAAATATCTTTTGAAATGCAAATTTGGATTGACCCACTTGACATTGGGGAGTAGGAAAGACTTGCCAAAAAAACGACCACTGCTAACTTTTACCTGAACTCTTTTCCACACAAAGCTCAACATTCCCATCATGTTCACCTCAAAACAGTTTTTTTTTTTACCTGAGCTGTTTTTGCAAAAAGTGAGTGAATCGTAAACCACTTTAATCATGAGTAATACACATTATCAATGCCAACAGAAGTACTACAGCCTTGAAAGTGGAGTCACAAGTAAAAATACAGAAGTTCAAAATGCAAAGACAAAGGGTTGAGGTGTTAGAGGAACAACAGTTAATATATAAACAATAGACCGTGAGATAAAACAGAACACTGAAAGTTCCACCTATTGTTCTCCTTCCTTGCATTCATTGTAAAGGCTCACATGAAGCATTTTGACTGACTAAAGATTTGGTCAGGGGCTTTTCTTTTTGCGGTTCTGTGAGGGTGTTGTAGGTGTTCTAGTTTTACTGTGCTCTGCCCGCTGCTGTCTGGCTTGCAGCTCCTTTACCTCAGCCAAAACCTCTCTAGCTTCTCGCCAGGAAGAAATGGCCTCTTGTAAGAGTCGTTCAGCTGCCGCCCTCCTGCTATCCCAGTCCAGTCCCTCTTTGAGAGGAGAATCAGTACCCCTAATGCTTTTGAAATGGGGCGAATAAGAGATTTGGAAAAGAGCATGGTCTGTTGATTTCACATGGGGGGAATTTGATCCAGTGGACAGAGGCGAGTCTGAACCTTTGATGTGGGTCAGATCGATGCATTTCAATTGGGGTGAACTTGATTCTTTTGAATCAGGTAAATCGCAGCTCTTCGAGCGAAGTGCGTTTTTGGAATGAGGGGATTTGGACTTGAAACGGGGCGAGTCTTTTGATTTCACATGTGGCGATTCTTTCCCTTTGGAACCGGGCGAATCTTTCACCCTCACTGAGGGGGAGTTTGTGCCTTTGCTGTAAGGTGAACTATGTGAGCTTGAGCCCTTGGAGTGTGGCGAGTCAGAGCCCTTGAGATGCCGGAGACGAGGGGAGTCAATGCCTCTCAGGTAGGGGTAAGATCCCATTCTGTCCCGATGGGGTTCCTGTTCCTGAATCTCAGCGAGCAGCTCTTGAGTCCTCTCCAGCCGCTGGTTGATCAGATCCTGCAGGTGTCCCGTGGGACTCTGGGCCTGCGTCGCCTGGGATCCATTCTTCCTATTTGGTTTTCGCTCTCCTCGGGACAGAGCGTCATCCATGGAAGCACATCGGTTACGGCCCTGAGATAACTTCTTCTCACTCTGAGGTGTGTGAGACTGGTTTTCATTGTTCAAGGAGAACTCGGTCTTGCGTGGCAAGCTGCTGGTTTTCACCTTGGCCTCTGTAGAGGAGGACGGCGGCCTGGATGCATCGGTACCAGCGCGTCGACGGCCAGGAGCCAGTTTATCCAGGCTGACCCGATGGTCCTTCGACCACTCATCCTGATCGTCATCAAGCATACCAGCATCTTCTTCATTCACCAAGTCCAGCATCAGCATCCCATCAGAGGAGGCAGAGGCCTACAACAAGACAACATTAAATACCACTTTATGTTTATCTGGTGGATATGCCAGTATCTTGACACCTAGCAGCATGAATGCAGCATCATGAATTAGTTTCGGTTACCAATCCCCTCAAAGAAATGCACCAATGTTAAGTGAGCAGTTTTCAGGTGGTCATGTGATCGTAATATGTAAAATGCATCTATCATTTTAATTATTTATTTAAAAAGGTTTGAAAATATTGAACCAAATTTAACTAAATATACACTACCTTTGTAAAGTTTTGGATCGGTATGACTTTTAATGACTGAAAGAAATCTCTTATGCTCATAAAGGCTGCATTTATTTGATCAAAAATACTGTGAATGTTTTTCTATTTTAATACATTTTAATGTAATTTATTTCAGTGATGCAAAGCTGAATTTTCCGCATCATTACTTCAGTGCCACATGATCCTTCAGAAATCAATCTAATTTGCTGATTTGCTGCTCAAGAAACATTTCAAATTATTATCAATGTTAAAAACAGTTGTGCTGCTTAAAATTTTTGTGGAAACTGTGATATATTTTTTAGGATTCTTTGATGAATAGAAAGAAACAGCATTTATATAAAAATAGAATTCTTTGTGACAATTTTAAAGTTTTTATCAGTTTAATGCATTCTTGCCGGGGGGAATCTTACTTACTTAATCTTACTGACCCCAAACTTTTGAGTTGCAAATAACAGATAAATCTACTAACCCTAACTCAAAAATGAAATAAATTCAAAGATTGCTGTCCAATGATAACCTAAAAACTGTTAAGAATAAATAATTCTCACAATTGTTGAAACTCAAATAAAAAGTGAAAATTTCTAAAAGCATAACCATTCAATAATTAGGTTGAAACGAGATTTAGAAAGGGAAAATTAAAAGGTGGGGTGGACATTTAACTCCAGGGGGACATCTAACCCTCATCTTAATCTACTATTTATATGTAAAACCTTTTACTTTTTAATTGAAGAAAAAAATACTGAGTGCACCTTTTAAACCGCAAAGTTTTCTGGACTGCACTACCTCTCTGTTTTACAGTCAGGTTATAAATAGCTGCATATAAGTTTCATCATTATTGCACCAAACAACCACCGAGTGCCATGATGTCTGTATGAGCAGACAAACAACAACAGTCTTTGAAATCAAAGTCAAAGCAAGAATGCCACCCACCACAGCCATGAGATGACCCCGCGTAGGCAAACGCCGCCCAAGTGGGATCTTGGCCCGATCGCGTGTAGGATGAGCCAGAAGACTCTCCTCCTCAATCGTCACCTGCGAAGGGAAATGAATCAAACCTGGATCTGAGCTCATTTTACCATATTAACACAGTCATTTTCAGCAACCTTATATGGGTTCTAATTTACACAACACAAAAGGCCTATATGACATGAAGCGTTAATTAGTCTTGCGTTCATCTCAGTTTAATCCAGTAGTTGTTAGTGTGAAAATGAATTTGCAGATTTATAAATAGAAGGTGCCTAATACAGATGATGTGAAATTCACACAAGTGGGTTTCTGGTATGAAATGCAGTGATTTTACAAGTGGAAACAAGACTGTGTGAAATCTTTTGCAACCCATTAAAATGGGTTTTAATGTGCACTTTTTTAAATCTTAAGAGGACCTATTATGTACTTTTACAAAGTCTTGATTTTTTTTTGGGGGGGGGGGGAGCTAGAATAGCTTTTCCTGCTTTAATGTTCAGAAAAAAACACGTTATTTTTCCCATAGTCTCCATTGTTGCAGCTCCTCTCTTCCCAGTCTGTCAGTAACGCTCTGTTTAGTTCCTGTCTCTATGAAGCCCCTCCTTCTGAAAAGCACAATGACCTCTGATTGGTCGGCTGGATAATTATGTTGTGATTGGTCAACAGCTTCCAGTTTGTTTAGGAAATGTCCCGCTCCTTATCATAACCGCCAGTTTCAACACACTACTAACTCAACCAGGCCTCGTCCCTTTATTTTGCGTATGCCTTGGGCGGGAATTATTTAAATGAGGAATATTGTGTTTGTTCCCGGAAGAAAACTCAAGACTACAATGGAGGCGTTTCAGGGAGTTCAGAAACAGTGAAACTGATATAGAGAATAACTCCCTTTGGAGTGAATTTGTGCTTGGTAACTTTGCAGAGCTTTTTCATGCTCAAACAGCAACATTACACACTGAAGAAAGGTGCAAATTTAAACAAGCATAATAGGTCCTCTTTAAACCCCCTTTTAAATTATTATGGCCACAGTAATAAAGCATGATGTTGACTGGTTTAACAGTTCTTAGCCGAAATGTTTTCCATAGGTATGTCAACCAAAAAAAGTTGTATTTTCTATATTCATTGAGTGCTTTTGTGAAATAATTGCACAAAGAATTTCCAGTATCCTAAAAGTGCAAAAACAAATAATGACAAGAAGATAGAAAGTGAATCTAAAAGTGAAATAGAAGAGGGTTAGCACTAGAAAATGAAAGAGAAATATAGACAGAAAGAGACTGACTAATGCAATGAAAGAGTGTTGGAGTGGAAAGCTAAAAGATGATTAAAAAACAAGGAATAAATAAAGAGTATCTGAAATGTCTGTGCTCACCTCATCCAGCACACGATTCTTAGCTCTGATAATAGCTGTGTTTAAAACGTTGATCCAAGATTCCTTCTCCTCTGGACTCACAGCCAGAAATACAAGATTGGGGCTCTAATGGAAAAAAGCACTTATTAAAATATCAACAATTACAATTATTGAAATGAATAATTATGGTATTTTGAATTTTCAAACATGCATTTTAAGGGTCCTTGAAACAAAAAAACTAAATTTTCAAGGAATCAATTTCGTATTGCCAAACCTAAATGTCTGCAATGCTTCATTCAACCAGGTATGTTTGAGCATTCTGTCCTTTTTAGGGTTGCATCTTGTGAAATTACATCATGTTTTTGGTTTATTTAGATGTCTTTGGTCTGGTTACCAATTTGATTATTTATGTATGGTCCTGTTAATGTCACTGTATGTCTGAGCCTTGTCACAAGCATTTCAGTGCCCTCTATTCCCCAGAGTTAATTGTGCAAATGACAAATAAATGCCTTTTGACTCTTGACTCCCTTGACTCTGGTCTGTGTTGCGTTCATATTTCAGTTTAACAGCACCAGAGTTTGTTTGGAAGCAGACTGAGACCCTGAAAATGTGGTTCTCGGTCCGCTTGTTAGGTGCACCAGCGTTCACACTTACTCAAATGAACCGCACTAACAGAGCAATCGCACCAGAGTTTGTTTTAATCGAACCAAACCTGCCAAGTGTGAACACAACTCTAAAAAACTGATTAAAATCTAAACACCTTGTAGTCAAACAGGCACAATATGAATTGAACCCTTTTTTTATCCATAATGTCATAATATTTAGTTCTTACCTTGTTTCCAGGGTGTTGGCGGCGGAGCAGGGTAAATTTACTGTGGTTCTTCTTGCTGTGGCTCTTGGCTTTTCGCAGTTCCTCCGAGCGCTCATACTGTGCCAGGTCAAACACTTCATGAGTCTTCCCATTATTCTTCATCTGAACACAAGAGCAGCAGCATCAGCACACATGCCTGAAGCTAGTTACAATTGCTACCATTAATTGAAAATATCAGCAGCGCTTTCCCAGGCCAACTGTGCCGACACATTGGGACACATGGGACACATTGATTTTAGCTCGAAGGACAGCAATAATTAATGTTCAACAGAACACTGCTGTGACATCAGTCCATGGAAACTGACAGAACACTAAACAAAATCACCAACATTTAATTTACAAATAGTTACAAAAACATCCTGTACCCTTATTTAAGGATATATGAACAACACAAAGTATTAAGAGTAACTTGTACTCTATGGAAGCCAGTTTACACCTCAAAGTAAAAAATGGTACTTGTGTCTTTTATTCCTCATATTGCTCATTTATTTGCAACTATATATGCAACCAGACCTATATCTGACAACTGCTGCTAATAACTGCTCATTTATGTCATATAATTGTGGTTTGACATTTTATAATGTGACTTTATACTTACAAGTTCTGAGCGCTAGCTAGTGGATATCTCACAGTGTTATACCGTACCTCAAAATTGCCATTGCAAATGTGACTATGGGCCCTATTTTAACGATCTGAAATGCAAGTAACTTTGTGGGCGGATCTTGGGCACTGTTGCTATTATACCAGCGGAATAAATGACTCTTGCGCCCGACGCAAATCTAAAATGGGTTGGTCTGAAGTAGCTTCATTATTCATAGGTGTGGTTTGGGCGTAACGTGAAATAAACCAATCAGAGCGTCATCTCACATTCCCTTTAAGAGCAGGCGCGCTTGTTCCATGGCGGATTGCTATTATAACGGTGGATTTGCCAGACGCACGCCAGGAGCGGATCACAGCCGAGGAGACCGACGTTCTCGTCAGGGCCGTAAAACACAGAGAAGTGACATTGGGGATGGGAGAAACCCACCCAAATTAGCTTCGGTTAAACAGGCGTATGATAATTTGGGTAAATGTGTAAGCTAGATTTATGCCTATTTTTTCACATCTTCATGGACACCACGATGATTTCGTGTGTTAATATTTTTCCTTGTAATAATGTAGCCTATGGTTTGCAAAAATGAAAACTGCTGCTTCTGTGTAGATGAGAGAATCAAAGTGTATTCGCGTTGTGCACACGCTACATTGATTATGGCCAAGCATGCGCCCTCAAAATAGCATATGAATAACATGCACAACGCGCCACTGACTTTAGACTAGGTTTTTCCAGGTCTGTGGCGGAATTGTTTTCTAAACCTGCAAAATAGCATCAGGGAACGTTTGCGCCGGAACACGCCTCCTCTTTTTGCCTAACCGCCCCCGGGAGCGCAAGTTCATTCCCTAATTTACCGGCGTGCGTCTGTGGAGGGAAAAGTCAGCTGTGCGCGGGTGCAAAATAGGAATGATACATGCGTCGGTGTACAAAGTCAATTGTGCTGGGTGCAAGATAGGGCTCTATATCTCACAATGTGAATTATGATTCTTTTTTTGGTAATGCTTCACTTTTCACAATGAACAGCGCAAACCTCACACATATAACCAAGCCTGGTTCAGAACATATTCTCAATTAATACCAAATTGCATAAAAGGAAACAAACTGTGTTCTTTTCCATCAGAAATCAAGACAGATGTTCCAAACGGTTTTCAGTTAGTAGTACAGCCCCTCCCCTAATCATTCAGCCAGTGACCCATCTGTGAAAAGTAAACGCCTCATTTTAAGACAGGTCAATCTTCATTATGGCTGACTATGGTGGAAAAGAGGTAAATTTCACTGAACCTGAGGGGAGGGCGACCCACAGTGGGACCCACAGTGGGACCCACAGTGGGACATTAAATCCCAGAGAGCCACAATGAGGGTCACAAGGGTTTCTGCTGATATGAACACAAAAACTCAACACTAGAGATATTAGCATGCATGTAATGTCTCGCATACCAAAAAAGAGAAACGTAGACATTTTGGGTCAGAGTTCTGCATGGTTACCATGCATTCACCATAGCAACGGAAATACGCAACAAAGAAATCTGATGTCAGTCAGCTTGAGATTAAAGTACAAAGATCAAAGTGATCCATGATCACAGACCAAACAGCAAGCACAAGCAAACCAACATCTATTACTCTATTCCGCTTTGAGATAGGTCACGTTTATCTAAGAGAGTTCACAAAACAGCCAGTTTTACGATAAAGAGCAGCATTTAGGTAAACCCCCCTCTATGCCACATATGGCTAAAGGTAATCTGTGTAACTGTATGCCTCCAGATGGCCTCCTGGGGTCACACATTTAAATGTGAGTGAGCACACACTCTGAGAAAGAGCGTACTAGTGATGCTAATATGGGGCAAAAGACCCCTGGAGGAAAAAAGCCCAGCCTCTCTTCACCACATCAATATTTCACTCCCACGGTTGGCACAGCACGTTCCCGGCAGGGGGCCATCCTGATCTCTGGATTAACCACCTCCCAAAATAACCCACTAACCCACCATCTTCACTCTCATGAAGGTAACTCCATCATCCACAACAAGATGTAAGGAATAAAACGCAGCCTTCGTAAAGAGTACTCCTATGAATATTACATTTCAGAACAGAGATGGTTTTCAAGGCATTGTGAATTAGTAGTTTATAAAGCTGGCTCTGGCTGCTTCACTTTGCTTGGAGCCATACAACCTTAAAATCAGTCTCAAGATGTAAGGACTGTGAACATGAAGTGAATACTGCTATTACATGCCTAGTTTTACCTCTACGAACAAGCTGGAATTAAATAGATTTGCAGAATCCCCTTGAATCACGTGTTCAGTGTGTTCTGTAATCTGGTTGACTGCATTATTTAGAGGTCAACCAATTTTCCTAAAATAGACATAATTGAAATAAACTAAAGTAAACCTCACAGCCCTTTGTCCTGCCAAATGGATGTTATGCAAAGTTAAATATAATTCAAGGGATGATGGGACTGACGGATGATTATCAGACACTGTGAATCTGTGAATCCACACTGTTTATGAGTAAATCCTCAGTACATGTTTGATATGATCCATTTGCACACATGATGAATAAACTCTCAACCAAGAATGATCAGCCTGGATACAGTGAATCCTAGAGTAGAGCATCAATTATTCACACCAGATGTATAGAGGGAGCTTGAAAAGAAGCACTTTCAACCCAGTTATAGATGCTCAACTGTCTACATGTATAAACTTAAAATAATTCACATGGGAATCAGAAAGGATCATAGCCTTTACGAGTAGAGTTGCGTGAAGTGTCTCACTATGCTACATGAGTGAGATCAATTGAGTAGTTATGTCAAGTGACATCATTCTGGCAAGAACAGGGCTACCTTGAGCGGTGAAGCAAAGTCAAGTGCAGCGGTGCATAACGCTATCAGTCCTAAGACAAACAATACACAGAGCCTGAAGGCATGCAGCGATCACCGGAGGACAGACCTGTAGCACACACTCAGACTGATGCAACCTGCTGACATTGTATTCTGATACTATAAAAATAACCTTGCTTGCCTGACTGGTGGGACGATGCACAGGGCTAGAAGATGAGCATACAGAATGTTAATCTTGCAGCTGTATTTGACAACATTAATTTCTCTGAACACCTGGGGAATCTTGTGAAAATATGATATCATGTATGCCAAACTAAAATATTTTGGGAATTCAAGCAGTGTTGACACTCACAGTGGAGAATGAAAGATTGAAGATTCAACTACTTTGAGCATGGACTTCACTGTATATTAACAAGGACCTTTTATGCCCTTTGACAAAGTCTTGATTTTGTTTATAGGCTCTACTAGAATAGGTTTTCATGCTTAAATGCTCAAAAAATTTGTATTTTCCCCATATTCTCCATTGTTGCAGCTCCTCTCTTCCCAGTCTGTCAGTAACGCTCTGTTTAGTTCCTGTCTCTATGAAGCCCCTCCTTCTGAAAAGCACAATGTGCTCTGATTGGTCGGCTGGACCAGTGAGTTGTGATTGGTCGAGCACTTCAAGTGTGTTTGAGGAATGTCCCGCCCCCTTACCATAACTGAGTTTCAACACGCTACTAACTAACTCAACCAGGCCTCGCCCGTTTATTTTGGATATTCATTGGGTGGGAATTATTTAAATGAGAAATATTGTGGCATTGGGAAGTGGTGGAAACTCACGGTGGAGTTGAACTTCCCTGACGTCGTGCATTGAGGCACGCAGCAGAAATCACTGTTGGGATCATCCCGCTTCTGGTACTTTACTGGCTTTGACATTTTCTTCTTGTCACTAACATTCAGATGTTAAAATCAAATAAAACGCCAACAGTAAAAAGGGCTAACTAGGTTAGCTAGGCCAAGTCAATAGCTGTCGCCGACTCGCCGTCAGTACCAAACAGAAGCAAACCGGAAGTCAGGAGACCTGTTTTCCGGTTTGGTCACGTGACGCTCAGCATAAAGCCTATTGAAGCCCCTCCTTCTGAAAAGCACACTATGCTCTGATTGGTCGGCTGGATCAGTGTGTTGTTATTGGTCAACCGCTTTGAGAATGTTTAGAAAATGCCCCATCCCTTACTATAACTGCCAGTTTCAACACACTACTAACTAACTCAACCAGGCCCCGCCCCTTTATTCTGCGTATGCCATGGGCGGGAATTATTTAAATGAGGAATATTGTGACGTGTTTGTTCCCGGAAGAAAACTCAAGACTACAATGGAGGCGTTTCAGGGAGTTCAGAAAGAGTGAAACTGATAAAGAGAATAATGGTACATTCAAGTCATGTCGAAAATATAATATTTATGAGTTGAACACACATGAACACCACCACAAAATCATAAATGTGAGTGGGAAGCTTGGGATTTTCTTTAAGCCCCGATGTCTTTAAGCTCCGACCAAAGTGACTTGAATGCACCTGACATTGTAAACAAGACTTAAATACGAATTTCCCTGGAGGACTTGAACGCACCATAACTCCTTTGGAGTGACTTTGTGCTTTGTAACTTTGAAGACCTTTTTCATGTTCAAACAGCGAGATTACACTCTAAAGAGAGTTGAAAATGCTCCTCTTTAAAATAAAAGTAATAATTTATAAAATTAATTAGTAATATATTAAAATACATAAAAATATATTATTTGAATTTTTATGTTTTTCATGTTCCTTTAATACTTTTAAAATTGAAGTTTCTATTTTTTTTTACAAAATCATAACACTCAAGGTGCCAACTGCATCGGTGTCAGCAGGCTCAGTTTTGGTGGCCTGTCCTTGTAAAGTTCATGTTTGAATAATTCACCACATGAATAGGAAACATCCATACTCATTCTACTTCACTGCAACACGCAATACTTGGTCTCTACATGTAAATCAATGTCTTTTTGAAGCATAGACTTCAAAAAAAAAAAAAGAAGCATAGTAGCCTATTAATAATAATTTGTAAAAGATATGCAACTAGTCAGTTTTGGATTACTTACCAACAAACAAACTAGCAAACAAACATAACGGAAAAGACTTTCAATTAAATCTGATATTGATTTAAATCTTTAAAAAACTGTCAACAAACAGTAAAGACTATCTTAAGAGGAGTCCCATTGTTCATGGTGAACTTGAAAAGCTTATCTGGTTCTTATTTGTGTCACTGACAGATCAAAACACATGGATGCAAATTGCTGCGATACTTCATTTAGATGCGGTATGTGTGGTTTGTTCACATGGGTTTCTTTTCATGATGGCGTGACACTGGATTCAGAGTCCTGAACGTCTCCAGGGAGCAGATGTGCAGCTGGGCTTTGAATCTTTTAATGTAAATAACAATGTCGCTCATCCAAAAGACAGCAGATGTGTGAATGCGACTGCTTTCTCAACTCTTAAAATCATTTACGTTGCTTTAATGAGAAAAACCAGGGCACTCCGTACAGTTTTCCATGATATGCTGTTATCTGACGGCTCTGTGAAAGTGATGAAAGCCTACAGGCAATGACAGAAACAAGCTGCTACACTCCCATGAAAATGACAACCATGCCTCCACACAAGCTTCAAGTGAGCAAATGATTCAATTGTGAAGATTGGTTGCTCCTACATCGAACCGGAAATTGAATTCAACTGAATATTTGAAAGCAACTTCAGGGATCGTTGGTAGTGCTCCTGACACAAAATCCATGACACAGGGAAATATTGATTGTAGCCACTAACCAGGTTCACTGCTGCTTGTCGTTTGGGGACACAATTGGGTTTCAATTTTCAGTGTTTATATAATACCCTTTAGAAAATTATAGCTTGTCAAAAGGATTAGTTTGATGTTGCAAGAGAATGTCCTTAATATCAAGGGCAGGAGGTTTTTTGGCAAACATTCATTACTCCTATCATATAATCTCTGTAGTTAATGTCAAAATCTGAATGGGTTACATACACGAGTAGTTGACATGATATACCTTTGGGAAGTTTACATGCCCTGCCTTTGATTGAGCATGAAATCATTATGAAAATGTATTATAATTGTCTTTATAACTCACCTCTTTTTCAAAGATGTACAGATGATCTCCTTTAAGCATCACAAAGCGGTTTCGCCATATTTCCCTGAATATTCCTTTTCCGCTGAACCTGCGGATCCAGCCTACTTTGTCTGGTTGGGGTGAGGGCTGGTTGGCATCCTGAAGACCCTGCAACAGTGACCCGGTTAGTGTGTCGCCCGTCTTACATAATAGTATCCAAGTTCAAACAGATCTCTGTCACATGCCATCATTACGTTTATTCCACATCTGTTACTAGTACTTATATTATAACTATTAGTAAGTTGTCCAATAGTGACTATATATTTTTTTTACTGGTATTGATGTGTCTATTTGAAGTATTCAAACAGTGTGCTAGTTACAAGTTTTGTTAGCTATTTATTAGATACTAGTGCATATAAACATTTTAGTAACTTTACAATAAGGTCTCAATTAATGCATTAGTTAATGCATTTACTAAAATGAGCTGAACATGGGCAATATATTTTACAGCATTTATTAACCTTTGTTCATGTTAGTTAATAAATATATTCATGTTAGTTCACAGTGCATTAACTAATGTTAACAACTTTTGAGCTTAAACAATGTAGTAGTAAATGATGAGACTGACACTTTACCTAAAATCAATAAATACTATAGAAGTATTTTTCATTATTTCATGTTAACTAATGTTAACTACTGAAAAATGTTACTAGTACAACTGGAATGCATACTAGTGTCATATAAACAGGTAGATATTAATAAATAAGTACAAGTAAAGATGGAATAGGCTACTAGTAACTATTGAGTCCATAATTGTATCCATAATCTCTAATAAAATAAGACACTACTGGAATAAGAAGTAATTTGTAAAAGATAGGCTAGATTACTTACTAGTGCCGTAATAAAAAAAATAACGTTAACACTTTAAGGTCTCATTTATTAACATTAGTTAATGCATTAATTAACACAAACTAACAATGAGCAATACATTTGTTACAGTATTAATTAATCTTTGTTAATGTTAGTTGATAAAAAAAATCCAGGTTGAATATTGTTTGTTCATGTTAATGCACAGTGCATTAACTAATGTTAAATACAACATTTTATTTTAAAAATGTATTAGTAAATGTTGACATTATCATTAACTAAGATTAATAAATGCTGTAGAAGCTTTTTAGTTCATGTAGTTATAACTAATGTTAATAATGAAACCTTATTGTAAAGTGTTACCAAAATAACAGTATAGCCTAACAAAATAACTAGGCTACTAGTTAACGTTAATTACAGGCTACTAATGCACCTTCAAATTATATCCAAAAAATGTTTTACTGTCAGTTGGTCAATTAAGGGTGTGGTCAATTAAAATGTCTGTTAAATAGAATAAAAGATGTCCAAAAATACGAGAGACAACAGCATAATGAAGAATACGCGTAACGAAGATATGCGCTCTCACATTCGGCGCTTCATAACAAAGGAGTCATTGTTAAATTAATTTAGCCTACACTTAATAAAGAAAAAGCAGAATACAAATACTTGCGCTGTATTACATTCAATAAACCTATTAAATTATGAGCCTTTACACATCTGCATGAAATTCTCACCCTTTTGACCAAATGGCTTTTCTTCATGCTGTTCGCAAAATATATGTGTCCCGCTCTCTGGAAGAAACTGAGGAGTTGGTCTGTATCCTTTGAGGTGAATGTGGCGCGCGCAGGTGTTGTGTGTGGCACGAGCTGTTTCTCTCAGGACTGATGGATTGCCAGTCTCTACATTGACGATTTGCAAACCGCGGGCAGAGGCTCTCCATTGGCTTGGGTGAGTCCCCGAGCTGCTGCTGTGCTTCTCAGTTCTCACCGACACGGATTTCCCCGTTTATAGAGCTCGACTGCTCCATCTATTGAACGACGAGCACAGCTGTCGGCGGGATGATGATGGTGATGACACGCTGCATATTGAGCTTCCCTCATGAACACACTGCAAATCAGCGCACAGCAACGGATATAGTTATTTTAAATGATAATCAATATTGCAGGGTGTATGTTTATGTAGAATTCAAGAATATATGGTCATGTTTTTAATGTAATACATCCAGAACCACTGTGTTGGGTGTAATTTAATTACTATTATGGAGTTAATATTGTGCCATAATTAAACAAACAAATCCAGCATTTTGCAAACAAACTCGATCTTGAAAAAGTAAAATAAGGGATTACTTTCTGTAATTTAATTACAGTTACTTCTGATGTAGCCTAAATACTGCATAGAACTATTCTATATTGGATTTAACATCAGTATTTAATGTTAAAATGTATGTTTTTAATGTAACCTTCTCCCTTTAATCAGTTTAAGAATAATTTATGCAATTGTATATTGTTTATTTGAAAGAATCAAAAGTGCAATTTCGTGTGTCTCCTTGTATTGTTCACCTGGTCAAGGTTGATATGGGATTTAGAAAGTAATTAATAAGTAATCCAATATTTCTTAGAGTGTAATTAGTACAGTAAACTATTTACACTGTTAAAATGTAATTAGTAGCTAGTAATTAATTTTACTTTTTTAGAGCAACTTACCCAACACTGTCCAGAACTGATCAACTGAGACCGGGGCTAGTTGTCACACGGGAAAGTTTAGAAATTTTGATTCATTCATATTTTAGAATATTTTTTGTGTATGTTGTCTTGCAAACTAAAACAACAATATCACATTTTTAGCTGCTGGGGAACAAGAGAACAGAATAAAACCGCTACATATTCAGGCAAGGATATTTTTCATGAATACAGGCCGGGCAACTTGTCACATTTCTGATGATTCAAGCACTTTTCTTCATAATTGATTGTTAACTGTTTAAATTTTGCTGAAATGTTTATCTTAAAGGCAGGTTCCATTGTGACAACTTGTAAATGTTCGTTATCTTTAGTCTATACAGAACTTAACATATAAAAATAAACCTATCTTTATAGATATCGTCTGGAATAAAAGTGACTATAGCCGTTCGACTAGCTTTGTTTCAGTAAATCTAAAAAGAAATGTGGCAAAAGTTTAAAAAGACACAAATGAGAGCATGGATCTGAATATTACACATATAATTATTATAACCACAATAAAACAAAATGCATGAACTTATATTTAAAAATAGAAAATGTTATTATGTAACTCAAGTATAGGGGGATTTCCAAGGATTTTCCCTCCTACAAGCTCTGAGAAAACCACACACACACACACATTCAGAAGGACAAACTACATCACTATAATTACACCGCTCTAAGCTTCTTTTCCGTCCACATAAATTGACCACATTATTCTAGAACGAAGCAAGAAATGTTTCCCTTGGGTTAATTGGGACAGATTTCTGGAAATAACAAACGGACACATCATGGACCTGATTTTTGATCCGCTGTATGTATGTGTATTTTGGGACAACACATCAAGTGTGACATAATCTGGCTAGCAAATCTACCAGGCCCTTTACTGACTCATCATAAGCAACCATTAATGTATTTTTTTTTCCTGTGCTGTAAAGTCATTAAGTGGTTCAGGTCTGCCGTCGTCTGGATGATAGTGGGGATTAATGGATGTGATTAGTGAGGGAGGAAGGGGAGTTATAGTGGAGCAACCTGAACTTGTCTATGGGGGTTTAAGCTCTGGAGGTTAAAGTGATGACCTAAAAGGTCAGGGCTAAACTCCGTCTACTGGATTCAATTTAATCAGTAAATCATTTGGGATGTGTTATACAGCCTGTTGACTGAGGCTTTAATGGTAATAAAAACATGAAAAAAATGTGTTGGTCTGAAATTTTCTTTTTTTACTTTTCATTTATTGAAGAGCATCATAAAATATCGTCACTTACTTATCATGTTGTCCAGTTTATCAAGCTACAGTATGTACAAAGGCAAAGCTTAGTCCAAAAAACAAAAAAACAAAAAAAACATGCATGTACTGACACACTGAGATGCAAATACGTCGATGCGAAAGTTAGCCGATTTAAAGTCTTTGTCCACAAAGAACTGTCATATTAATTGATAAAAGCCTTTGACATTAATATTATAGTAACAGGCTGAACTGATGAGCTCTTTTTCATGAGCAGACGACACGCTGCAAATAAATATCCATATTCTATTTTTAAAAACATGTATTAATGTCTGGATATTTGCAGCATGCCATTTAATTCAGCTGGATAGGGATGTTAAAAATAATAATAAAAAATAATAAAAAAATATGGTGAAACAATTTTTTTTTAAACCCAATTGTTGGAATGATTTTTCCAGATTTCTTGGGCACTTTTGATGCAAAATTTCACATTATTGTGACCCAAGTTATATACACAGAGCAGCCTGTTCACTTTTTTGTTTATAGTATATTTAAAAGTTATATACTTATATACTTTTTTACTGAACATACAGTAGTCATCTATCCAAAAATGATCAAATGTAGCATCACCAATCCAATAAATAAAAATGCTGTCATTGTGAAGACTTTTGGGGCATTATTTACACGTGATCATAAAAGTTCACATTTACAGTGTTTCACATACCATTATCAACATATATATATGATAACACTTTACAAAACATTTCAATTCATTCACATTAGTTAGCGCATAGTCTCATGAACTAACAATGAACAAGAATTTATTTATTAATCTAGGCTAATGTTTACAACATATTTCTGCACATATACTAACACATTTTTAACAATTCAAGTTGTTGCTTGTTCTTATGAACACGCATGAATTAAAAATGAACAATAGTATATTTATTATTGTCTTATTTAAGCTGTGCAAATTGTTGTTCATTAATGTTAAAGAATTGAACCTTATTGTGCAGTGTGATCATTTTCCTCCCTAAAACTGAAACATTTGAAAGGAATGTTAGGAGAGAGAAAAAGAGGGCGAATGTGCTCAGCTCAGGGTTCAGCGGACAGACAGCACACATTAATATGAGTGATGATAACAGCTCAACGTCGGCTCTGTTGACGGCCTCGTCCTTGTGTCCGGTCTCCACCCGAACCCACTGCGAGCGTCACTTCCTCCAGGAAGCTGGGACAGAGAAGGGGAACGTATTTGCGTTATAATGCACGAGTACAGTCAGCACTGGATTTGACTGTTTAAACAATCCTCAGTGGGTAACAAAATAGGTCAAACAATGAGAAATTACAAACAAACAGAAAGCAAAATGATCATGCAAATATATTTAAATGACATATTTTGTTTCAGGAAGTTTATAGAGTCAAGTAGGTAAACTAGTATCTACTGTAACGGCTATAGTGTACAAACGCCACAGATCTGGTTAAATTAGGTGGATTTTATGAAGTTTAGCTAAACAAAACAACATTAAGATTCATTTAGAGTTTACATGGCAGACAACATATGTAAATACAGAAAAAAATTAAGTAAAAAGTAAAACAATAATATCTGTAAATTATTATTACAATTTGAAATACAATTGTATTACTAATACCATTTTTCTATTGTAATATATTTTAAAATGTAATTTATTCCTGTGATCAAAGCTTAATTTTCAGCATCATTACTCCAGTCTTCAGGGTCACATGATCCTTCAGAAATCATTCTAATAGGTTGATTTGCTGCTCAAGAAAAATCAATGTTGAAAACAGTAGTGTAATTTTTTTTTTTTCAGGATTCTTTGATGAATAGAAAGAAGAATTGAAAAGAATAGAATTGAAATAGATATAAATAGATATAAATGTCTTTACTGTCAATTATAATCAATTTAATGCATCCTTGCTAAATAAAAGTCTTTTTTTTTATTTTTTATAAAATCTTGTTGACCCCCTAAACTTTTAAGGGGTAGTGTATATAGTACATATATAATTAATATCTTAAATAAGCAATGCAATATCTTGGAGAACTCTAAATCATCTTAGACTGCCAAGAAACAAAAATCCATATAGTCTAGAGTAAAACCTCTTTCAGAATGAGAACCTGAATGATTCAATGAAGTCATACGGAACAACAACTGTATGTTCACAGGTCACTCTGTAACCTGGATCCTATTTGAATAAGGCATTAGGGCTTGTGGATAGAAGTGAGATGGAGAAAAGAGACAACAGCGTTGAGAGCATTTAAAAACACTGACCTCTTAGTGTTGTGAATGGCCGTGCCGCCGAGTATGATGCGCACCCCTGGCATTGTGCGGTTCAGGTTGTAAACAGTTAACGCCTCCTCGTAAGTGGCCCCGCCAATTATGAAGACGATAATGTCTTGAGGTCTAAAGAGTGGAGACAGAGTATGAAGGAGCACATTTATTTAACTGCAGTCCATGTTACAGCTGCACAATTGATTCAAACACCCACATGATCTTATTCCTTAATGACAACCATTCGATATGTCTAGTAAACCGTTGACATGCATGTATGATCACAGTGGACATTCAAACCTGCATTGGTGCTGCCGCTGATCCAGAGAGAGAAAGTGTCATATAAAAGTATGAAACAGCTTCACAAACACTCTTTTCAACCACACAGTGTCATTATTTCTGTCACAGTAATTCAAATAATCACAGAAGCACAGGGATAAACATTTATAGTTCAGATATAAACGCTGATGACTACGAAAGAGATCAAAATAGAGTGAATCACCTTTTGATAGTAACTTGGCACTTCAAATGAAGATTGAATCGATTACATCATCAAGTGACTGTTATAAATTTACTCGTCTTTGAATCATTCATTCAAGAGATTGTTCAAAAAAAGCTGTTTCATCCAGGAATGAAACAAGTGAAGTCTTTATGAGTGAGTCATTGAATTAAATCTAAATAGACTGCAGCAATTAACATTTTGTCAGAACCTCTAGTAAATTACATGTTATTTTGTTTAGTTGTCTATTCAGAATCGTGATCTCTATTTTAAACAAAAAAAATCGTGATTCTCAATTTATCAGTGATCGTGCAGCTCTAGTCCATGTTTTCCATCCAAGCACACAAATTATGAATTGTACATGAAAAAGGCCATTTAAAATGTATTTAATGGCTAGGATGTGTGAAAACAGCATTCCATAGTGACACAGAAATTACACACATTCAAAGCTCACATTAAATGTCTATAAGTGTGCCTGTATATTATTAATGCATGAGTGTGAATGACAGTCTATTTATGTATCTGTATCACCTGTCTCTCAGAGAACTTGGCCCGAGGTAGGGGAACTGGCTGTCCTTCAAACGACCCTTGATCAGCTGATCCAGCGTGTCATGTAGAAGCGGCTGATGCTGTGTGTACACATTTTCAACTCCCTATCCAAACACACAAACAAGTTTTAAACAGAATGTGGCTTTGGCAATATGACATATTAAAGGTGACCTATAATGCCCTTTTACAAAGTCTTGACTTGTTTTTGGGGTTTTCTAGAATAGGTTTTCATGCTTGAATGAATGTCTTAAACATTATTTTTCACATATTTTACATTGAGTATGTTTCCATACACCTATTTTTATGCGCATTTTGTTATATTTATTTATAAATAAAAATTATAAATAAATCACTGGATAGAAACACCAAAATGCGCATACATTTAATTGTATGTACTCCCAATTGAGACATTTTTTATCCGATAAGAAGACATGCGCATAAACTACGATGCAAAACATATTTGCCGAATAAATCCCTCAATGTGCAACAAAAACCTCACATGACTTTTGCCTCAACAGAGGCTGTGATTGGATAACTAGATCAGTTTTCTTGCACAGCATCTCTAATTCTTGTTTGATCATTCTGAAATGCCAATGGAGGCGTTTCAGGGAGTTCAGAAACAGAGAATAACACCCTTTGAAGTGACTTTGTGCTTTGAAAATGTAAGGAATAATGCAGTCAGAGGGCCATAAACATGATCTACCTTAAGTCCTTTGAAAAACTGCTTGGTAATGGCCACAGCATCTGTAGGAGCAATGAGGTCACTTCCTCTGACTCGTTTCCCGCCATATTCCACCATGGCCTGCACCATCTGCAGTACAGGAAAGTTGCTTTCCTTTTTAATAATCGTACTAGTAATAGTAGGACTTTATCAAATTAATCTGAATCATCCATCAATAGCAATACACTGTGCGACAGGACACAGTCCCTCACCTTGCGGTGTCTCTCTGACACCCCTTTGCGATTGAGCTCTTCCATCAGGCTGGGCAGAATACTGTTGCTGTGTTTCTCGTAGCGAAGCGCGTACAGCATCACCAGCCGCACAGCGTCGATCTCAGAAAGACGAGGGTTCTGCAGGAGCCGCCTCAGGCTCTGCAGGGAGAGGAACAAGGTCATCTTTAGATTTACAGCACTTAACATACTGTAGGCGATCACAAAAAACGTTGTGGATTGACATTCACTTGGTTCAAAAGTTTGGGGTCGGTAAGATTTGTTAATGTATTTGAAAGAAGTCTCTTATGCTTACCAAAACTGCATTTATTTGATTTAAAAAAACAGTAAAAATAGTGATATTGCAAAATAATAATCAGCACTTTGTGATTAGACTGCGTGTCAAACTCTGACCTGTTGTGCATTGGAGTGGTCACTCTGGCAGGCCAACTCCTGCTCCACCTCTGACACCTCCATCAGCTGCCTTTCACTGACCAGCCGGGACAGCTCCCCAACCACGGTCACGTGCTTTGAGACCGTGCCCGACATTTTCTTAAACTGGGGGTAGTTGTCCACAAATGCCTACAAAGGGGGGCAGAACATGCTCATAATACTGTAACACAATAATAAAAGTTCTGGATCAGGGGTCTTCACGGTTCACTCCTCATATCAGATGATGTGCTACAGTGAACAGTATTATTGGTCTGCTCACCTTCATGTCAGATATTGACTCTAATTTCTGTTGGTCCTTGGGCTTTTTCTTCTGAAAATCCTCCATCAGGTTCTTGATGTTTGTTCCAATCTCACCAAAATTCAGGTACAAGTTCTTATTAAGAGAAAGAGAGAGAAAACAACATATAGTGTGGGGTCCAAAAGTCTCACATCACTAATAAAAGGCTCTTCCTTTTACTTTAATTAAGGTTTCTAAGGAGTTACACATGGACAAGTCACAAATTTGCTTATTTAACTAGTCACCTAGACATATTGTATGTCATAATGTTTCTTTGTTTTAAATTTTTCACAAAAAAAAGTGTTACAAGACTTGTTGTGTGCACTACATCAGTTTCTTTGAAACAAAAATCTACTTTGGTAAATAATTTCATGATGTATTACACTCTTTAATGGAATCTGTTTATGTACTTCAAACAAAAAGACAATATTTTCAACAATGTTACTCACATTTGCGTAAAACTCATCATTTTCTGCAGACAAGACCACCTCCCGTAGGTCCTTACTGATTCCAGGCACTCTGGACAGGTCTATGCGGTTGTTATTGAGGCCCAGTAGCTCATGAACCATGGCCTGATACGTCCACTAGAGGAAGCAAACGCATGCACATGTAGAATTTGCTGCAATATCAGCACACTAAATCATTATGTAATATTAATTTTGTTGCAGTAACATTTTTTTTTCAGTAAATGCAAGCAGGACGCACTGACTCCTGTAAATCTCACAGCAAATAAAAATAATAAAAAGCATCATATTTAATGTCTAACACGGTTTTAGCAGTTTTCTAACATAATCCAGAATAAAACCATGGGCTCTATCTCCCTCTGGTGGTCAGGACTGGGATTTTGCATACAGATCTTGTTCTGTAATATGAGATTATTAAGAGACACTGTTTCTTGCCTGGTTGAGAAGGGGAGTAATGGCATCATCACTTCTGTCTAAAATCAGGAGAAGAGGAGGTACTTCTGTTTTTCTGAAGTCAAACAGTTCATACTCCTTAGTAATGATTTGCTGTGGGAAACACAAACAGATCATTAGTCAATACATTTTTCTCCATGAAGAAAATAATTACCTGTTCACCAAAAGGGTCAAAGATATGCCTACTACAGATCTATGATACAATTACAAAATGAAGTCTTACTTTGACGCTCTCTGCCAGCCTTTTGGACATGTCAGAAGAGAGCTGGTAGCGGATCATGGGGCATTTCTTCAGGGCCAGCAGCACTGATGTCAAACCCTGAGTGACACGAGGCAGTACACTGGGTTCCCAACTGCGACCCTACACACACGCACAGAAATATTCATAGAGAGCCTAAAACAGAGGGATTCGTGCTCACAAGAGAGCCGACGATAGTTGTGAGATAATGATTAACTTAAAGGGATATTTCGCTGCTGGAAAGATGAATGTATTTAAATTGGGTCATTTATGTAGTAGAAATGTGAAATTATTTTAGAAGTTGGTGCCTTCTAGACTGAGAAAAGCCAGAAAATTTATTTTTTGCTCATGTGGATGAAAGACAACAACTCCCAGAATGCACTTGCTTCGCTGCCCTATGAGGACACTCCCAAACTACGCCTACCAGTTACAGAGGGCAGTGTCAGAAGAAATGATACAACTAGGCTACTAGTCGACTCGAAACTGAAAAGACGCCGGTTTATGGTGAGATCCCCCTATGGGCGGATCACATGCGGGACGAGCTCCTCCTACTGGCTGGAGTCTCTCGCCTCTGGACAAAAAAGCCTCTGATGACGAAAAATTATGATTTTTTGTGTCATCTGAGGTTTTTTTCCAGACACACAATACAGAAATCTCTCGTCTCAGGGGGACATGAGGGAGGGAAGCACGGTCACTCGAAAATACTACCGGGTTTCTACTGATACAAAGCTTAATGCTAATCGGTGAGGTATCCCTTTAAATTAAATAAAAATATTTTTTTTACATTTTCAACTTAGTTGAAACTAGTTCCCTTCTTTTTTTCTTCTTTTTTATAAATCTTACCCTGGATACTCCTTGAAGGTTGAGGGAGAAAAGATGAGGGTTCACAGCAATGAAATCTCCATAGAACTCCTAGAGTAACAACATTTTTTAGAAAGTTTGCTAACATTTTGCAGACACTATATGGAAAGCATATTTATGAATCAATAATGAAGAAGACTTAATTAAAAAGAAGAAGGCCCACCTGCACTTCTGCAACTACTTCCTGTTCATCTGCCTCAGCCAAAACCTTTATCTCACTCTTACTGATCACGTTACTGAAATCTGCACAGAATAAGTCCTAAAGTCAGTGAAAG
This sequence comes from Abramis brama, assembly GCF_963993115.1. Classification (NCBI taxonomy): domain Eukaryota; kingdom Metazoa; phylum Chordata; class Actinopteri; order Cypriniformes; family Leuciscidae; genus Abramis; species Abramis brama. The sequence continues at coordinate 37,431,679 of NC_139974.1, forward strand.
TTCATCTTCTGACCACACTTATTCTGCAAACTCATATACATAAGAGGTAAATTGATGCAACACTCTTGATATATTTCTGGTACTCACAGATGAAATAGACACTATACTTGGGCCGACGAAGCTCTTGAATCAGGTGCTCTACGTTCTCCTGAAAGCAGAGACATTCAAGTATGAAATAACCTGGAAATACAGTCTAAATCTATATATTGTATAAGAGACCATGATGAAAACCTTGGTTGGCCGGAGAAAGCAGATCGCTTTAAGGTGCTTCATGTTGTCTCGGTTTTGTGAGTCAATGCGCTCAAAAAGGTAGACCTCCTTCTGCAGGATCTCAGACTGAGTGTAGACCACACTCACTATACTGGTCTGTAAAGAAACAGAGGAGGAGTAAAGAGAACAAGCAAGCAATGTTTTGACCACTGTTAGTCACTGTCTATGTAGACTGCTGACTACTTTTGCAACACAGCCCTCAACTTTAAAAAGAAATTAAAGTTACATTTGGTTAAAGGGATTGCTCACCCAAAAATTTAAGTATTGTCATCATTTACTCACCCTCATTTTGTTCCAAACTTGTATGAGTTTCTGTCTAGTTACCAACATTCTTTACATCTTCTTTTATGTTCAACAGAAGAAATAAACTCAGAATGGTTTGGAACAACTTGAGGGTGAGTAAATTATGACAAAACTTTCATTTTTGGATGAACTATCCCTTTAAGACACATGACAGGTGACAAGACAGCAAAACCAACTTACACTGCACACAGTACTAGATTATCAGTGGCTTAAGCACATCTGCGCTTTTATACTTGAACTGTTAAAGCTGTTTAAATTCACTCACCGTCTCCTTGTCCATCAGCAGCACCTTCATCCCGGGTCCGCTGCTCTCTATCATTTTGGAGATGTACTGCTTGACAGCCAGAGTCACGTTCATTTTTTCGTTTTATACGTGTTCTAATTGTCAGTGAAAATGGTTCAAATTATCGAATCGTTTCAAAGTTGTTTAACTAATGATAAACGGCTCTTTTCATCAGTAAACTCCCGCATACAAAATACTGTTGACAATGGGAGACAGACAACACACTGGGCTTCCTACTACTTCCGGTGTACACGAGTATTCGGTCCGCCTCTGATCTGGGATCTGTTGTAGTTCAATCGATTTGCCAGTCTTGCGGGTTCAATTTACTAGGTCAACTGATCTGGTAACAGTTCGTAAAGCATGAACAATATCCCATAATTCAAGGCTGCTACGTAAAACGGAGTAAATAAAACGCCATAATGGTAAGGGCTCGTTCTTGAGCGTAATTTCACTGAACTCTGTGTGTGTTTTTTTACTAACTTCTGTGCCAACGTCTTTTATGTGTTTTATAGCATGATTACGTAAATAATAATCTCAGTAAACTTTTATTAATCACCAAAATAAATACAAAAAAAAAATATATTAGCTTTAAAACGTTGGTTCAGTGAGTCAGTGTCGGATTCGCGAAAGAATTCATTTGAAAGAATCGACTCAAAAGAACGATTCGGTCACGAATCGGACATCTCAACCAGACCATCTCAACCAGTATTTTACCAGCTTCTAATGCATTATTTATTCGTTTATGTGATTTATAGCATGATTACATAGTTGTGATCTCTTTAAACTTTTATCAATCATAAAAATAAATGCTAAAAACAATTTCGTTACCAGCTTTAATATGTTGGTTCAGTGAGTCAGTGCTCGGATCAATTTAGTCGGTTTCGTTAAAGAATTAATTTAAAAGATTCGACTCATAATTCATCATAAAAGAATGATTCGTAATTGGACATCGCTACCACAAACCATTATGTTTCCACAGCGTACACAACATGGGGACAGGAGAGGTGTCATTCAGTAAATGGGAAAACCTGCGTTATTTATTTGAAAATTTAACTCAAATATTTTGTTGTAAATTTAAAAGTAATACGTTACTTTACTAGTTACTTGAAAGTAATTTGATTTCGTACTTGCTTTACTTAATGCTTAACCGCTAACTGAAAATTTATTTATGGCTGTTGTTTTTCCCCCAAATATCGTTACAATAATATGATTTCATTTAAAATTTTATTATCATCAAAAGAAAAATACAGGTTCAGTGCAGTGTTCGGTCCAATTCAGTCGGATTCATAAACAAATTCATTTTAAAGATTTGAATTCATTGTAAACGATTTGGACATGAATCGAACATCAGGACTACAGGCACTTAACTCTCACTGTATTTTACCAGCGCCTAATCCTAAAAATGATGTATGTTATTTTATTTTATTTAGGTTACAATAAAGATATGATTCTATAAAACCTTTATTAATCATTAATGAGATACTTCAAAACAGCTTTAAAATGACAAATGATGAGACAAATATCAATTATCTTACATTTATACTGCCATGTGCAAGACATAGGGATTACTAGGCTACATACAGTACTGATCCAGACAAAAACAACATTCAGACTCTGGCTTTTTCTTTTATAGTTGATTAAACCACTAATAGTTCAATTAAATACAGCTTTCATTATCAAAAAAAAAAAAAAAAAACTTCAAAGATAGAAAATATGATCTGAGTGTTGTATTAATAGAGCTTGGTGGAGTGTTGTCAGTTCTCTTCATGGTATCCCACAAGCTTTGCACTTATTTCCCATAATCGCAGAGCAGCAAGATCATCTTTACCTTCAGGAGCTGGTTCCTTCAGCTTACAATCACTGTAAAAAGATCTCATAATCATCCAGTGTCAAGCATAAATGTTAGAAATAGAAAAGGAAAAATCTTTAGAGAAATTACAATACAAACCTGTTACACTAATGATGTAAAGGCTTAGGTCATGTGAATAATAATATTAAAGGTGTCGATTTTAGAACGATTTTATCCAGCTGATGAACGATAAAAACATTGACAGCCAATCAGAATCCATCCTGCTGCAAGGAGCTCAAGCATTTAAAGCATTTAAAGCGGCAGACAAGTACACACTTAGAATAAACAGAACGATATCGTCCGCTGGTCTGGATGCTATAGTTATCTTTATGGTTATCATTCTTGGTGTGAACGGGCCTTTACTCCCTTTAGAGTGACTTTGTGCTTTGTAACTTTGCAGACCTTTTTCATGCTCAAACAGCAACATCACACTCTAAAGAGAGTAAAGGCCCGTTCACACCAAGAATGATAACCATAGATAACTATATTAGCATCCACACCAGCGGACAATATCGTTCTGTTCTGTTTTTTCTAAGCGTGTGCTTGTCTGCCGCTTTAAATGCTTGAGCTCGTTGCAACAGGATGGATTCTGATTGGCTGTCGATGTTTTTATCATTCATCAGCTGGATAAAATCATTCTGAAGGTGATTCTTTCTCTGTGCCGTTATCGTTATAGTTGTGGTGTAACCTCTGCTATTCTTTAACATTGAGAACGATTTTTAGAACTATGTTTTTATCGTTATCTTTATAGTTATCGTCCTTGGTGTGAACGTGCATTTATTCTCTATATTAGTGCGCACTGTATTTGAACTCCCTGAAACGCCTCCATTGTAGTCTTTAAGATTAAGACATCTTTAAGACATCACAATGTTCCTTATTGAAATATTTACCGCTATTTCCTGGTTGAGTTATTAAGTAGTCTGTTAAAACTTGCAGTTATGTTAAGACACGTTACATTCCCCCAAACATGCTCGAAGCGGTTGACCAATCACAACACACTAATCCAGCCGACCAATCAGAGCTCATTGTGCTTTTCAGAAGGAGGGGCTTCATAGAGACAGGAACTAAACAGAGCTTTACTGACAGACTGGGAAGAGAGGAGCCGCAACAATGGAGAATATGTGAAAAATAAGGTGTTTTTTGAACATTCAAGCATGAAAACATATTCTAGTAGAGCCCGAAAACATAATAGGCCCTCTTTAACAGCTCACCTGAAATAGCAGCCACTGTGAGACTCCAACCCCTCAGCAACCGCACAGTAGATGGACGTCTGAGCTCCTTGTTTGGGGGTTTTCATCAGTAAAAGAGCAGGAAAAGACAACAGGGCACTGAGCAGAGGGTAGCGGGTCTGCACATAACGTCCCAGTTCAGTGCGGATTACTCCAGGGTGAAGGGAGTACACAGTTACACAAGACCCTAATAAAAAACAGAGCAGGATTAAACAAGGATAATGTAGGGAAAATGCAATATGCATTTTTAAAACAGCTTTTTTGCAGCATTTTTTTATGTTTGAACGTGACTGATGTACTGGGGATGAGCGCACAAACCTTTAATCCTCCGTGCTAACTCGCGAGTAAACAGCAGGTTGGCAAGTTTGCTCTGCCTGTAGCTGACCAGGGAATCGTACAGTGTCTTGTTGAAGTTAAGGTCATCAAAGTTGATCTTACCTATAGAGAAAGGTCATCGGACTGAAATATGTTGTATGGATAAAAGTCTCATGCCTCTCTGCAATAATGTTTACAAATGACACAGAAGAGATGTATATATCGTAACCATATCAGTTATTGGTCAATGCAAGAACAAGTTTAGATATTAAATTGTGAAAAAACATTAATAATTTAATAACACTCTTTCCATTGCACAAAAGTTTCTTTAGATTTTTAAGAACTGATCACTGACAGATTCTTTATGGAACCCAAAAATGGTTCATCTATGATATCGCTGTGAAAAACTTTCTTTGGAACCTTCTTTTAGAATATCTATAAGGCATGATGTTAATAGGGGGTTTACCTCCTTTGTGAGCAATACTGGATACATTGATAACTCGACTTGGACTAGACTTCTTCAGCATGTCCAGGAGCAGAACAGTCAGGAGGAAATGGCCCAAATGATTGACAGCAAACTGGGTTTCATAGCCATCCTCAGTGAGGCTTTTAGGGCACATCATCACTCCTAGTATAGGTTTGTCAATACAAAATGTATAATATTTAACAATACAGCTAAAAGCACAGTGTGATTTGCTGATTAATGAAGTCAAATGTCTCACCAGCATTGTTAATAAGTATATCCAGTCGATCCTCAGTGGCAGTGTATTCATGCACAAACTGCCGTACGGAGAACAGAGATGCCAGGTTCAAGTGCCGAACTACTATGTTGCCATTTCCTGTAGATCTGCGAATCTCTGCTGCAGCCTTTTCTGCTTTTGAAAGATCTCGACAAGCCATCACAACCCGAGCCCCTGAAAAAAAACCCAGAAAATATTCAGTCTGAGCTAAAATCCTCCAAAATCTAGACTATCTTCACTCTTAAAGATAAAGGTTCTTTATTGGCATTGATGGTTCCATGAAGAACCTTTAATATCCATGGAACCTTTTCATTGCTCAAAAGGTTCTTTATAGTGGAAAAAGGATTTTAGATTATTAAAATGTTATTCACAAAAAAGGGTTCTTTTAAGAACTGTTCGCTGAACTGTTCTTTGGGGAACCAAAAAGGGTGTGAAATGCAGCGTTTACCTCTCATGGCCAAGTCACGTGCCGTCTCTTTTCCAATCCCAGTGTTGGCGCCAGTAATGACGACTGTCTTTCTATCTAGTCGCACGCGACAGCGGCACACTCCACCTGCAACCCATTTTCTCAGCAGAACCAAACCTATTTTTGAAGAAAATCCATTTGTGATAGAGCACATTCTTCCAGTCGAAACCAGGAAAATTCTACATGCAGAAAATACAGACTTTTAAAGATCTAAACAGATCTGGTTGGAAGCACTGTTGGAGAGCTGCTGTTGCCTATATATATATAGGAATGTATACAATCGCTGTGAAAACAAATGACCAACCAAATCCAATTCTAATTAGAATAAGTGTTATTTTAGTATTACATACTATTATAGTATTTATAAACCTAAAAATAGCTATTATTTTTATATTTTCAGTTTTCATTTTAGTTTTAGTCATTTAGTTATGTGCTTTTCTAAATATATCTATTTTATTTTTATTTAAATTTTAGTTTAAGTAATTTTAGTACTTCAACTTATTTTATTTCCAATTGTGTGTATTTATATAATACATTTGGTATTACAATCATGTTTTTTGTAGTAAAAAAAAAACACAGCCTCTGAATTCTAATCTGTAATTCTGTTATCCCTTAAGCTACATCAAGTACCTCTTGAGCCACAACATTGTACCTTCTGAACAGTGCTGAAACTGTGCTGTTTATAATATTCTACAATACATATGGAAGAAATTGCATTAGTTCATAACTGACTGAAATGTTGTTTCAGCCCACCATAGTTAGAATGAGAGGAAATTACATTATGTAACTTACTAATAGCTGTGACCGCAGTTACTGTGCTGTACTGGGCGAGACGATTTGCCTTCAGTTCCTCCCACAATTGTGTGGCTACAGAGAGATGCATGTCATCCACTGTGATGCGCTGTCAGCTCTGCTTTCATTTTATTTTCTGTCATACAGTACTAAACTCTTTTCTTTGTTTATAAAAAAAGCTGTGGTTTCTAGTGCACGCCCACCATCAAGCTCAGTGCCGGCTAACACGTCTAATCACCCCGCGTTCAGGGCTGGGTTAAGGGTTAAGGTTTTATAAGAAGATTAAGCCAAGATCATGTTAGATTCCATGGCTTACAGTCAGACAGAAACGCGAAAAACAAAACCAATGACCAAAACAATTTCCACTACTATAGCAGATAATGGTAGCGCAAGGTTTTTCATTAGAAGTTAAAGTCTAGTCTAAATTTAAGATGTGACTTAATGTGAGGCATTTAAAAACAGCTTTCTGATATTTTAAGCTATAAAATCTTTTTGGGGATGTTGTATGGGTCATGTGCCCTCCCCTCCCTCTTATGGCCTCAGTTGTTTGACACTATTGTGGTGATTTTATTGTATAACCTGATCAGAAGTATGGGAATGTTTGGCAAGTCAGACAAGAGGGGATATATTGGATTTGTCAGGGACAGTGTTGATCAAATTAGTTTAAATGTCATGTGTTTTAAATTGTGCTTTCTTATTCATAACCTATTGTTACAGCCATGTAAACAAGACACACTGTAGGCTACATGCATATAACCTACTTTTTTTATATTTCTGAAGTCCCAGGCTAAAAAAGGTTCCAATTTATTTACTTGACTACTAGTGCAAGCAAGTGTGTGCAGCAGTGAATTTTTTTATAAATATGGTCTGTGTTAAAATTAGCCTATGTTTTGTGTAGCCTACCTACAACAATACACACAGTTTGATGACCTTAACGATGTGAATTTTGAAACTGCCTTGTTTTAAAACATAAAGTGCTAACAAATTGCTATAGCCTACGTTTAAAAAACAACACCAAAAGATTAAATTTTAACTTCTAAGATAAGATACTTTATTATATTATTGAACAAAACAGATCTTATTTAGACTGTTTTAAAATCAAAACTGCCATTCTTAAAACCCCAATAGAAAAGGAATTCTCAAGGGGAAGCCATATTGTCTAAAATGCTAATTCTGTTCTTGGTTGTGGCAACTGCGAGTTAAAGTCGTAATTCTGAGATTTAAACTCGCAATTGCTATTTAGTTATAAAGTCATAATTGCGAGAAATAGTCATAATTGCGACATATAAACTCGCACTACGAGAAATAAAGTCAGAATTGTGAGATATAAACTCGCATTTCCAAGTTATAAAGTCAGAATTTGTGAGATATTTAAGCTATTTGTGAGATAAAAAGTTACACAACCTTTTTTATTTTTTATTCTGTGGCGGAAACAAGCAAGAGACTGATGCTATAAAAACAGTTCACTGCTAATAACGTTATAACAACAAAACACCAACTCTTGTTTTATAAAAATCACAGAACTGTGTTGTTGTTGGAGAAACATGCTCGTTTTAATATTAAAGAGTTGATGTTTCATGCGAGGAACATTTGGATAGAAACATTTCAATCGACGTCAATAATAATGCATTCCTGCCTTCTAAACACCAGCCGCCATCTTGGAATTAATGAAAGCAGAGTGAAACGTAATGCGAAAAGAAAACGATTATGCGGGGAAAAAACTATTAGTTATGGCTCGAGACTAACATGCATTGACTAAAAAGCCAATGTTTTTCTCCCAGTGATCGAGTTTATGTTTGTGTCGTCAACTCTGAGGCGGTGATGTTAGATCACTAACGTTACTGTACTATTTAGCCGGCTAAGCAAGTGCAAACTGTTTAGCGTAGATCAATATCGCCGTTATAAAACAAGCAAATCTGTGCAGCAGGTAGGATGACAATGGTCTCAAAATGTCCAAACATAATCCATAATCTAAATAATTTAATGTAGACGGTAATTAGCTTTAAAACGTTTATTATTGGAAATTATACTCCAGGAAACTTTCCATATCGTAATATGCGTGTAATATAACATTGAACCTTCGCGTGCACTGGCATTACGTATTTTATTTGCTTATGTTGTTTATTACATATTGAATAATCACGGTCATCCCGCGTTTCTCACAAAATATCGCAACCAATCAGAGTGCAGGGAAACACGCGTGGAAGTGACGTTTTTAAATGTTTCGCCTACCACCGCGCGAGCAAAGAGGGAAAACGTCTGCAGAACAGGGATCATTGTTTTTCCATCATGGCAAACCCCGCGAAGAATTAAGGGAAATAACGCACTATAATTGTTTGATTCCACATATGCAAATCTGTGCATGAGGTAAGACTTCCCTTTCTTCTCCCTAGAAACAGCGCGTCGGTGTTTAAGTAGTTGTTAAAAGTTGTGCAGTCAGATAAAGGCTAGCCTGTAGCGTTGAGTGCACAGATGCATTGGCTTTGGCAGGATAAACATGCGTGCAGGAACAGTTAGCAGGGCGGGCTAATGTTAGCCTCTGTTATGGCGTTAAAGGGGCTCAAGTTTATTATTATGACAGCTTGTAGATAATGAGGCAATAACTCGGTTTAGCGACCTATGCTTTTCCCTTTTTGCAAAGTATGACAAAGTAAATTAATAAATGAACAGTGTTGGGTAAGTTACTCTAAAAAAGTAATTATTAGTTACTAATTACATCTTTGACAGTGTAGTTACATTACTGTACTAATTACTCTCTCTAAAAAATATTGCATTACTTATTAATAATCCCATATCAACTTCGACCAGTTAGTTGAACAATACAAGGACAGACATGAAACTGCTCTTTTAATTCTTTCAAATAAATAATATAAAATTGCATGCATTATTCTTGAACTGATTAAAGCATTTAAAGGTAGATGGTTACAGTAAAAACTTACATTTTAACATTAAATGTTGATGTTAAATCCACTATTGTTTTATATAGAATTGTTCTATACCTTATTTAATGCAATTACATCAGAAGTAACTGTACAACTGTACACGACACTGACAACTGTACACTGACAACTACAATAATATATATATATATATATATATATATATATATATATATATATATATATATTTATATTTATATTTATATATTTATATATCATACATATCATACTTTTTTGGGAAAAATAAGATCTTGTAACACATTGTCCAGACTTTAAATGTTATTGTTGATTCAAAGCTTTATTGCATATAACAAAATGATCACATTGTCCAGTTAGATTATCTATTTATTAATAATAATAATTTAATGTCAAATAGATAGTGTATGCTCAGCTACCCACTGACCATAGCCAACATAGTCTTGTTGACAGGAGTGATGACACTGTATAAGCAACACTTTTGGTTTACAGAAACATGGCAGATTCTGACCTTTACATGCAATGTGATGAAGATGATCTAGAGCCATGCCAGAGTATTACAGAAAACAGGGACCAGCGATATAACAAAGGTAAATAATGTTTTTGTGGTAAAACCACTCATTATTATGTCTTGATAGAAGAGCTTTTGTGAAGAGCATTTAGTCATGTATTAGGAGCATAAGTGTGAATACAAATAAGTTTAATGTCTTTTGTTTTTATTCATTAATTTAGTTACTGTAGTCCCAAGTGGCAATAGTGCACCTGCACAATCCGATGGCACCTCTAAACCGACATCAGGTACTACTGACCTCGTAAATCAAGCTGTGTCCCATGTACCTAGTGGTCATTAGTGACCACACACATGCCACACTGCAAAAACACTGTTAAAAGAATAGCTGTGGGACGTCAGTGTGGAAAGAAACAAGTGTTTTGGTTTGTTTTTACCTTTAGCTCCTGCTGTTACGTTACTGCCTAATGCTGTCCAGACGGGTGGAGCTCCAGGAGGCACACAGACTATCTACATCAGTGCACAGGTTTCACTCTGCTCTTTTACTATCAATAAGGCTTTTAACCTTCTGTTTACATGGACATACCAAAGATGTTGTATTTAAGTGATAATCATCTGTTGTAGCCCAATCCAGGTCAGCCTCTGGCGGGCTCAATGGGATTGGGAAGTTTGGGAACATCACTTGGTTACATCTTGAATGGACAGCCTATTAGTTTTCTGACTGCTGGTAAGTCGTTACTCCAACCAGTGATTTAATTACACGGTTGCTCCTTCCCAGATATATTTTGCAGGATGCATTCCTGAATTTTAAACCGGCGTGAAAGAAAATTCACCCTATGTATTTTCTAAATGCATGTTATATACTGTATCTCATTGTGAACCATTCATCAATGCAGATGTTTCATTTTTACATTTTTTGACCACAAGATGTTTAATCATAACTCGATCTTCCTGTGAAAACGACAGACATCTCTCTGATGACTAATGCCAGACTTCAGACTATCATTTAGTCTGCTTAAGCTCCGCCCCTTTCTTATAGTCGACTGCAAGCTCTCATTCATTTGAGTGCAATGCCAACATCTCAATCCAATCTACAACCAATGTAAAGAAACAAGTCCCCGCCTTAGTTTTTTGTCTGTTTTTACACTCGCCACAATACAAAAGAAAAGATTGGTTGCTACTTTCATTTCTTCATGACCTCAACATTTATATGCACATGCAAATGATGAATGTTTGTTTATCAGACATAAATACCAGCTCAAGAGTCTCCAGTGTTCCAGACGTCTATTGCCATGCATTTAGTTTTCTTTATTTACACCTATGCTGCTCAAAAACAAATGTTTGTATTTTTATTGTAGCATTACTCACTTTGCTTAAATACTTTCTCTGACCTCTTCAGGTCAGACACCCCAGTTAATTTCTCCACGGATGGTCACCCCAGGGAGTGCAGGACAGCAAACAACGCCTGGAAAACTGCCTACATTGCAGATCCCAGTCACCTTGACCATCAATAACCCCTCAAACTTACAAAGCATCACCTCATCGGCCCCAGGAGTGTCCACCCTTAATGTGACGCCCTCCAACGTCCAACCAGCCACAGCTCCAGGTGACAATTCATCCAGTTTTTACTTTTTACATTGTACATCCGTTTTTAGGTCATTTACATGTCTGTTTTATTTCCATTTTGTTTACCTTGATAGGTGCAACAATTAAAGTTATAAAGTTTACGAAGCTAGCTGGAGCGCCTGCAGCTGGTGGTCAAGTAATGAGTTCACTAGTGCAGCCCACCAAAACCTTCACCATCCAAAACAATATAACAAACAGAGCTCCAGCCCCGTTCCTGTCTCAGACTGTGAGACCTCAAGCACAGATCTTCGCCCCTCCTCTTGCCACAACAACTACCGGTCAGGACCAGGACTTGTTTTTACCCTCCTATTTTTCAGTTTTTAATTGCTGTATTGAAGTGTTGTTGTTTTAGATGCTGTTGATATCAGCTTATTGATTAAACATCATTGATTGACATCATTTATGTGTTGTAGAGCTGCACGATTAATTGTTAAAAGATCGCAGTCTTGATTCAAACACTCACGCGACCTTATTTCTTAATGACAATGATTCGTCTATGTTTATTTAACCTTTGACGAGTATGATCACAGTGAACATTCAGATCTGCGTTCTTACACAAAGAGAGCTGTTGTCATATACAAGTATGCTCCTTTCAACCACACAGTATCATTATTTCTGTAATAGTAATTCAAATGATCACAAGTACTGGGGTAAAAGTTTATAGTTTTGATATAAACACTTATGTTCACGGTAGCGATCAAAAATAGAGAAAATGCTTTTTGAAAGTAACTTGACGCTTCAAATAATGATTGTATCAATTAAATCGCTACACCAATAGGGCTGTGAATGTTTTGTCATTGAATCATTCACTCAAGAGATTAATTCAAAAACTCTCATGCATCCATTAATGAAAGAAATTATGTCTTGATGAGTGATTCATTGAATTGTACATTCAATCCAGTTTTTAATAAAAAATGTATAGACTGCAGCAATTAATATTTTGTCAGAACCTCTAGTAAATGACATGCTACTTTTAGTTGTCTATTCAGAATTGTGGAAAAATCAAAACAAAACAAAAACAAATTGTGATTCTCAATCTCAATTTATCCAGAATCGTGCAGCTCTAATGTGTTTAAAGTAACAGTTCACTCAAAAATGAAAATCCTGTCATCATTTACTTGTTCCAAACCCTTAAGATTTTTCTTCATCTTCATAATACAAACTGACATTTTTAATGAAAATTGTCATTCAACCAAAACTTTGGCACATCAAATAGTTCATAAAGGAATCCATATGAATTGAGTGGTTTACTCCAAGCTTTTGGCTGTACTTGCTTGACGTGCAAGAAAAACGTCATTGATTCCTGTGAACTTTTTGAAGCATCAAAGTTTTGGTGGAATGGACTTTTCAATGGAGGGACAGAAATATCTCAGGTTTTGTTAAAAGTATTTTCATGTGTTTCAAAGATGAAGGGTAATTGTGGCAACACTGTGTAAAAGTAATTGGTGACAGAATTTTAATTTTTGGGTGAACTATCCCTTTATGAGGTCTTTGAGAAGGGATTGAGTGGAGTGTCTTTATTCTACAGCATTGAAAAGGGCCTCCAGTTCTTCGAATTTCTGTGTTCGCTGTAAAGCCGTTTACCAAAAGAGTCAGTCCCTCCGTGGATACTTCTGTGTAAGTTTTAACTCATACACTTTTTAGATTAAATACCTACAAACAACGATGTACAGTACCTTTCTTGGTTAAGAACCTTTTGCTTTGGTGGTATTTAAATCTTTCGCCAAGGTCTTACTCATCTTCTTCCCCATTTTCAGCAATGCAATCAAGATCTTATCAAGAGCGTCAAGGACCTGAAGGCCCAAACTAGAAAAAGGATCAAGCGGCCGAGTGACAAAACCCAGTCAAAACCCGCCACATCTGAGACCGTTTCCTTCTCCTCGTCCTCAGAAACGTCTCTCAAACACGTCACCACTTCTGAGATACCTCAGGGAGTGCCTAGTCCTCGCTCTGGAGATTTTGACGACCAGGGCAGAATGATCATGCTAGTTGAAGACTTCTTCTATGGTCAGCACCCTGGCCAGCCTGCATCAAGAAGAATCAATTCAGAAATCATCTCAATGAAATGCCAACTTTGTGAAAAGAAGGTGAAGGGCAACATCAAGTAAGTTGGTTTTCAGATTGGTTTTTGAGGTGTGTCGTTGGTATCGATAGATTTGTTCATTCTTCAACCCTCATTTTAAAGGATGATGAACCACATGAAACACCACATGGAGTTGGATCACCAAACAGGGGAATTTGACTATCATATTATGTGCCAGCATTGCTACAGAACCTTTTCAACACCCTTCCAACTGCAGTGCCACGTTGAGGCAGTTCATAACCAAGCAGAGTCCTCAAGTGAGTCTATACTTCTAGAATGATATATCATCAACCTAGTTCTTGACAAACATATGAAATGGTTTTAATCCATTGATGATGCATGAGTTGATAATATTTGACTGGCGGTATTTCTTTCCATCTTAAAGAGGGCCTATTATGCCCTTTTATAAAGTTTTGTTTTTGTTTTGGGGCTCTACTAGAATTGGTTTACATACTTGAGTGTAAAAAAAACACACAAAAAAACGTATTTTTCACATATTTGACACTGCACCACTCTTCCTCAGTCTGTCAGTAGGGCTGTCACTTTACGTCCAAAAATAGATTGCACAATCGATCGGACCAACCAACACAAGTTTCAAAAACGAAAATAAGGAATCGATTTTAATGGTCTTTTCTCTGAGCTCGTCCAGCTCGTCACGATACGCCCACATCAAACGCTCTGACAAACACACATAACAGCATATTATACTTCTGCATAATGTGTCTCTTTTTACTACAAAAATGTGAATTCTGCTGGTATTCAGACAGTCTCATGCATACAGATACAGATTTGGGCTACGGTCTACAATCGCCTACATAGGTGAAGTAAGTTTGTTTGACATTTCTAATCATAAACACAGCCATGTTGAAGCCAGTAGTAATGTTTTTCACTGATGTTATGGCAGTCCACTCTGCTTATTGTTTTTCGAGAATGTTGCACTCCTGTTTGTCATTGTGCACAAAACTTCACGCCAATAAATCATCAGGAATATTTGCTTACTTCTGTGCATCTCAAGCACCCTCTTTACGTTCGTCCTAATGCATGTTAGTTGTCCGTGGATTTGCCTATATTTGGCGTTTAAAATGGAAACGTCTTTAGACATGGAAAATAGATTTTACAATCGATTAAATGAACACTTATGTCTCAAAAATCGAACAGGATTTTTTCACAAAAGTGACAGCCCTATCTGTCAGTAACGCTCTGTTTAGTTCCTGTGTCTATGAATCCCCTCCTTCTGAAGTGCTCTGATTGGTCAGCTGGACCAGTGTGTTGTGATTGGTCAACCGCTTCGAGCGTGATTCGAAAATGTCACGCCCCTTTTGTTGACCACAAGTTTCAACTCACTACTAACTAACTCAACCAGGCCCCGCCCGGGAATTAATAAAGGGGTGGGAATTATTTAAATGAGGAATATTGTGAGGTGTTTGTTGTTGTACATTGGAGGCGTTCTGAAACAGTGACACTGATATAGAGAATAACTCCTCCTTGAGGAACTTTGTGCTTTGAAACTTTGCAGACCTTTTCATGCCCAAACAGCAACATTATACAATAAAAAAGGCTGAAATGTAATAAAAAGCATCATAGGCATCCTATTTAAAACATATCATTATGCTTTACAGAAGTGTGCAAGATCTGTGAGTGGTCCTTTGAGAATGAACCCCTCTTTCTGAACCACATGAAACAGGCACACAAGCCTGGTGAGATGCCCTACATGTGTCAGGTAACTGTGTGTATAAGGGTTTCATGTCATTCAAGTTTTGTCTTGAAAACATTTGTGTAAATCAATTACACTTGTGTACTTTTTGCTCCTCAGGTGTGCGAGTTCAGATCCTCTTTCTACCAAGATGTTATAAGCCACTTCACAGAGCAGCACAAGGACACCTGTATCTTAATGTGTCCCTACTGCTTAAAAGTATTTAGGTCTTATATCGGCTTCCAGTTGCACTGCACTAGACACCAGGTAAAGTATATCCTTAGCACTAAAAAGTCGCAGCTCAGAGAGGTTTTAATGTTAAATAATAACGATTTAATATCTCAACACTTATTAATAAGGAAAGACTTTGTTTCACTTTTTACCTTTCCAGCTCATAAACTAATGCTTTACTGCGATTTGCCCTTAGGGATGGACAAGATATCATTTGTGTAGAGCTCATTTAATCGATTAATCAATTGATTATTCATCAAAATTTAAAAAATATTGATTAATATTTAACTGTGCATGGTCATGTCCTCTATTTTTACATTTAGATTGCGTTCATCTAATGGTTAACGCTTGAACACTGAAAATTTAATATCACAGTCTCATAATGAATAACCCTGTACGTAATAAAGTTTTGATGTCTACATAGTTTAGTGTTTTCTTTAAATAACACAAAACGGTATGAAAGGTCTTTTATCTGTCAATGTGTCAGAAGGCTTCTTTATCAGTCCTATTAAAGTTTGTGTTTATTCGTCCAGAAAAGAACAGCGCATCATTGTGGCCGATGCCGACTTCAATTCATTCATGACAAGGACAAGTGGAAACACAGACACAGGTTTCACAGGACATGTGTCAAACCCAAGCAATTGGAGGGCCTCACGCCTGGTACTAAGGTAAGAGACTCCCAGTCATATATATGGCTTATTTATTGCTTATTTGATGGCCTTACCATTTACCACTCTGTTTCAGGTAATCATCCGAGCTTATGCTAACAGTACTGACAACAGAGATCATTTAGGAGAACCTTCATTGAAGACTTGCTCAAACGCCACATCAACAACTGCAGCATCTCAAAATGACACCAATAAAGTCATTCCTGTCAAGAAAAAGCCAGTGGAAAGCATGATGGAGCTAATGGTCAAGTTTGAGAGTCAATGGTGAGTATGATTTATATTTTTATATATATACACTCACCTAAAGGATTATTAGGAACACCATACTTAATACTTTGTTTGACCCCCTTTCGCCTTCAGAACTGCCTTAATTCTACGTGGCATTGATTCAACAAGGTTCTGAAAGCATTCTTTAGAAATGTTGGCCCATATTGATAGGATAGCATCTTGCAGTTGATGGAGATTTGTGGGATGCACATCCAGGGCACGAAGCTCCCGTTCCACCACATCCCAAAGATGCTCTATTGGGTTGAGATCTGGTGACAGTGGGGGCCATTTTAGTACAGTGAACTCATTGTCATGTTCAAGAAACCAATTTGAAATGATTCGAGCTTTGTGACATGGTGCATTAGCCTGCTGGAAGTAGCCATCAGAGGTGGTCATAAAGGGATGGACATGGTCAGAAACAATGCTCAGGTAGGCCGTGGCATTTAAACGATGCCCAATTGGCACTAAGGGGCCTATAGTGTGCCAAGAAAACATCCCCCACACCATTACACCACCACCACCAGCCTGCACAGTGGTAACAAGGCATGATGGATCCATGTTCTCATTCTGTTTACGCCAAATTCTGACTCTACCATCTGAATGTCTCAACAGAAATCGAGACTAATCAGACCAGGCAACATTTTTCCAGTCTTCAACTGTCCAATTTTGGTGAGCTCGTGCAAATTGTAGCCTCTTTTTCCTATTTGTAGTGGAGATGTGTGGTACCCGGTGGGGTCTTCTGCTGTTGTAGCCTGTTGCACAACCTCCGCCTCAAGGTTGTGCGTGTTGTGGCTTCACAAATGCTTTGCTGCATACCGCGGTTGTAACGAGTGGTTATTTCAGTCAAAGTTGCTCTTCTATCAGCTTGAATCAGTCGGCCCATTCTCCTCTGACCTCTAGCATCAACAAGGCATTTTCGCCCACAGGACTGCCGCATACTGGATGTTTTTCCCTTTTCACACCATTCTTTGTAAACCCTAGAAATGCTTGTGCGTGAAAATCCCAGTAACTGAGCAGATTGTGAAATACTGACCGGCCCGTCTGGCACCAACAACCATGCCACGCTCAAAATTGCTTAAATCACCTTTCTTTCCCATTCTGACATTCAGTTTGGAGTTCAGGAGATTGTCTTGACCAGGACCACACCCCTAAATGCATTGAAGCAACTGCCATGTGATTGATTGATTAGATAATTGCATTAATGAGAAATTGAACAGGTGTTCCTAATAATCCTTTAGGTGAGTGTATATATACATGTATGCGTGTATGTAGACATTTTCTCTTTGCTGTTTTTTGTTTTTTGCTTTTTGCATTTATTTAATTTTTTTTTAAGAAACAATATCTTCTGACCACCATATTGTTCTTCCAGCAAGCCAGCAGAAAAACACTACTGCATGGAATGCACATATGACATTCCGTATTTTCCCAACCATTTCCCCACCTATGTGAGCTGTTCCCTCTGCCGATACTGTACTTGCTGTTCCAGAGCTTATGCCAATCACATGATCAGGTGAAAATCTTCAGATTTTTACAGTTTGTGTGATAGTGTCATTTAAAAAACAAAAAGAAGGAATGGACAATATGTCATATAGTGATTATCTTCTGATGGATTGATTATTTATATAAGATTTGTTTTATTGCTATTAGTTGATATTATTTAATATTTAATTGTGCGTGGTCATTTCCCTTATTTTTACATTTTACATGCCTACCTGTAAAAAAAAAGAGCTTGAGTAACACTAGTTTAGGGTCCAATTCTCACTATTAACTTGTTGCTTATTAGCATGCATATCACTAGGATATTGGATGTTTATTAGTACTTCTAAAGCACATATTAATGCATGATCATATTCTACATCCCTTTATCCTACCCAATACCCAAACTGCCTACTAAATATTAATAAGCAGTAATTAGGAGTTTGAGGCTAAAGTCATAGTTAATATTTAGTTAGTTAGAATTGGTCACTAATAATGGGCCCTACCTTGCACCCAGCACAATTGACTTTGTACACCGACGCATGTATCATTCCTATTTTGCACCCACGCACAGCGGACTTTTCCCTCCACAGACGCACGTAGGTTAACTAAGAAATACACTTGCGTTCCCCGGGGTGGTTCAGCGAAAAGAGGAGGCGTGTTCCGGCACAAACGTTCCCTCATGCTATTTTGCAGGTTTAGAAAACAATTCTACCACTGGCCGAAAAAAAACAGTTTACAGTCAGCCGCGTTGCGCATGTTATTCATATGCTATTTTAAGGGCCATAATCAATGTAGCGTGTGCTCAACGCGCATACACTTTGATTCTCTCATCTACACACAGTTTTCATTTTTGCAAATCATACATTATTACGATAGATAGATAGATAGATCAGAACAAGCGCTTGCTCTTAAAGGGAATGTGAGATGACGCTCTGATTGGTTTATTTCACGTTACGCCTAAACCACACCTATGAGTAATGAAGCTACTTCTACGGTGGCCGAGAGAGCTCAACGCGCTGCAACTGAAGAAAACACATGCAAATAGAAAAAACACCCGCAAATTAAGAAAACATCTTCATCAGTTTCACAACACATGTGTGCTCCAAATACTCACAACACAACCAAATACAGAAACGCACTGCAAAAGTTCACAACACAAACAAATACAGAAACGCGCTGCAAATAGGACAGAACACAACGGAAATGTTTCCGGGGAACCCAATAAGTGACGGACGGAGGGCTGGGACGTGCTTATTGCTCGTGAGCTTTACCTATGCCCTACTCTCTTAAAAGGGCAGACGGCAGAGCCCTTGAATTGGGCACTTTGGAGGGAGCGGGGCACTTGTGTGCCATTATGTTGATGAAGGGAGCAACAAAAGACAACGTAATTTCCTCATTATTTTCACCTGGGATGTTCCCATGACAACGCAGCGCGTGTCCATCAGCTGAATAGCTGTTCTTACCAGAAATATAGTATTATTGCTGTTAACATAACTGTTGCAAATAAATATACATTTTATACAACAAAGTTTTTAAAATATGCGTTATATCTGTGTGTGAGTGTCTCAACTTTAAAACTTGCCGTCTCATATTTGGACCCTAGCTGCATTCTAACATTTCTTATGAAACTTATTTTAACATAACATGACAAAATGTGTACAATGTAACTGATGTATAGATTGATGTCTTTCCCTCATGTTCTTTTTCTCTATCTTTTTTTATTTATTTATTTATTTTAGTCTTCAGCTCATTGTTCTTTTTAGTATTCTTATGACATTGAACATATTGTAAATACATTTTGTATATTGTATACAAAGTTGTATGTCATAAACATGTCATCTCTGTATGTTTTGCAAAAAAAATTTAATAATAATAAAAGTAGACAGCTGTAAGCACGTCCTAGCCGGGTCCGTCACTTATTGGGTTCCCCGGAAACATTTCCGTTGTGTTCTGTCCTATTTGCAGCGCGTTTCTGTATTTGGTTGTGTTGTGAGTATTTGGAGCACACATGTGTTGTGAAACTGATGAAGATGTTTTCTTAATTTGCAGGTGTTTTTCTATTTGCATGTGTTTTCTTCAGTTGCAGCGCGTTGAGCTCTCTCGGCCACCGTATACTTCAGACCAACCCATTTTAGATTTGCGTCGGGCACAAGAGTCATTTATCCCGCCGGTATAATAGCAACAGCGCCCAAGACCCGCCCACAAAGTTACTTGCGTTTTGTGCTTGATACTTTCATTTCAGATTGTTAAAATAGGGCCGTTAAAGTGTGACAAAATTAATATAACATGATCAGGTGAAAAACTTTAAATTTCAGTTTGTGATGTGTTGAGTGTTTTCTCAATTCTCCCTCATCTTTATTTGCAGTGTACATGTTCCTCGGAAAAGCACCAGAAAATATATAACCCTGTACAAACCTTGCCCAAAGTAAGACCTGAGTTTTGTTTCCCTCCTCTTGCTCTGCATGTAATTTTCACTTTAATTGTCAATCATGGTAATGAAAAATGTTTGCAGGAAGGGGAGGCTAAACTGTAGCACATGTAGATACAAAACTCGGGTTGGAGATTCGATGGCCAAACATCTTGCTGACAATCCTGAACATAAGGCAAGCCGGTGCACCATGCGGGGTAAGTTGTTTATTTATGTCTAAAAGTCTTTTTGACGATGAAAAGTCAAGCACTTAATAATGATCCTATCACAACCATATTATTAATAATATTCCTCATGTTTCAGAAGGATTTTCACGTGGCTATAAAAGGTAAGTTGATTTTCGCTTATTTTTCACTTAAAAATCTAAAATCACTTACTCCCTCATGGTGATTTAAACCTGTGAGTCTGTCTGTCTTCTGTGGAAGATAAAAGAAGATATTTTAAAATGGCTTTAGGTTGTTTTTTTCCCATATCATGGGGAAAAAGATCAGTGTTTTTGGACCCCATTGACTTTCATTGTATGGACAAAAACATTCTTCAGAATATATCGGTAACACAATAAGGT
Source organism: Abramis brama (assembly GCF_963993115.1). Lineage (NCBI taxonomy): Eukaryota > Metazoa > Chordata > Actinopteri > Cypriniformes > Leuciscidae > Abramis > Abramis brama. The sequence continues at coordinate 37,452,389 of NC_139974.1, forward strand.
TAATTGGTTAACATCAGTTAACTACCTTAGTTAACATGAACTAAAAATGAACAATACTTCTTCAGAATTTATTAATCTCAGTTAATATTAGGGGTTTCACAACTACTGATTTTTGCTAGTCGACTAGTTTTGCATAACAGTCGACAACTAGTCGACTAGTCGTTAAATTATTTATTCATTAAATTGACGCATTAACGCATTGAGCATTGTTAAGGAAGACACAGAGGAAGGAGTTCTGGTGAATCATTGGAAATGTATGTTTGAAATTCAGAAATAACATAAATAAATTCATATTCTTTTCATCAACATGTGTTAATACAAAAACAGCAGCATTCATTTAAAACATTCTTGTAATTAAAACATTCTTGTTATGAACCGCGCCACACCACGCGCATCAGCGAACGTTGCAGATAAACATTGCCACATGGCTAGCCTCAGACAATAACATTGTCAACATCACGACTCTGAGTTTTGCATATAGTTTTAACTGTGCATTTTTCATTGCATCTTTAAGCAAATATCATTTAAGCATGTATAGGCCAATACAAGTTTGATGTAGGTTATACTGAACCACTATATTTTTGTATAGCCGGCGACACACTGGCTGCGTGGCGTGAGCGTCTCAGCTTAACAGGTTGGAGTTTGCACACTGCCTGCGTGAGACATGCGTCAGGCGCGGCTCGAACCACGCAAAAAACGCGCGCATGCTAGAAATAGAACCGACGCCTAAGTGTTCCAGCAACGGGAGTGTTCTCTGGCTAGAGCGCAGAACAGCGGAGTTTGTATGGACCGAAGTGCATGCCTGAGCTTGTGTTTTGGGTTAAGCTGCGTTGCTTTGACATTATGGAAAATAGAATAATAGAAACAAAATGTATTAGTCTTTTTACCCGTTATTATCAATCTAATTTAATCTCGTTTTTAACTTAATTTCGTTTTTCTTTATTTAAATTTTGTTTTTCTTTATTTAAATTTCTTTTTTCTTTTTTTCTTTTTCTTTTTTTCTTTATTTAAATTTCGTTTTTTCTTTATTTAAATTTCATTTTTTCTTTAGGCCTATTTAAATTTCGTTTTTCTTTATTTAAATTTCGTTTTTCTTTATTTAAACCTACCCTTACTGTGTCAGTAATTTGTGAGTCAGAAAAATATTAGACAACCTTAAAAGTATTGCTTAAGTTAACAGACCTGTGTGTGTGCGTTTTACATCACCAGTGCAGTGTCCGTTCTCGTAGCCCTGCCCGCGTGAGGTGCGCCATTTCCCACTCGCGCTGTTCTGTAGTTTACTAAATGTTTATTAATTCTGAATGTGTCCCGTTTTGCGTGTCCATCTATATTGCACCAAATGCGACACTGCACTCCATGACCTTGACCGTTTTGGACGCATAGGTACCTCAGCGCCTGACGCCATTTTGTTTCCGACTAGTCGATTAGGGCCGACAGTGCGGACTTGTGGTTGTGACAGTCGGCTAGTCGACTAGTTGATGAAACCCCTAGTTAATATTAATTTCAACATTTACTAATATGTTATTAAAATCAAAGGTTGTATTTGTTAACATTAGTTAATGCACTGTGAACTAACATGAACAAACAATGAACAATGTATTTTTATTAAATAACATTTACTAAGATTAATAAATACTAATAACAAATGTTTTGCTCAGTGTTAGTTAATAGAATGAATAACTAATGTTAACTAATGAACCTTATTGTAAAGTTTTACCAGAATATCTTCATTTACAGAAAGTCATACAGGTTTGGAACAATTTAGTTTATTTTAACTCTTTAGGAAAAGGCTGTAGGAGCTTAATTTGTGTAGAGCTCATAAAAGCAATTGCAAATGCTAGAGATTTAACCTCTTGTTTAGCAGAAGAGGTAACTTACAAATTATTGTCATTGTAGATTCGTCTTCATCCCAACGGACCTACTCCGAGGAGGCCAGATCCTCAACAACGCGTTTTTCTTGCCTTTGCAAGTCAAGCAAGTGGACAGGAGTTCATTTCCTCTGTCCTCTAAACCCATTCCTCGACCCACCTACAAGATAACACTGCCTGCTAGTCCCGCTCGCATAGCGACCTTTCCCATTCAGGTTCAGCCTATTGAACAAAGTGCCGTTCCAGTCAAAAAATGTGCGGTCAAACCAGATGCTTCGAAGCAAACTCCGAATGGAGGGCGTTCTAAAGTCGACACGGGACGTACAGTGGAGAACAGGCTCACCGTAGCTCAGCTGAAAGTTGTACTGTACGCCCTCTGCTGTGGAGTCCCACAGGCCGCCATTAACTTCGAAACTCCACCGGAAGATGTCCAGTCGTTGCTCTTGAAGCGTCAGCGTCAGATTGAGCCCTCGAGAAGCAGAGAAGGCTTGATGCCACAGGCAGCCGATAGGCTAGTGGAATGGGTGCTTTGCCAACGTGAGCAACAGCTACCAATCGATGAAGCTAATCTGTTCGACTTCATGAGCAGTCATGGTGCGCAGGATATCTCTTACGACTCGGCGGTTGATTTCTTGCTACGCCACGATCTGGGCTTGCAGGCGTTCGCCACATCCAGCAAGTTGCTGCCGGATAAATCCCAGGAGCTGGAGCGTTCCTTCAGCAGCTTTCTGAAAAAGCAAGTCATTTCGCAAACATTTCGACTATCTTCGATGGGCGCCATGGATGAGCTTTCCATTTTTGTAGATATGGAGCAGCTGGATGAAGCCTCTGCGGATTCGTCGTCCATGTTATCTGCTTTTAAGTTGATGGGCACCACAGATCCACTCATAGAGGTTGTGTTCACAGCCCTGGCTGATGGGACCACGTTATCCACCATGCTTTTCCTCAGAGGCGAACCTCTCAAGCCAGATGCACATTCCTTGCCAGACTTCATCATCCTGGAGGCGAGACCAGAAGGGTTCACGGATGAAGAAAGACTACAGCTTTGGTTGGACAAGGTGTGGTGTCGGCATGTCAAACCTAGATCTGGAGGCAAAGGGTTGCTGATAATTGACACGTACAAAGGCCACACGTCTAATGAATTCTTGGCGGCGCTCAACAGCACGAACACTCTTCCAGGTCCGATCCCTCGCAGTTGCTCTCGTCGTCTGCAGCCCCTGGAAGCCTGCATGGGGCCTGTGTTACGCGAGTTTCTGCAGGCTCGATGGAGCGAGCATGTGACGACGGCGCCACAGGAACTGGTTGGAGCCAAACCAGCTGACCTTGCCCATCTTCTCTCTCGCTGGCTTGTCGAGCTACTGGATGTCCTCAAATCAGAGCCCAAGCTTCTGTTCCGCTCTTTCGATCGGGTTTTGAGCTCAAACCCAGAGGTGACGTCCGATGAGCCTTCAGAGCTCGTGCGGAGTCTCACCGAAGCTCTCCTGGTCAGTAAAATGCAAGGAGAGAAAGTTGAGCAGAAAGCTGAGATCTCCGGTGTTGTTTCTGCAGAATCCTCTCCGCAGTCCAGCATGATTTTTTTGAGAAAGATGTTTGAGAAAGACAGCGATTTGGAGTCGTTCCATGGTTTTGAGGATTCAGAAATAATAGAACATTAAGTTATCATATTTTTTTTTAATTTGCAAGCGTTTTGTGTGCCTTCTGCTGCTGATTTTATTTTTGGAGAATAAATTGAACTGCTCTTTGAAAAAGTAAATGTAGGTCATTGCTTGCATATGTCTGTATGGTTGCATATGTAAATATTTTTTGCATTAATGGGTACTAAAGATCCCTAGTTTGAAGTCCTCTAGTTAAGGCTTCTATTGATCTTTGAAATACTAATGTGCAACTTGTTACACCTTGTGGTTTAGTTTATCACTGTTTTCCTTCGCATCAGGTTTGATCTCTGTTATAATGTGCATAAATGTAAATAGAAATGATTTTAAATCATTACCTACTATATTTGGGATTATACTGTAACATACTTGATTCATGTTAATTGAATAAACACTTTTATAGGCCATGTCATTTAAGCAGTTTTTTTTCTCCTTAAGAAGCATGGGTCGTCTTTTAAGAAGGTATTTTAGTTGTCTCACAAAATCTGACCAATACAGTCAGTTTATACACGCATTGTATGCTATACTGATATACATTTTTGTATAAAATATTTTTTTTTAGCATAAACTGCCTAAAACCTTTTTCACATGCACCTCTTAATCACAGGTAGCTGTATATTATGATCCTATTTGTGTATATGGTCACATGACAAAAATTATGTATCATGTGCTTAAGGTGGTGTTTTTAAAAATGTAATAAAATGTGAATGTTTTATTCCACTGCTGGCTCTGTTAGGCTAGTGTTTCTGGCCATTATTGCTTGTTCTGACCACAAGAAATTTTATTAGTGATGTATTTTTATATTTGCTAGAAATATTTATATTTTTTCATTAAATTATTCAGCATTTTAAAATGCTGCAAATTATTTCATCATATTTCCTTTACGTATCTTTTTGGAAAAAAAGTTGGAAATTAAAAAGCTAGAATGTAACAAATTCATAAACACTTTTTATGGAAAAATATAGCATTATCGTTTGTAGTCATTTTTGCAAATTTGATACAATTCTGATAAAAACACATTCTGTTGGTGCCAACTCGGCAGAATTTGAAACCACAATGTAAAATAAATGACAAACTCAAATGTTTATGTTTACAAGGCATAAATTAATTTCCATTGAACATCTATATAAATATATATATATATATATATATATATATATATATATAGTAGGGATGAGCGAGTACAGCATTATCTGTATCTGTTAACCATATGAATTATCTGTATATGAATTATCTTGGGCGGGGCCTAACCCGGAAGTGGATGGGATTTAACCCGGAAGTGGGTCGGGTTGTCTTGAAATGGGCGGGGCTTTAACCGGTATGTTATTTTAAGCATGCAATTGATATGGGTTGATCAGAAATTGTTATATTTATTGCTGATTAGAAAACTATTTACATGACAGCATCAGCATTGAGCTTCAGATCAATGGTTTTGATCACGATAACAAACATACAGAACAAGTTTTGCAACAATGAATACAACACATGCGGTTGCAATTATGAAGTAAAATATAATGAACAAGAGTTTTCATCTCAACATAACTTTTAATTTTTTTATGATCAGTGTGATTTTTTATTTTGGTCCGAGCACAGATATTGACTCGTATTACTCGAATAATACTCGTACTCGGCAAAAGTGCTTTATCCGTACCGGATACTCGTTTCAGCCGAGTATCCGGCTCAACTCTAATATATAGCACTGACCCAAAAGAGCAAGTGACTTCTCCATTAAGCACTGGATTTGATCAATCGACTAATTAATTATACACGAAGAAGGAAAACGAAGACACGGAAGACAACTTTTATTAAGTTTATTTATGAATAACAAAAGAGCGAGAAACACGTCCAACTAATCTTGACAATATAATAGTGATCTGGTGGTGCTAAGAGCATGTCCAAAGATGATGTGACAAAAACGGGCTCAGCAGAACAGGATTCATTCAAAACCACTGCAATAAAAACAAACAGCAGTTAGCAAACCCATAAAATGATTTAGCAATCATGAAGTATATAAACTGATGTTAAATATGTACATTAAGGTATGCATCAAACATATTTAACAATCTTGCATAGCACTTAAATACACTACTATTCAAAGTTGAGGTCAGTAAGACTTTTTGCTTTTATTCATCAATGCATCACAGTTGGTTTCCACAAAAATATGAAGCAGCTCAACTGATGAAACATTGATAAAGAGAAATGCATTTTGAGGAATATTAGAATGATTTCTGAAGGATCACGTGACACTAAAGACTGGAGTAATGATGCTGAGAAGTCTGTTTAAATAATATTTCACAATATTACTGTATTTTAAATCAAGACTTTTTCTAAAAATCTTACCGACCCCAAACTTTAGAATAAAAGTGTATATTATGCTAATTTGAATGTTTGTAGAAATACAGTTTTACTGATCTGTCATATGAAAATGTCTATAAAACCCTAAATGGTAAGCAAATATTTAGACGCATCATGAGTGATTTCAGCCCACCTGACCAGATGAGCAATGTCCCAGTTTGTTTCAGAAGACAGTGGTCCAATAATCTCCACACCATCAGCTGTTACAATGGCAATTTCATGCTAGAGCAAGTCCAAAGAAGGAGTGTTATTTTCTGTTTCTTGAGTCGCATAAAATGAAATGTACCCAAAATAAGGATCTTTTCATGAAGGACAATAAGCTGAAAGAACAAAGCATGTCTCACCCTGTTGTACGAGCGGGCGTCACGGTAGTACAGCACTTTAAGGCATCGCTCTATCAGTTCTCGTGCCTCGTCCTTTGAGATTTCTACCTTGTTCTCCAGCGCCTCCCTCATCAAGGGCTGCAAAAACACACGAGTCCATATGAATAAGGGTTTTAGCTTAATTTAACAAGAAAGATAATCTGATGGAAAAAAAGATAAGAAAACTTACCTGAGCCAAATAAGCACCAAATCCTGTTGCTACTGTCGGGGCTTCATATGCAACTCCTAACTTGTCCACATAACCAAGAAAGCTTAAGAGAACCACATAAAAATTGTGTTTAGTGAAAGTCAAATAACAGACAACTTAATTAAAGGCATTATGAAATTGAAATTGTCTCTCTTTACTATAAAACTACAAACCTAATTACCATTTATAGTACTATACTTGTCACTACACCAAATTGTTGTAAATTGAAAAAACTCACAGGTTTCATAATTCTCAATTTCACCAGATACTGAATTAATAACTCAAATTAATAACAAATTACACAACAATTATAGGTATATCCAACCATAACCAGATACATAAAGTACAATCACATTATTTGGTATGGATTATATAGGAAATCTCTACTGACTGATTGTTATATCATCAAAAAAATGTACATTATATTATCGCCCAGTGATATATTAAAAGTTTGATAGATAGCACATCCTTTACCTGCATACATACAATACACTATTGTAAAGCAATATATCATATAGAGCAAGAATCGTCTGCGCTCTGCATAACTGATTATAGCATCACATAAGAATGTATGAGCTGTAATTATCACAGCTCTATATATAAATTTGGATAATTATATCTTACTTTATCTGCATACACACAGCACACTCATGTAAAGCTATATATAGCATCTCTCAACTGCTTGATTGTCTGAATCGTCACAAAATGTAGACTATTATCCCTCAGCTCTAATCTACTAAACGCAGCCATGTAAAGGCATAAAGAAGATGTTATAAACATTAACATCATGACTTTCTGTAAAGCTGCTTTGAAACAATGTATATTGTTGAAAAGCGCTATACAAATACATTTGACTTGACAACACACATTAATCTTATTGTGCATGTTATTTAAAAAAAAAAAGTTTTATCAAATGTAATCATTTATAATAATGTAAACTTCACGTTACTAATCCCTCTTATTTTTTTTAACCCATTAGAAACCAATTCCCAAAAGATAAAAATCAAGTCCCTCCCTATTTCTTTATGTTTTACTCTTAAAGGGATAGTTCACCCAAAAAATAACATTTTATCATAATTTACTCCCCCTCAAAGATATTTTGAAGGATGTCAGTAGTCAATAGTATACTATGTATGTCAGTGGCTACCGTCAACTGTCTGGTTACTGATATCCTCCAACAGAAGAAAGAAACTCATACAGGTTTGGAACAACTTGAGGGGGAGTAAATGATGACAGTACTTTCATTTTTAGGTGAACTATCCCTTTAAATAAGTCTGATGGGTCGTGATTCTTGTTACATGCGGACTTTCAGTTGTCTGGAAACTGTCCCACCTCTCTCCATTGTAAAATCCACCAATGACCACGGTGTTCCACAAGGGGTTCATCTTGCTGCGGCGGTTGTACATGACCCGTGTGAGCCAGGAGTGGATGGCTTTAGGGGTGTAGCTGTGTCCATCTCCAAGAAGCTCCTCATCAATCCTAAAACAAACACACATCGAGTTATTGCCTATTCACGTACACTGATATAAGCCCTTAAAACTGACAAAGTATCATAAACAAATGTGTGTATACTTACACCATCTGCTCAATGATATGTTTGAGGTACTGGTAGTCAGCATAGTCTCCTGAGGCTCCCAGCATGGTGGTGTTGTTGACCTTCATGAGTCGGGAGATGTTGCGGAAGCGCGCCAGGGACCCGTAGGAGCCGAGCATGTCAGCAGCAATGATCACACCACCAGTGAACTTCACACCCAGAACTGACGTGCCCGTTACCATGGGGTTGCTGAAAAACATTAAACATTATCAATTAAGACAAGACAAATTGAACGGACATACACGTACACTACTTTGGGATTTTTAATGTTTTAGAAAGACTCTTATGCTCACCAAGACTGCATTTATTTGATTTAAAAAAAAATTCGCCATCATAACTCTAGTCTTCCGTGTCACATGATCCTTCAGAAATCATTCTAATATGCTGATTTGCTGCTCAATAAACATTTCTGATTATTATTAATGTTCAAAACAGTTGTACTGCTTCATATTTTGGGGGAAACCATAATAATAATAATAAAAAAATTGTATTCTTTGATGAATAGAAAGTTCACAAGAACACCATTTTTTTTAAACAGAAATCTTTTGAAACATTATAAATGTCTTTATGTCCTTGCTGAATAAAATTATTAAATAGTAAATCCAACTTGTATCGACATCATTAATATTTTAACCTAAACATACCAACCTATTAGTACTTTAAATCCAACTGACAGCGTTTCAAGTTCACAACTTTCACATTTGCACATAATTGTAATATCTAATGTGTTCTTGCATATTGTGCATTTCTATGCATTAACTGTCTGATTTTTAAATTGGGTATTTTTAGTTCAATTATTGTTTTTATTAGTTTATTACTTTTACTTGTCTCGTTTATGTCCACAACTACGCCAAGACATTCATTATATAATATTGCACTATTATACTAAGTCTATTGTATAAGACACCGGTTTTGATATTTGCCTAATCATTAGCATTGTTGCTAACAAGCTAACTGATCACTGAACTATTCAATTACTTTTTCACTAGATCAAGCGTGGAAAAAGAGACAGATATAAATTATATTCAGAGTATATTAAAATGTATCGAAGATATTTTAAAATATATATATTTGAGACAATGTTCCAGGGTAAACAGCAACTTTCGTCCATGATGATGCAGCAGAGAAAAGGCAAATCGAAACCACAAACTGACCGACCGATAAGCGCCAAAACTGAGCCGTCGTGATGAACTTACAGTGTGTGTTTGATGGGTCCACATCCTGGAGTCGCACTGCTGTTACCCGGGAACGAATAAAACTGACCGGGTTTCGGTCCGTTCTCCCAGAAATTCAGCCTCAGTCCATTCGACTCCATGTTCAAGATTGACGGAAATGACGTTACTCACGCCTCTATGCGCTCCATGCAACGCGCGCTAGGCATTATGGGATGCTGGGTTGTGTTCATGTCTTTGGTTTGTGTCATTTCTTTAGATGGGTCGTGCTGAGAAATCAGATCCCATAATTGATATGTTTGTAGTTCATATTCAAAGCTAAATAATAATCAATATATGAATCAATAAAAAATATTTTGCTTATTAGACTACTTGGATGAGCAAAAGTAAGCAGAGTATTAAAATTATATTAAAATGTATAAAACCTGAAGCATTTCAAGCTATGGGTCCCTCTGGAATTTCATCTGAGTATTTAAAATAGTATATATTTTTTAAATCCATGAGTAATAGTCATCATGAAATCAAAATGAACAATTCTTTTTTCGTTTCACTCGGATAAACGTCACAATAAAGTAAATAATACATTTCAAAGATATATTTTAATTTTTTTTTTTTTACTTGTGGGGGGAAGTAGGCTAGTTAAATACATGCTGCCCATGTGTCAACTCAAAAGAGACTTATTTAAATCTAATAAAAAGCATTGAATGGTCATGTTAACTGAAGTCATTTCTGTTCATGGGGCGCCTCATGAACCCTTCAGCCTCACAGCGTGTAGACAGTGACATTCTGCTCAAAAACAAGCCCACCAGGACAGCTTAAATTCCATTCAAATCAGGAAATGAAGGCCTTATGTTTTATCAGCTGAGTAAACGCTGTATGATCAAACATTGTGGCAGCAGGTCATCTTTGCAAGACTAACAAATAGGATGCAGATGCTTTTCATTTTGTTAATTTAATTTAGTTAATAATGATGATAATATTATACATCTTGGGCTTGAAATTTTGACATAGGTACATGTGATAATTAATTACATTTAGATCTATTACTGATAATATTAAAAGTGTGTTTAACATTTTTATATTTTAATGTGTTTAATAGCAATTTGAATGTGTTGAATGTGTGAATATAGGAAACAACAAATGTAGTCAGTAGGTCATCTGCCTCACATTTGCTGAATGTTGCTTAACATTATTGCTATATACTCTTGCATCCACATTGTCACATGGTTGCATGAACGGAAAAAACACACAAACCATTGCAATAATAAAAACAGAATGTAGCAGCAACATTGCCACAACGTAAATGTGTTTGTTGGGTTCGGCTCAGTGCTTTAACACCCTGTGTCATGGTGAATATTTGTGTTAAAATTATCATCTTTGAAGTAAATCTGTTTTATTATTAATAATGACCACTATCTTTCTTTGATGATTAGTTCTTTGTAAGCAGCTGCTTTTTATTACTTTTTTTTTTTTTACTTCTTACAAATTTTTACTATACTCATTTTTTTAAATTAATTTAATTTCTAATTTAGTTTTTCCAGAATGCAAAAAGCTGGTATTCAGGTGCCTTTTAGCCATCAACAAACGTAGAAAATCAAACTCTTTAAAATAAATAATAAAAAGATTAAATAATTGAAAAGAATAAATAGTGAATCTTTACTGATGCGCAACAATGTAAAATAAATATGGGGGGGGGGGATCACCTATAGTAAGTGTTGTATATTTATCATGAAATTGGGATACACATGCCTTGAGACAGGAAAAATTGTGATATGTGATGGTCCAAAATGCTTTTTTTAAAATCAACTTCAATATGCTATAGAATTTAATTGGTGTTATATTTATTACTAAGATAGGTTTCAAATTGAAATTGTTCAACATTTTAAGGCAGTAAGATCATGATCTTTACTGTGGGGACACAAAATGACACAAAAAGACACCAGTGTTTTGTTTAAAAAAAATTCTGTAAGCAACATGTCCATTATAAAGTCTGCTATTATTACATTTTCTGTTGTTGTTCTGTTGCTTGTTTATGTTTTTACGTTTAATATAAAGGTTGTAATTCAAAATACGGCATCTGGAATGTAAAGCAGCATTCTTCCTGAAGGCACGCTTTTGTTTCTCCAAGTCCCCGTCTCTGACTCTTGTTTTGAGCCGGAGGTTGTTGTTCCCAGTATAAGGTACAGAGGGTCGCGAGGGACTCATTTACACAGAGCTTTGATCTACAGTCTCATTATGCGCGTGTCCCAATTAGACCAAGACGCCACCATCCACCACTTGCACAAAATGCTCGAAAGGGATTTTTCAAACTAATCAGACAATTCACTTCAGACAATAGTGTACAGGCTATTCTTCAAGGTTTCTGGTCAAATTAGTAAAAGTAACAGCAGCAGCTGCTCTCGATCCATTCCAGACGATACTGTTCTGCTCCAGCCTTTCTAGTTGCTTCACGATTTTGTAACAAGCTGAGTGAGCGCGCGGGGTGTGTGGTGTTTTACACACAGATCTGTCGCGAGCCATGGAAAAAGGCGTCTGGAAAGTGGACATCAACTCACTTTGACATGCCTGGCTTTTAATGATCTGTTTGGTCTTGAACAGGACTTGCTTGTGCGACAAAATATAATTTTGTTGTCCCTAAGATGATGTTGTAGATTAACAACAACAATGGCACGTGCTGCGTAAACATATCCTATTGATTTCTGCGCGCGTTCCTCAGGATAGAAAATAATGCTTTTTCATTTTGCTGTTTTTATAGACGTGCTTCACTGTACTCTTGATCACTGTGTTTTGATGGAGGTGTGAAGGCGCGTTTCCCCTCAAGACTTATTTTTCCAAGCTCGAGAATGAATTTCGACCAGTTGCTAGTCACAGTCGGTGGCTTTGGGAGATACCAGAAGCTTTTGTATGTGTGGATATGTTTACCGCAGATCTTTCTCGCATTCCACATGATGGCGAGCGTCTTCACAGGCGCCACGCCACCCCACTATTGTCGGGGTTCGAGGAGGGACGAGGACTGGTCGCTTACCGCCTCCAACCTTTCAAATGTGAACATGAGCATCTCTCTTCTGCCGGGGCACGCGGACTCGTGCACGGTAGTTTCAGGACAGAACCGTAGTGCACGCTCCAGTTGTGAGACAGGATGGGTGTACAACCACGAGATCTTCCACAGCACCACTGTCAGTGAGGTAAACACGGGTTAATGTGACGTTCTTATTCTTAAATGGGCACAATAAATATTATTTGACCAAACCAAATGTTATATCGTAATATATATAGGCTAGTAAATCTACATGTAGTTATAATAAAATAAAACTTGTATCATTTTTGTTACATAGCAGTAGCCTACTCTATAACAACACATAGGCTAAATAATATATAGCTCCGGGGTTCTCCGGGGACCCAGGAATAATTTTGTTCTATTTATTGGACATTTTGTTTTAGTGAATTTCTCTAACACCATACATGTCACAGTTTTTTGTCCTGTTAAGAGAAAATGTTTCACCATGACCATGTCAACAACAACTCCTTGGTCTTTAAAAATAACTGACATTAATTTAGTGATCAAATTTAGCACTCTAATGTAAATATAATCATATTTTGTAATTATAATTTAACGCTGACTAACTTTCAGATTGACATTGACATATGACTTTAAAAACAGGGCAAACAATCTATTACAAAACAGGGCATTGATTTCACTCATCCACTGTAGAGACATCAGAACAGCACGTTTATCAGGCATTTTGGGAGACACAACAAGTGAATAGGGAAATAAATTATATATAAATATTCTTATGAAATATTAGATATTATTATTATTATTATTACTCCCATTAGTACACTTCTTTTTTCATTGCATGTTGCCCCAAGAACACATTAATATGCAAATTAGATACAGTGTATAGAAACATTGTATTGAATGGCATGTCAATTCATTATGTTATATCTTTCATAACGTAGTTGAGAATAATCTTTATACAAAGTTTGGTTTAAAAAAAAATCCTGACACCTAAAAATACTAAATAAAAAGAAATAAATTCTGGGTGTCAGTAGGATTATAATATATATACACACACACACACACACACACACACACACTGTACACATACTGTTCAAAAGTGTGGGGTCAGTAAGATTTTTTAAATAAATTATTTTACTCAGCAAGGACGCATTATACACCATATACACATCACATGCCCCTTTTCTTCTTCCAAAATTGCATTTGTAACTGTAGATTTGCGAGGAAGAAACAAGTGCAAGAAAAACTCCCAAAACAAAACATCTAAAAAATAAACTAGTAATGATTTTTCATGTACTAATATTAGGGTTTCGTGTGTTTGTTTGTGCAGTGGGATCTGGTGTGTGAGAATGCCGGTCTGAACAGTCTGGGCTCGTCTGTCTATATGCTGGGGCTGCTGGTAGGAGCTGTAGTGTTTGGAGCCATGGCAGACAGGTATACACACACACACACACATCCTCACACTTCACATGTGCGCTTTGTTCGCTCATGCTGTAAACAACCTGAGGGAAACTTTAAGTCATGCCCTGCTCATAGCTCTCTCTCTGTCTCTCTTTCTTAGTTATTCATTTTTAATATCAAATGCATGTTGCCTAGAGCTATTTTATGCATTCATAGAAAGTAAATACACACCACTGTTTCCAACTTAATGGTCTGTATACGTTGTGTACACTAAATAGCAGTGGTTCACAAACTTCCTCTGAGACCTGAGCAAATGTCCAGGGGATATACATGTTGTTAACATTATAATGCTATAGAAAAACACTACTGACAGCATATATTTGAGTTTACTTGTTCTTATTACAACAGAAGTACTAGAGAGACATATCAGCTTTGGACAAAAGGTGGTATTGAAGTCAACAATGTTGAGAACCATTGCTATAGGGTGAATTAAAGTTTAAAATATTTTTTTTACATTTTCAACTTTCTTTAGTGTGTAATGTTGCTGTTTGAGCATGAAAAAGTTCTGCAAAGCACAACTCAATGGGAGTTATTCTCTATATCAGTTTCACTGTTTCTGAACTCCCTGAAACTCCCTAGTCTTGAGTTTTCTTCTGGGAACAAACACGTCACAATATTCCTCATTTAAAAAATTCCCGGCCAAGGCATACTATAAATAAAGGGGCGGGGTCTGGTTGAGTTAGTAGTGTGTTGAATCTCACGGTTATGGTAAGGGGCGGGGCATTTCCTAAAAAAACTGGAAGTTGTTGACCAATCACAACACACTGTTCCAACCGACCAATCAAAGCACATTGTGCTTTTCAGAAGGAGGGGCTTCATAGAGACAGGAACTAAACAGAGCGTTACTGACAGACTGGGAAGAGAGGAACTTTTTTTAATATTCAAGAATGAAAACTTATTCTAGTAGAACCTAGAAAAAAAGATTTTGTAAAAGGGCATAATATGGCCACTTTAAGGAAAACCGAGGCATTATTTGACATTGAGATGCTCAAAAGTGGCCAAATTCACCTGATTCTAATAAATAATTTTATCAAAGTCTCTTCTGTATTATAATAAAAAACACCCATCCATCCAACAACATTTCTCATCAAATCGTTCTTTCTCTCTCTCTCTGTAAGGTATGGGAGGAGGTTTGCCTTGCTCTTGTCTTTAGCGCTTCAGACAGTGTTTGGTGTGGCCGCTGCCTTCGCTCCAAACTTCCCCGTTTATGTCACCCTGCGCTTCATCATAGGAATTACAGTGTCGGGTGTGATAATCAATGCATTTGTGCTAGGTGAGCCTCAGCATGCTCTCTCATATCAAGAAAATATTTACATATCCATCTAATTAGTTAGCACTGATCATGCACGATGAAATCAAATGGAAAAGATGATAACTTTACATAGTTGTAGATATTCACTAATGATAGAACACGCGTTGAACATCAATTGGCAAAATTGAGGATCTATGCTTATACAAAAGGTTAGATGTTTGATTGTGCCCTTGAGCAAGACACTGATGATATTCACACACCTAACTCTTGCTCAATGTGACGTTGAGATTAAATGCCAACAGTAACAAACTTA
This sequence comes from Abramis brama, assembly GCF_963993115.1. Lineage (NCBI taxonomy): Eukaryota > Metazoa > Chordata > Actinopteri > Cypriniformes > Leuciscidae > Abramis > Abramis brama. The sequence goes on from NC_139974.1 coordinate 37,467,645, forward strand.
CTTCTTCTTTACCATAGACCTTAATACCCTAGATTGTGCCCTTAAACCCCAATCCCAACCTCCCCCAAACGCTTAACCTCCCTCCACAGGCACAGAGTGGACCTGCACACAGAGACGGATGCTGGCCGGCATCTTCACCGACTACTTCTTCGGTTTTGGCTACATGCTGCTGGCGGGTTTAGCCTATCTCATCAGAGACTGGAGGAAGCTGCAGCTCGCCATCTCCGCACCAGGCTTTCTCTTCATATTCTATATCTGGTGAGACAACACAGAAGGATATATCAAGTTAACAAGTGAATAACAAATAACTTTATTTTAGGACTGTCAAATCGATTAAACGAGATTAATCATATCTAACATAAAAGTTTGTAAATATATATGTGTGTGTACAGTACATATATATATATATATAGATAGATTCACAAACTTTTATGTTAGATGTGATTAATCGATTTGACAGCACTACTTAATTTGATATTTTTTGGGGTCTCTTATGCTCACCAAGGCTGATTAATAATACAGAAAAAACTGTAATATTGTGAAATTTTGTCAAATGTAACTTATTCCTGTGATCAAAGCTGAATTTTCAGCATCATTACTCCAGTCTTCAGTGTCACATGATCCTTCAGAAATCATTCTAATATGATGATTTGGTTATTTATTATTTTGATCAATGTTGGTAAACAGTTTTTTATTTTGTCTGAACTTTTGTGTAAACTGTATGCATGTTATTGTAACTTTATTTTGATATTACATTTTTAAAAGATGATAACATTTTACTGGATCTAAACTTTAAATAAAAGTGTACAGTTATTATTATTATTAATAATAATAATACTAAAATTATTAATTTAAAGCATTGATAGTATAATTTGTATATGTATCTGACACAATAAGGCTCAGAGACTCTTTTCCTCATAAATGAGTACATAAAAAGTCTCTCTCTCTCTCTCTCTATCATCAACTTGACTTCCTCCCTTCCTCTGCTTTTATCGTTCTGACAACATAAATCTCTCCTCTCCTCCTTTTTCTCAGGGTTCTTCCACATTCAGCCCGTTGGCTGTTGGTGAATAACCGAAAGGAAGAGGCGATTGATCTTCTGCGTAAGGCGGCTTCGGTCAATGGCCGCACCTTACCTCCCTCTGTTCAGGTACCACCAACTCTCTCATGGACTCGCTTTCACTCTTTCTGGCTTTTTTTCCGTCACGCCTCTGGCACAATCTTCAAATCCCATAAAAACTCTTAATAGCTCTGTTAGCATCACCATGACAACAACCATCCCCCACCCGAGGAAACCAAGGAGTCTTTGTCTGTAGTCGTTAGGAAGTGATAGTCTGAAGCTTTGGTTCACAACACCAGGGCAACAAGGAGATGACTTTCACATTATCAGATCATCAAGTGCATTTACCAAGGTTTCTCCCATTGTCCCCAATGTGTGTCTATAAATGTTTGGTTGTGAAAACAGGATGTTTTTATAGCATTTGCTACACGTCTGTTATCACAGGTGGAGCAATACGAGGGCCCGCAAGGACGCAGTCAATACACAGCTGTGGATCTGCTCCGAACTCCCCAGATGAGGAGGAGAACGCTCATACTCTTCTACATCTGGTGAGATGTAGCTGTGTAATGTATAGTTTCAATAAATTACACGTTTCTTCAACTTCAGGCACTTTTGTATCCATTTATATATTTTTATTCAAACTAAGAGACTTCAGTGTTATATGAAGGTCACATTAAAAGTGTCGGTTACACTTTATTTTAAGGTGTCATTGTTACAGTGTTATTATACATTTAAGTACTGAGTAATATTAAGCAACTACATGTACTTACTATAGGGTTAGGGTAGGATTATGATTTGGTTGAGGGTTAGTTGCATGTAATTATGCGTAATTTACTTTTATTACTATGGTAAGTACATGCAACATATGTAACACGGACACTGTAAAATAAAGTGTTACCAAAGTGTCTTAGAAAGTGTTTATCATGCCGCCTTTTTTTTATTCCTGCTGCATTTCAAATGCCCTTCATGTTAATGTTTTACCCTGGTCCCATAACATGAAAATTCATCATATTAATATTAATATTATTCAAGGTAAAATGTCACCCCTTGAATAGAATATTTTTGTTGTGTATCATTTCCAACCAAGCTGTAATTTTGTCAAATTCTGCAAAAAAGACTGAAGATATTATTTAATTGTGTATATATTTAGGATCCATAAAATTCTAGTTATGAAAGTAGAAAGGAATCTGCCATTTTATTTCTTTTTTTAAAAAGGGATAGTTCACCCAAAAAAATAAAATTCTGTCATTAATTATTTACCCCCGTAAGACTTTTCATCTTCAGAACACAAATGAAGATCTTTTTTATGAAATCTGAGAGCTTTCTGTCCCTCCATTGACAGCTACGCAACTACCACTTTGACATATCAAAAAGTTCATAAAGAGATTGTAAAACTAATCCATATGAATTGAGTTGAATTGATTCAATTCAGTTGAATTGGTTTAGTCCAAATTTTCTGAAAATACTCTATTGCTTGAGCTTTGGGCTTTTATACACTTAGAAATTTGGGCTTTTATACACTTATAAACATTCATCAACTCACACATCAGTTGTGTTAAACAGAAGCTCAAGCATGTTCGCTTGATGTGTGAGAACAAATGAGGTTCAACGTGTAAAGTGATCGAGTCTCTTCAGAAAATTTGGAAAAACCGCTCAATTCATTTGGATTAGTTTTACGATTACTTTATGAACTTTTTGAAGTGTCAAAGTGGTAGTTGCGTAGCTGTCAATGGAGGGACTGAAAGCTCTTAGATTTCATAAAAAAGATTTTCATTTGTGTTCCGAAGACGAACGAAAGTCTTATGGGTTTGGTACAACAAGGGTGAGTAATAAATTACAGAATTTTCATTTTTGGGTGAACTATCCCTTTAAATGCTATTAAACACACATTACAGATTAAGTACATTATCTGAGATGTGGTGGAAATGACACTTTGGTTAAAATCCATGACTTAAGGGACCATTCGGTATTTATGGAAGGGGCCACCGGAGGAAAATAGGGGAGGGTCATGTCTTTTTATTCTTTGTTAAGGGGAGGGTCATCCAACTTTTTTTAGTCTAGGGGGAGGGTCACCCAACTTTTATATTCATGAAAACAGCAACATTTCAAAGTGGCTTGTTTGGTGCTATTTTTTTCCATTTAGCTCCATGTTGATCTCGCGTTATCGGCCCCCCTTCGATATCAGATGGGTCTGACCCAACAAAAATCCAGTTTGGCGCTGTTTGACAGTGCGTGCGCACTTCAGTTCGCGCTTAGAAAAAGTGTATCATGTCAGAACAGAACGCCAAAGAAATGTTTACCCGGCAAAGCTTTAAAGCACGAGCAAATAATGAACTTTTGTGATTGCGAATAAGTGCACAGTGTCCTGTGAGTGTAACTCTACCGCTGCATTAACATGTGATGTGAACGTACGTCGAGTTTTACAGTATTGGGACTGAGGCACCAGAACTGCAGCTGATAGAATGTGCGCTGTAGCGCGATACTACTACCATATTTTAGTTTCCATTCTTATTTTGTTTCCACGATGTGTAAGATGTAGGGCTACCACATCTTTAAATTACTATTAGTATTATTTAAGTTAACATAAAATACATAGACCTACACCACAACTAGTTGAGGATAAATTCGTTAAAATTGGGCGATTCCAGTGAATGGACGTGTCACGTGACATTTGCAGTCAAAACTTAAAATAAAAAATCCCAGAAAATGCATTTAATACCAATATTTTGAAACGTCTGAGTCAAGACATTAGAAAAATATCAGTCTACACATGCGTTTTATATTTAATATGAGGGAAATACACATGTGACGTGACACAAAAAAATCTTTAACTGTTAGGTGGCAAAATATTTTTTAGTAATTCTATAAATTACACTGTGCAAACCAAAAGATATATACCCACCGGATGAATAAAAATCGGCCTCCACAGAACATAAAATATTATATTATTTTTATTTTATTTTTCGCGTTCGCATTTATGTGAAAAAAAACAAACAAAAAAAAACAATGTTACGGGCGTGACAGTTCTCCATTACGGACATGACTGCTCTGAAGCGACTTAAAAATTTCACAGAGACCTCAAACAGAAAGCACAAAGCCTTTCTTTAAAGTGAATTTCGTTTTTTATTAATTTTATCTTAATTTTAATCAATGTTTCATCTGTATTTAATAAAGAAGTAGGCTAGTCTAAATAGAAAATAGATAATCATGACACGGAGGCGCGGGCGAGTGAACTGGACTCGTCTCATAAATGAACCGAAACTCAGCGTAAGGTAGCCTATGCTACTTGCCTCACAGACCTGAGAAATATATAGAAAGCTTGAAATGTCTACTTTTAAACAGAACAATTCATAACGAAAGAAAACAGACTGCTTTCTCCTTATGAAATGTGCATTTCTCTCTGGCGCGTTCTAAGAAGATCGCGACGCATCGTCAACTTCATCTTTGCAGTAGACACAGAAAACACTTGTTTATTAATAAACCTAGCTATATTTGACATATTAATAATCATTACTTTTGCCGGTTCTTTATTCGCAACGCCACCCATGTTGAACGCGTCACACCGCATCAGCACCGAAAACATGTTTTTTTTTTCTAATCTAAAATCAAAAATCGTGATACGAACCGAATCGTAGGTTTGGTCTATCGTTACAGCCCTAGTAAGATGAGAAAGCAAGAGTTTATATGGTTTAAAAAACAAACAAACAATGGCTATCTGAACATCTTTGCCAAGCGCAAACCAGTACAGAATTAGGCTAATCAATAAATTATCGGGGAGGGTCATGCCTTTTTTCACAATCATTTTGGAGGGTCATAGAAAAATTTATTGCTGGCGAAGGGAGGGTCATGTCTTTTTTGACAACAGATCTCAAAACTCCTCCGGTGGCCCCTTAAATAAATAACGAACAGTCCCTAAGTTAAAAAACTAAAACAAAGAGTCTCCAGTCAGAGTGTGAAAAGTGTCTTTTAAGGGTTTATTTTCTATAAGTCCACATGCTTATAGCTGAAGAAGCACCCACAAACTCTATTGTGTTCATTGTATATGTACAGTATTCAGTGTTTGAAGTCATGCCCTTCACACGCACATAAAGGTCTCCCTTAATTGACTTTTTGTCTCTGTTTCTCCAGGTTTGTTAATGTGTTGGTGTATTATGGTCTGTCTCTGGGTGTGTCTGACCTTGGATCAGACCTTTACCTCACTCAGTTCATGTTTGGGTTAGTGGAAATTCCCGCAAGGTCACTGGTGTTGGTTCTCCTGCCCTGCAGTCGACGAATCCCGCTGAGTGTGTTCCTGGCTGTGGGAGGGGGTGCATGTCTGCTTACCCTCGCTGTCCCAGCAGGTGACCAGTCAAACATGACCAGAGACATTTTTCTAGTCCTTTTCCCAAGGGTGTAGTATTTTCTTGCACTGTTGTGGCCATTCCTACTCTCGTTTCCAGAATTTTCTTTTCACACTCTCTTTCTCTCAGACAGTGCTCATATCCGAACTGGTTTGGCCATGGTGGGGAAATTTGGAATTACAGCGTCTTTTGCCATCATCTATATTTATTCTGCAGAACTTTTTCCAACTGTTCTCAGGTACTCGTATTCGCATCATATATACAATGGATATGAAAAAATCTATACACCCTTGTTATAAACAAGTTTATTTTTTGTGATGTAAAAAATGAAACAAAGATAAATCATATTAGAACTTGTGCACCTTTAATGTAAAAATTACAATCTATGCAATGCCACTAAAAACCAAAGTGACACAATTCAGAAAAAAAGATACAAATTAAAACTTAAATTAACTGCAAAAGTGTGCACACCATTTTATAATTGGTATGTGGATGTGTTCAGAATTAACGAATCATCAAGCTTATGTGAAATAGAAATATAGAATACACAGTGACAGAAAAGACTGTGTATATAAAATGGCATTTTGTATATATATAAAGTTTTTGATAAAAATGTTTCTTTATAGGGGTCATATTATGCTCATTTACAGATTCATAATTTGTTTATGGGGTCTACTGAATACATGTACATAATTTAATGTTAACTATTTTTCATTAGTTTGTATTGCTGCAGCACCTATTTTCACCCTCTGTCTGAACGCTCTGTTTTAGGGTCCGTTTCATGCGTTTTGTCCATTCGTTTACACAACAACAGCATTTTGGGGGCTTGAAAATGCAAGAAAATGGGTTTCAAAGCACAAGTTTTTGAAATTGATAGTTATCATCCCCGAATTTGTGAAAATGGTGACGTCATGCGCATGCGTATTACGTGTCTAGTCTATAGGCGCATTGTGTTTTTTTCTATGATTTCTTTATCAAGTGAGATCGCCAACTACTGGCCTGGCATCATAATACAGCGATTTTAGTCGTTTCCGCGGATCCGTGTGAATGGGGATTGTTTTGACAAGGTTATCATCTGTACTTGAAAAAAGAAAAGTAAAAAAAATGTTTTTAGTACATCATTGTCATGTAAACATACCCTTATTTTCGGGTTCTTTAAAACACGCCTTCCGAAAAGCACACTCTGCTCTGATTGGTCTGCCGGTCACAGTCTGTTATCAAGTCACCTTTATTTAAATAGCTAATTTTACAATACTGATTGTTTCAAAACAGCTTTACAGTGATAAAGCTGTTTGTTGTGATTGGTTAACCTTTTAGGGCGCGTATCAGAAATGTAACGCTCCTTACCACAAAACCAGTCTTATTAAATTGAGATTTATACATAGCTGAATAAATAAGCTTTCCATTGATGTATGGTTTGTTAAGATAGGACAATATTTGTCCGAGATATAACTATTTTAAAATCTGGAATCTGAGGTGCAAAAAAATCTAAATATTGAGAAAATCGCCTTTAAAGTTGTCCATTTCTGTTGGCGATTGTGCTGCATCCACTCACAAAAATACATTTTTGATATATTTAAGGTAGGAAATTTACAAAATATCTTCATGGAACATGATCTTTACTTAATATCCTAATGATTTTTGGCATAAAAGAAAAATCGATTATTTTGACCCATACAATGTTTTTTTGGCTATTGCCACAAATATACCAGTGTGACTTATGACTGGTTTTGTGGTCCAGGGTCACATATGTGCTTTGAAACGATGTGCACTGTGAAAGCACTGTACAGATAAATATGACTATACATCACAAAGCAAGCAGCCTCTGGTGGGAGTGAAGAGCTGCTTGCTATTGTCAAACAGTATGTGGAAATAATTTCTAACATGCCTATTGTGTCTGCAGACAAACAGGTATTGGCGTTTCCTCGATGTTCGCACGGATGGGTGGAGTTTTAGCGCCACTAATAAACCTGCTTGGACGCCACACACCTGTTGTGCCAATGGTGATATTTGGCTCCACGCCTCTGCTTGCTGCAGTGTTTGCCCTAGCATTACCTGAGACTGCCAATCAACCACTACCAGACAGCATTTATGATACAGAGAAGTACTCAATGAATCCTCCTCACACACTTGGGACAGTTCACCCAAAAATGAAAGCCCTTTAACCCTGCTAACACATCTCTCAAATAGTTTCTTCTCCTTTTCCTCCTTTAGGTCTACTCTGAAATATGACGGACAAATTCCTGTCCATACCAGCCAATCACCAAGCAGCACAGAAGGACAGGAACTGCAGAGTTTAGCAGACGAGTCCAGATAGGCATACATGATCACACACAAACTCTATGCAGTCTCTTTTTGTAGAGTGTTTTTCTTTATCAGTCATGCCATGACAGTGAAACTTGCTAATGGTTCAGATACGTTTCATAATTTTAACTGAATTACATCAGGACTAGCAGTTTACTAAAGTGTAGTTTAAAACATGGATGAGTGGATCTGAAAGCAATGCGATTGGCTCTATCCACCCAAATTGTTTATCTGGCCTCTCTATGCAAAACAGATATGCTCCAAACAAAACATTTGTGAATGAGAAAGCTAAACTAAATAAATTGTTCAGTTTTAACAGATATTCATATTTAAATAAAAAAAATTCTTCTGGTAAATGGACCAAAAATATTGATGACTCATCCTGCACTAGAGATTTTTGTCCAATCAGATGCTCTTTAGAATGAGAACGTCCCTCCCACTGGAAACTGACTAGCAACTTTTGTGAGTGTGTGGTCTAGTGGAGAGAAAACCAGTGCCTTCTTTGTAATGTAGTCATTTATGCATGTGTCCAGTGTTTGGGAATTACACCATATTTGTCTTATGTGGGCTTGCATTTAGTTTTGCTTGAGATGAAAATTCCCAAAGCTTCTGCCTGTTTGAAATTGTTTTATTAGCATGTCAGCATCCTGAATAGTCTCAGTAGCTACAGGGAAAATATCTTGTTTAGTGCTGATTTGTCTGCATTTCGTTTTTCTATTGATTTTAGTGAAAAAACATCATCATACGCACAATTAAAGTGGTTTAATGTCAGTGTGGGATTGATATGCCATGTCTTTCCAACTTTGCTTGAGCCAATGATACATACACTTCTGCAGCCAGACTTCAATCTCAGCCATACACTGCCAAATGACACAGTTTAGTTTTTAACTTTATATACTGACAATAACTTTTTTTTAAAAAGGGAATTGTACTTTTACTGCATGAAATTGTTTGATAGAAATGAACTATTTTATTAAAGGCCTAATGCAATTTATCTAATGTTCTCAATGTTGATAGAGGATCAGATTTTAAAGGGATAGTTCCACTGATATAAACAAATGACCGAAAAGTTCATTCAGGAAAAACTTGATAGTACCTTCGGCAATGTATAATTTGAGGATGCGTAATGCCAGAGCTTTTATATAAACAGGTCACGCGCTGCGCTCGTCCAATCAATGACAATGCCACCCGGGGTTTAGAATAACCCAGGGTTAAGCCTAGTCCCAGACTAAAATGCATGTTTGAGCTGTTTTGTCTCAGGATGCACATCAACAGAACTATCCCTTTAACCAAAACATTTTTCATATCACCGCATGATTATTAGGATCTTAAGGCTCTTACTCTGTCATGAAATGTTAATTGATTTGTAACTGCCTGGTCCTGTGAAAGGCAAGGTCTTGCAATGTGAGGAAATGAAAAGACACTGAGATGAAATGAGAATAAAGCAATTAGCGTCTAATGAAACTGTTTTAAAGGCCTGCTAGTTGCTGATCATTGCCTGTGGACAAGTATGAGTGTGTGTTACTTTTGCTGCATGATGCAAGTCTTAATGTGATTTTACAATGAACAAGCAGTTTGTTATTAAGACTTTCCATGTATTGACATTTCGACTGAAGCACAATAAAACTGTGATCATTATTGTCCAGCACCCAGGATCAAATAAAAGCAATGAAAACAATCCCGCTGTTGTGTGATTTTCTTTGTAGGATGAGTATGTATGTTAAGCTAATGTAACGTAAGTAGCATCAGTGGCCACACCACAGTTGTTGTCTTTCATGGACATCAGTACATAGCCATCATTGCCCCAATAAGTGGACCAGGAGTTCTTCACGAGCCAGTAGGGCTCGTTATCCAATATCCCATAACCGACTGCTAGCACAGCATGATCCAAGTCATCGGTCCCGTTTTCTGTGGATATAGAAACATTAAACATGAGTTGTTGGTTACTATAGAAAAGAGTACTATATACTTGATTTAAAGCAATCTGTAAGACATTTCTATGTTAAAAATAGTATGCATGAGTATGAAATATTCATAATATAAACTGCATAATATTATCATATTTGTTTTTTTTGGATGGAAACATTTCGCAGATGGAAACATACATTTATTGTCGTTATTTATGTATATTAATATGTAGTTAATATAAACATTATACATATGTCCCAAACAGGTAGAAGCATGTAAATATTTAGTTTTTTATTATGGTTTCATAAAAAATAAATATATATATATATATATATATATGTATATGTATATGTATATACATATACCATATATTACAGACACATATATATATATACACACACACAATATAAAAATAAAAAAAATCAAATAACATTTTGCAGATGGAAACATTTTGAAAATTACTATGTATATCAATAATATTACATTTTGTAAAAATAAAATAATTATATATATATATATATATAATATAATATAAATTTTTTTTACAAAATGTAATATTATTGATATACATTGTAATATTCAAAATGTTTCCATCTGCAAAATGTTATTTCAGATTTTTTTTTTTTATATAAAATATATATATATGCACAAGAAGTAGCAGAATGTGTGAGAACTCACTGCAGGCCGGTTCGTAGTAGACTCCGTTGCTGTAGAAGGAGAAGGAACGGTGAGCAGCGTCGATGCTGACTGCTACAGGTCCGAATTTAAAGATAGCGACCTTCAGTGCCTCAATATCACCACTGGTCACGTTAGTGTAACCCTTCAACTGTGCCACCATGGAGGACTTATCGTAATGACACAAACCATTCTGAAACACACACAGTCATCTGATTAGTGACCCATTTAACCATCCGTGTCTGATGGACCGAAATCTTAAATTCTACTTTCTAGAAAGCAAATTATAGTATCAGGAAATATTGTTTCCCATTATAGAGGTCAATTATAACCGAAACAACTATTTTAATCAGTCAGAAACGTGCCAGGTGGAGATGTGTGTGTGTGTGGTGTATGTACACACACCATGCCCATATATCCTCCATAGCTCTCAGCGGTTGAAATTCCACCATGCTTCATGATCCACTCAAAGGCTCTCCACTCCTCTCCTCCATCACAACCATTATTCCCAAATCCCCACGTGCAGTCGACCAGCATCTGCTGGGACAATGATGTCAGCTGTCCCGTCTAAGAGAGGGAAAACAAGGACTAGTTCAAATCGGTGTCAGTGAGGTAAAAAACTCCATTCAGTTGGACATAGCGAAGACAAGATGAAAGAAATTCATACAGGTTTGGAACAATTTGAGGCTGAGTAAATGATGACAGAATTTTCATTTTTTGGAGAACTATCCCTTTAAAAATGGCCATGCCCATTACAAAATAAGGTGGATATGGAGTCTGGAGTTTGTGGTGTGGATCTACCTTCAGGAAAAGAGCTCCCTCTAGTGTTCCAGTGGAGGCAAAGCTCCAGCAGGATCCACACACGGCCTGGTCTTTCACAGGCGTCACAGCACCTGAAAATACAGAAGAGTATATCGGTATATCATTTAAATCACTCCTGCAATACTAAACATGCATTGAAAGACTCTGACTTCACATACAACTCTACAAATACAAACAAGAATTACACACCAATCAGCCTCCAGTCTATTGAATCAGGGGTGGCTATAGAGCGCATTTCAGAGGGAAAAGGCTGAGCCTTTCTGTGAACATGAGATCTTTTACATCCTCTCATCATGGCCAGCTCTTCCTGAGACCGATCCGCCAGGTGATTGACAGAGAGGGTGAACGAAAGACCAGCTCTGTTCATAGAGTGCACATACCTGAAGAAGAAAAGGATGTCAAACTCATCATTCTCAAAGATCATTTTCATTATGTAAGTGTAGTTTATTATGGCTCCATATTCTCATTTGTTTCTAGATAGTTGATATGTCTATGTACTGTAACCAAAAAAAGGCCTCGTAATTTTGTCAAAGATAGTCTTTATTTAAAATCAAATCTATTTTTCCTGCAATATTTGCTGTTTAAAAAGGTAACTTTTTTGGTAACACTTTATTTTACATGTACTTACCAAAGTAATAACAGTAAATTATGCATAATTACATGCAATTAACCCTAAACCAAACCCTAATCCTACCCTAACCATACAGTAAGTACATGTAGTTAATTAATATTACTCAGTACTTAAATGTATAATTACATTGTAACAATGACACCTTAAAATAAAGTGTAACCACTTTTTTTACAGTGTCCTTGTTACACGTTACATGTAGTTACTGTAGTAATAACTATAAATTATGCATAATTGCATTCAACTAACCCTAAATCAAACCCCAACCCTAACCCTAAACCTATAGTTAGTACATTATTAGTAAGTACCCATAGTAAGTACGCAAGTAATATTATTACTCAGTACTTAAATTTATGATTACACTGTAACACGGACACCTACAAATAAAGTGTAACCACAAAAACACAAAACAATGTATGTTACATTTTAAAAGGCTAGTTGCCAACAAAAACCCTCATATAATATACCACTTAAAAACTAGCCTTTCTAAAAGTGCCAATCACTATACTATTGTCATAATAATAATAATAATAGTAATAGTAATGCTACTAAAGCAATCAAAACAAAGCAACCATTTGGCATCAGATTCTGCTTGTTTTAAATAATTGAAATTATATTTCTCCCAAAAATATGTGCCTTTAATATTTTTCATTTTAAATACATTTTAATATTATAAAAGCAATTCAGGTCATGCTGTATTGTGAATATAATCATGGCTATGGGGGTTGCATGTTGTACCTAACAACTATTCACAATAGAGCAGCCTTTCATAGCATGTTGTTTAATAAAAATAGATTTGCAATAAAATCAACTTTATTACAAATCACCAAATCTCTAGGAATATTAGTTGTTTTTTCCTCACCGAATATTATGTACAAAGTTGTGCTCGCGCTCCTCGTGCTCCTTCTCGCTTTCATACTGACGCTCAAACTTCTCCTTAAAGTGGCCGAACATACGGTGGGCGTGGCTAACAGGAGAGGTGTGGACCAGGTCTTGAAGGGGGTTGACCAATAAATGATGCTCCATACCAGGACCAGGAAAGTCACCACAGGTCATTCCTAAACACAAGAGTGAGCATTTGATTAGATGGTCTGTAAGTGGCAGAAACATGCCATGTCTCTGAATGTGTGTTCAACAATTACCTCCTGGTAGTTTGAAAATGTCAGACTCAGTTCGAGGACTGAAGTCACTGTAGTCAATAATGTATTTGTCGTAGTGGGATCCCAAAAGAGTGTTGAAGCCCATCATCTCATAGTGGTATGGGACGGCTGGGGAATCATTTCCCTCTGGACGTGTGACCCAAAGACGATATGTGTTCTTCTTATGACCAACTTTCGTGACATTTTTCCAGACCTCACACAGAACGCCTGCGTAATACTCCATCTTTTCAAACTGCAAAACAAACAATGATTTTATACAAATTTCAGCCTAATTGTTGCAGGTTTGAACGACATGAGAAAGAGTAAATGATGAGGGAATTTTCACTTTTAGGTGAACTGGCCCTTTAAGAAGTACATACTTCAAAGCCCTGCAGATCAGGCAGTGCTGTCTGTGGAAGTATTGGATCCTCCTTGGTACCATTAAGCTGGAAACACTTCATAGTATTGAATTCTGTCTCAGTGGTAACTGGTGTGATCTTGTAAGTGACACCATAATCCAAGTCGTTTCCGATAAAAAAAGTGCTCACTTGACCTGTATAGATGGCAGCAATTAGTAGAAACTACATGCATAATCTATTCCATTTCAATACTGCCTGATTTAATCATCTGATGATGACTGACCATGATAATAGTCGATGCGACCTCTGTTCCCCTTAAGGTCGTACCAAGCTTCAAGTGGCTCCTTTATCTCAGCATAAGGCAAAGTCAGCATACCTACATAAAAGAGGTACATGTAACATACTGAAAAAAAAGTGTCCTGTACTGGGATGTACTGTGTAATTAGGCAGAAATGTACCTTTGACATGATACATCTTTCCAAAATCAGGAACTGTTCTGCCACCAACTGGTGTGGCATCTGGGAAAGATATAAAAGTGTCATTAGCTTTTACTTTTATGTATTAACAAATACACAGACATAATATACACACTACGAATACTTAAAACCTTACTAAGCCTAAATATGCAATTGCATTCTCCCTCAACACGTTTAGTGTTAAAAGCAGCACAGGAAATCTATGGCAGCCATTAAATCACGAGATCAAGTATTACATTATAATGTTTTCTTCCTGTTGTCACGTTGTTTTCTCTTTACCTGCATCACACAGCAGAAGCACGAACCCAGCGAGAAGACGCCACATACTGCAATCTAAAGCTACAAACATCCACTGGAGATGGAAAATAAGCTTTCGTCCGTCTCAAAGTCAGTCCCGAAACAAAACTGTGTGTGTGTGTGTGTGTGTTTGCGCCAGTGACGAGGCGCGATAACAGAAAAAGTTCCAATAGAAACACGCGAAGGAGGGGCTGAATTAAAGTCATATGACATCGGGGTCTATTGCTGTCACATGACTGTAGTCAGCTGTTTTCTGAGGGCAATTTCCTTGATCGGTTTTATGGCGGTTAAAATTGCTGACTACTTCATTTCTAACTAGAATTTCACGGTGTATTACATATATTAAACAAGATTGTTCACTACACGAATCCTGTAAATCAGAATTAAGCATCTAAACGAGAAAGATGAAGCGTAATGAAAGTGAAGTGTATTGAAATGAGAGATGGGAAGTAACTGCAGAAATGCTTGAAACATGAGATGAGCAGCTGACAGTGAATAACTGTACACCACCACCAACAACAAATCATCACATATAATGCATCAATTGCTGGTTTAAAATTTCACAATTCTAAAATCTAGTAATTCAGACTTTTTTCTGGCTTCCATGAACTCCCCTGTACATCTGTACGCGATGATGTACTGTTAACTAAGACAAATATGTAGCCTATATATATTTTTTCAACTTTGTATGGTGCAACTGTTTCTTTAAGCAATTCAATTATGTTTACCAACTTTATTTTTCTTACTACAGTAGTTTGTTTGTTAGAACTAAAATGTATTTCTGTCATAAGTTTAACTAAAGCCATCTGTCACAGAGTGGTTTATTAATAAAGCCAATCTGTTATTTTCTCTCCTTTTTTTACGTCATACTTTGTGGTCTCCCCATTCTTCTTAAGACTGTGTTCTTCCAATATAGGCCAATATGTGAATAGATCTATTTGTATAGATTTAAGTCAAATTTATATTTTCCTTCTTAACCCACGGCAGAGCTTTGGTGGAAAACCTACAGTGCAGACATAGCCTATGTAAACACAGAGAAATAAACATTTTCATTATTTTCTCACCCTCATGTCGTTCCAAACCTGATTGACTTTTGTGGGGTTGAGATTGAATATGGGTAGATCTCTTTACTGCCCTAGTACTTCAGAAATCCCTTTAATTTAAATTAAAAGTGGGACAGTGGCCTTCATCATCACTATTATGCCTTTCTGTTGGGACTGTTGGGACACAGTCCAACTCAGCCGTTTACAACTCAATGACATATTTACTTGTGTGTTCTAACATGTAACTACTGTCTGTCATGTTTGGTCTCATCTGACAGCTTATAAACTGAACTGAATTGTGGTGAACTTAATAGTGATATTCAAGTATCCTAATGTACAGCCTAGGTACTATAGCTCAAACGTGCATTGAGGAGACTATGTTAATGTTATGTTAGGCCTACTTCTCCCCCTCTTGATCACCAACCATTTGCCTTATCTTTAGGTTTTCTGTCAGCTGGTTTTGGTGTTGGTATTCCACTCATGTTTAACAATGCTTTGCTCAGGGAATAAGAAGGAAAGGTAACTTTTGATCTCGGAGGAAGGCTTTAACGCAAGATTTGAAAACAAGTCAGACACTTTATATAAATACCAACAAGTGGGGTGTATATTATTACCAGTTTTATTTTGATAAACTTAACACAATATAACATTAAAATTGCATGAAAAGAGCTTTTACTGTGTAAGAAATTAAAGTCTGCCCCGACCCAGATTCCACTTCAAGATAGACCATGCTCATTCCCCTAAATGGCTTAATTATCATAGAGAAGAAAAAAAGTCAATAGTTTCATTGTTTCTGCCTCACTTGGGGTGATCACATCCTGAGCAAATGGTCATCAATTGTAGAATTGGAGCAGGTGATGGACCCTGTGAACCATCTCAGACAATGAGGTATCTCAAATTCATTAACATACAGACCACAGCTGTTACAACAGGAGCAACTTAATTTACTTTAGGGCTGGTAAACTGTCACAGGATACATTTTTTTTGATGATTAGGATGTTCAGGGTCCATTCCAACTCGGTGCTTCATGTACTTTGTCATCTGCAATAAATTATGGAAGGCCAAAACATGTGAAACGAAAGTCTTATCACATAATTACATGTTAACACGCAATTTACATCTTTTGGCCTTCATTAATAATCTTCTTCATTGAGATCTTGAACCTCCTCATCAAAGCTCACGCAGTCGCTCTTTGATGCCATGTCACATTGATTTTCTTCAGCGTCCTTACGAATAAACAGGATTTTTCTGTGTCTTCTTTACAAGGATGAGGTGGTTTCTGGTTATTTAAAAGCCACAACACATAACATTTTATAAACTTCTAATTCTGCTTTTCACTTGCAAAACTGTGACTTGCCCGAGGACTTCACTCAAATGGCTGTGGGAATACTGACAGTCCAAATCTAGGACCAATTCATTTACACCTCAAAGCATCTTTCATCGCAATAGTACTTCTTGTTATAATTGTTGTTGACGGCCTGGGAAGTTACCCAAATGCCCAGTGTCTTTTAAATGGACTTGTGTACACACTGCATCTAGACACATTTCACTTTGTGCTGGCCCTAAAATCCATGCAAATGACCATGCAAGTGTGTAAGCAATTTTGTTATTTGTTTAAGAAAAATATCAAATAAATAAATAAATAAAATATTTATTCTAAATAAAGAATAAATAACAACCGTTTCTTTTCTTTTTTCTTTTAGAATAGTATTATTTGCATTAGTTTTAGTGTAGAAATTCAAGTCAACAGCGCGTTTGAAACAAAAGAAAATTAACTTGTACTAACTTGAGCACATTATGTTCGTCTGAAGTCATTCTTATTAGGTAACTGCAACTTAATTTTCTTAATCTAAGTAAATTTCACTAGTAGAAAAACAATGTACTCACATAACTTGTAATTTCACACTCTTTTTCTAATTGAGAGGTGTTTATTTACTTAATTTTTCAAAATGTATGTAGGCCTACTCAACTAATCAATTTTAACAGTATTTGTTCTCTTCCTTTGATCAATCTGAGAAGTTGTTGATATAGAGGCTGTGTGTAAATCACACACTAAATTAAATTAGGTTTTGTAAATTACAATTTTACTGTAAAGTGGATATCTGAATAATCTGAATTCATTTCACAACATTTTTAACACTTTCAAACCTTCAAAACCTCAAGCGTTAAAGTAGAAATGAAACAGAAGCCACAACAGATCTTTTCTTCCTCTTCATTTTTGGATTTTTGGTTTGAATTTTTATCTTCATTTTTTATTTCTATTTTCTAATTTAAGTAAAAGTAAACACTGGTTTTAAAACAGATTTTTGAATAGTCTGACAAAAAAAAGTTTACTTATTGATTGATACAAAATCTTTGGTCAGAACTGATGTTATGTACATTTAATCAAAGACAAAACT
Organism: Abramis brama; assembly: GCF_963993115.1. Lineage (NCBI taxonomy): Eukaryota > Metazoa > Chordata > Actinopteri > Cypriniformes > Leuciscidae > Abramis > Abramis brama. The sequence continues at coordinate 37,485,095 of NC_139974.1, forward strand.
TATGGCTTTAAACAGTATTTCAATCATTAGTATTTCATTACATTTGGTATTTGATAAGCAATGTCACCATCAACACTTTATACACAGAAGACCAGCTACAAACCATAAACTGAAAATTATACATTTTGCCAAAATAGCTTGAAGATGCAGATACTCAATTAAACCAAATGTAATTATGATGATGATTTAGAAAAAGATTAAATTACCACTATTCTCATCAGAGGACAGTTTAAGTTAGTTGAACTACTTAAAACCTTTTAACCTTTAGATTTTAATGACAAACTCTTGCAAAAACACTTAATCTGAGAAAGTTTGTCATACTGTACCAAATGTTGGCAACAGACAAAGAAATGTGTAAGGACTATTTTGTAACAGCCTTTTTCTTATCTGGAATTAATAAACCTCCTGTCATCCTGGCCTTCTCTGTCTTTGACCGGTCAGAGAAGTGGTTGATACCGAGACTGTATGTAAGACCGGCTCTGTTCATAGAGTGCACATACCTGAGGAGGAAGAGGATGTTAAACAAAAAAAGCATATGCATCTTAAATCAGACAAGTTCACAGATTGCTCACAGATTTGTTTTTCCTCACCGAAAAGAATGTAAAAAGTAGCTCTCACGCTCCTCGTGCTCCTTCTCACTTTCATACTGACGTTTAAACGTCTCCTTAAAGGGGCCAAACAAATGGTGGGCGTGGCTAACAGGAGAGGTGTGGACATAGTCTTGAAGGGGGTTGGCCAATATTTGATGCTCCTCAGGAGGATCCGGAAACTTCTCATATGTCATATCTAGACACATAAAACCTCAGTGAGCATCTGATTAGATGGTCTGTAAGAGTAAATGAGACGGACAAAGGCATGTCACTGAATGTGTGTTCTCCAGTTACCTCCAGGTGGAGTGAAAATGTCGGACTCAGTTTGGGGACTGAAGTCACTGTAGTCAATCATGTATTTGTCATTGTGAGACTCCAAAAGAGTGTTGAAGCCCATCATCTCATAGTGGTACGGGACGGCTGGGGAATCATTTCCCTCTGGACGTTTGACCCACAGACGATATGTGTTCTTCTTATGACCAGCCTGTGTGACCTTTATCCAGACCTCACACTGAACGCCTGCGCAATCCTCCATCTTCTCAAACTGCAAAACAATGATTTTATACAAATTTCATCCTCATTGTTGGTTTGCATTACAGTTAATTGAATCTATGGGATTAATGTTGTTCATATCTTTCTAAACCTGTTTGACTTTCTTCTACATAGCACAAGTCATTTTGGATTATGTTTCAACTGTTTTTGTCTATACAATGAAAGTCAGTGGAGTCCAAAAAAACATTGGACCCCATTGACTTTTTGTTTGTTCAGGGGCTGTTTGCAGGTCAACGATGTACTAAAAACGGGAAAAGGATTTTTCGCGTACAGACGGTTCAGCTCCTGTGTATTTAATTGATCTTCTATCGCCCTACAATCCATCACACTCTTTAAGATCACAAAACTCAGGGCTTCTGGTGATATAGGATATCTAAGTCCACTAAAGGAGGGAGAGCATTTTCACAATTGGTTCCTAAACTCTGGAAAGTCTTCCTGATAATGTTCGGGCCTCAGACTCGCTCTCAATCTATACTAAAGACGCATCTCTTTAGCCAAGCATTCATATAATGCATCTCATAACCTTATACTCCAGTTATATCAGATGAAATGCACATAATTATCTTTGCTTAAAGTTATGAACAACAGCTACGCTAATTATTTTCCATTTGCTTCTCTGTTCTCCTGAGGTAACTAGAGAGTATGTCAGCTGCAGTTTGGATCCAGCCTCTTATGAAGACTTCAGATGATCATAACAGCTGTGAAGAGACGACGCCAACTCCTGCGAGGACTTCAGATGAAGCAAGCGCTGAATCATGCATCAATGCTACATTTTTCTATATATCCTAATCATTTGTTAACAAACATGTATTCATTACTTCAATGAGCTCATTGTTTCTGCCTTAAAGGGATACTCCACTTTTTTTGAAAATAGGCTCATTTTACAACTCCCCCAGAGTTAAACAGTTGAGTTTTACTGTTTTCGAATCCATTCAGCCGATCTCCGGGTCTGGCGGTACCACTTTTAGCATAGCTTAGCATAGATCATTGAATCGGACAAGACCGTTAGCATCTCTCTTTTAAAAAATGACCAAAGAGTTTCAATATTTTTCCTATTTAAAACTTGACTCTTCTGTAGTTACATCGTGTACTAAGACCGACGGAAAATGAAAAGTTGTGATTTTCTAGGCTGATATGGCTAGGAACTATACTCTCATTCCTATCATTACGCCTGCTGGACTCATGGTACGGCAGCAAAGTTTCTTGATTATTACGCAGGAATGCGAGGTATAGTTCCTAACCATATCAGCCTAGAAAATCACAACTTTTCATTTTCCGTCGGTCTTAGTACACGATGTAACTACAGAAGAGTCAAGTTTTAAATAGGAAAAATATTGAAACTCTTTGGTCATTTTTTAAAAGAGAGATGCTAACGGTCTTGTCCGATTCAATGATCTATGCTAAGCTATGCTAAAAGTGGTACCGCCAGACCCGGAGATCGACTGAATGGATTCGAAAACGGTAAAACTCAACTGTTTAACTCTGGGGGAGTTGTAAAATTAGCCTATTTCCAAAAAAAGTGGAGTATCCCTTTAAATTAATACATTGTATAAATTTATACATTAGCTAACTGTGTGATTTGTAGATGTACATTTCTGAAATAAATAACTTGGACAGTCACCTCTGATAACAGATCACTCTAAATTGTAGACATGCATTTTCTGTAAAGCTGCTTTGAAACAATATGCATTGTGAAATGCGCTATCCAAATAAATGTTAATTGAATTTAATTGAACAGACGACAACGTTGTCAAAACGATCCCGTTCACAAGGATCCGCAAAAACGACCAAAATCTCTGTATTCTGCTGCTAGGCCAGTAGTTGGCGATATCACTGAACACGTAATGCACATGCGCATGATGTCACTGTTTTCACAAATTAACATTTTTCTAGTTTACACAGAGAAAATAACAGTATTGTTTTCAGAATCTTGCACTTTGAAACCCCCTAAAACACTATTGTCATGTAAATGAATGGCCAAAATGCATGAAAAGGTTTTAGTTGAGAATGGTGTCATGTAAAAAAAAAATCTAAATAACTTTTGTGTTCTATAGTACATACTTCAAAGCCCTGCAGATCAGGCAGTGCTGCCTGTGGACGTATTGGATCCTCCTTTGTACCATTAAGCTGGAAATATTTAATAGCTTGGATTTCAGTCCGAGTGGTAACTGGTGTGATCTGATAAATGGCACCATAATCAAAGTCGTTTCCAATCAGAAAAGTGCGCACTGTACCTGTGTAGAGAGCATCAATGAAGAGAGGCTGCATACATAATCTATATTGATTTTAACATTATGTGACTCTATCATGAGAAGATCACTGACTATTACGATAGTCGATGCGACTTCTGTTTCCCTCAAGGTCGTACCAAACTTCAAACGGTTCCTTTAGCCCATCACCAGAATAAGGCAAAGTCAGCTCACCTACATAAAAGAGGTACATGTAACATACTGAAAAAGAAGTGTCCTGTACTGGGATGTACTGTGTAATTAGGCAGAAATGCACCTTTGACATGATACATCTTTCCAAAATCAGGAACTGTTCTGCCACCAACTGGTGTGGCATCTGGGGATGAAAACAGAGAGATCACAATTCACTGAATCAACTTTTCAACACGTTTAGTGTTCAAAACATCACAGGAAATGTGTCATATTATAATTTTTTCTCTTTACCTGCAGCACAGAGCAGAAGCACGAACCCAGCAAGAAGACGCCACATAGTGCAATCTAGAGCTACAAACATCCACTGGAGATGGAAAATAAGCTTTTGTCCGTCTGAAAACGTCTAACAAGTGTTCGTGGATAACAGAAGTTCGCAATAAATACACACGAAGGAGGGACTGGATTAACGTCACATATTGCATGAGGGTTCATCGGGGGGTGGACAAATATTTATTGAACTAGGTCAAGGTCTGTGTTTGATACCCATCGGTAGAGACTGCGGGGGTGATCGCTGAGGGACGCCTGAATCAGTCCATCTTTCACCCCGAGGCAAATGTACTGTGAATGTGCTGGTGCTTTTACAGGTACACTCATTCCTGAATTACTGGTTAAGATATATGTAAAAAAGCAATTAGAACTTAGAAGAATTAAATTAACTTTAAACTACTGGAATATAGGCTTAAATTGAAGATTGGCCAGCTCTTCAGTGGTTGTTTGAGTGTTTTGAATTTGTAGGAAAAAAAGTGTATATTATATAAAGCACTGTTTACAATGGGCTGAAGTTCAGTGTGTTGAACATTGATTTACAGTGATAACATAGATCAATCTCCTATATAAATAGCTATTGTGTATGTAAATAGTAGATTAAACTATACTCTTTAGCTATTTATGAGATTGATGTCATCACCTTAAAAAAATGTTCAACATGTTCAAATGTAAATGTGTAGATGGATCATGTTTATTTCTCACCTCAGTGACTAAATGATGGTCTATCTGTGTTTGCAGCTGAAATATTAGCTATTTCATAGGCATTAGAATGGGTAGAGGTTATTTGCTCAGGCTCTTCTTCAGTTTTCAAGAGTTCACTGCAAGACCATTATTTTGGAAAAAATGTAATACTACATAAACTTTATAATTCTAAATATGATATACTTTTTGTGGGTACGGCTATATTAAAGGTAATTAAATGGTAGATGGAGTCATAAAACAAGAAAGAATATGTATTAGGGTGGAATTAGGCAGGATTAAGGAACAAGAGGAAGAAATTGAACTGTGAAAAAGATATTAACTTGAAACATGAGAAGATCTACTAGCACAGTGGAAAAAATGTAGATCAAGTTAAATAAAAAAAGAAAATAAATGTAATAAATTGTAAAATAATATATTACAATTATAAGGGTGTCTAATTGTTTTATTCATGCTAATTATAATTGTTGTTGACGGCCTGGGTGTCACATCCACCGTCTGTCTTCCTCATCTGTCTTTGCACTACACTCCCCAGAATCCTCCTTGGCGCACACCTGCATTCACTCTCCTCTAAGTAATTATCATCATCACCTGTACCTCGTCATCTCACCCCTTTATATTCAGCACTCAGCGTTCAGTCATGGTCTGGTCTTGTCAATACAAGACACACAGACTCCCTTCCTACACCTACCTGCATTCTTACCGGCGATCTTGATCTTCAGTCCATCTTCAGAGAATCTTCATCTTCATCTTCATCTTCATCATCTGCATCTGCAAGAGAAAGAGAGACTTTGTTATCATTCAGTTAAGCTTCATCCAATTATCTACTTCCTGTTTACTCACCTTTCACGCTGTATCCGATCCATTCTGCTATTAAAATATCAAACTTACCATCTTGCCTGCTTCGTCTGTACGAAACCTGACACTGGGAAATTATCCAAATGCCCTGTGTCTTTTAAATGGACTTGTGTACACACCGCATCTGGACAAATTTCACTTTGTGCTGGCCCTAAAATCCATGCAAATGACCATGCAAGTGTGTAAGCAATTTTGTTATTTAAGAAAAATATCAAATAAATAAAATATTTATTCTAAATAAAGAATAAATAACCTTTTTTTTTTTTTTTTTAGAATAGTATTATTTGCATTAGTTTTAGTGTAGAAATTCAAGTCAACAGCGTGTTTAAAACAAAAGAAAATTAACTTGTACTAACTTGAGCACATTATGTTCGTCTGAACTCATTCTTGTTAGGTAACTGCAACTTAATTTTCTTAATCTTTCTCTTAATCTAAGTAAATTTCACTAGTAGAAAAAACAATGCACTCACATAACTTGTAATTTCACACTCTTTTTCTAATTGAGAGGTGTTTATTTACTTTTTCAATTTATGTACTCAACTAATCAATTTTAACAGTATTTGTTCTCTTCCTTCGATCAATTTGAGTTGTTGTTGATATAGAAGCTGTGTGTAAATCACACACTAAATTAAATTAGGTTTTGTAAATTACAATTTTACTGTAAAATGATTATCTGAATAATTTGAATTCATTTCACAACATTTTTAACACGTTCAAACCTTCAAAACCTCAAGCGTTAAAGTAGCAATGAAACAGAAGCCACAACAGATCTTTTCTTCCTCTTCATTTTTGGATTCAATTTTTATCTTCTTTTTTTTTTCTTTTTTTTTTTAAAAATCAGCCTAATTTAAGTAAAAGTAAACACTGATTTTAAAACAGATTTTTGAATAGTCTGACACAAAAGTTTACTTATTGATTGATACAAAATCTTTGGTCAGAATTGATGTTATGTATACATTTAATCAAAGACAAAATTTATGGCTTTAATCAGTATTTCAATCATTAGTATTTCATTACATTTGGGATTCGATAAGCAATGTCACCATCAACACTTTATACACAGAAGACCAGCTACAAACCATAAACTGAAAATTATACATTTTGCCAAAATAGCTTGAAGATGCAGATACTCAATTAAACCAAATGTAATTATGATGATGATTTAGAAAAATATTAAATTACCACTATTCTCATCAGAGGATAGTTCAAGTAACTTGAATTACTTAAAACAATGATTTCAGTTTTTTAACCTTTAGATTTTAATGTCAAACTCTTGCAAAAACACTTAATCTGAGAAAGTTTATCATACTGTATCATATGTTGGCAACAGACTCAAAGAAATGTGTAAGGACTATTTTGTAACAGCCTTTTTCTCATCTGGAATTAATAAACCTCCTGTCATCCTGGCCTTCTCTGTCTTTGACCAGTCAGAGAAGTCATTGATACCGAGACTGTATGTAAGACCGGCTCTGTTCACAGAGTGCACATGCCTGAGGATGTTAAACAAAAAAAGCATATGCATCTTAAATCAGACAAGTTCACAGATTGCTCACGGATTTGTTTTTCCTCACCGAAGAGAATGTACAAAGTAGCTCTCACGCTCCTCGTGCTCCTTCTCACTTTCATACTGACGTTCAAACTTCTCCTTAAAGGGGCCAAACAAACGGTGGGCGTGGCTAACAGGAGAGGTGTGGACATAGTCTTGAAGGGGGTTGGCCAATATCTGACGCTCCTCAGGAGGATCCGGAAACTCCTTATATGTCATATCTAGACACATTAAACCTCAGTGAACATTTGATTAGATGGTAAGTAAAAGAGACGGACAAAGGCATGTCACTGAATGTGTGTTCTCCAGTTACCTCCAGGTGGAGTGAAAATGTCCAGCCTCTTATGAAGACTTCAGATGATCATAACAGCTGTGAAGAGACGCCGCCAACTCCTGCGAGGACTTCAGATGAAGCAAGCGCTGAATCAACATGCATCAATGCTACATTTTTCTATGTATCCTAATCATTTGTTAACAAACATGTAGGCCTATTCATTATTTCAATGAGCTCATTGTTTCTGCCTTAACCCTCTGGGCTTCTTCGTAAATGGGTCACACTTAGCTTCCTCCCGGTCAAAAACGGACGAAGCCTTAAAATTTAACTTTATTTTTTCCCAGGATAACCAATCAAATATATTTTTGTTCTATAATATTTTCTGATTATTATTTAGAATTTTTAGAGTTTTTTTATGATACTTTGCATTAATTATATAATTTTTATGAGCTATTTTTTCCATTAGAATTAATATATATATATTTATTTTATTTAAATTTTTTTTCAATAAATGCAACATTTCACACAAAAATAGAGTGCAGACCTAAAAAAAAAAAATTCAAGTGAGAAGAGCGCCATCTAGTGGCTTCAAAATATATAAATGTGTGTCATGTCCTATAACCGCCTATAGGCTGCCTATAGCTTTTTTATTTTTTTATTTTATTTATTCCCATTCGGAAAGAAGAAAATTAATTACTTAGCAACCATTGAATGGAACAGCACAAATTATATATCATTTTAAAGCTTAGGATCTCAGCTTCTTAATACATTTATTAACTCCTAACGAGTGCTGAGTAATCCCTCTAAAACCGAGTGTACCGCCAGCAGGCGCCACCTAGCTGCGAAAATATTCATTACCATATTTTTCAAAAATCTTGCCTTGATTAACACAAAGTTGATGTCATTTGAAAGCTTAGAGTCTGAACTTTACAGTGAATGTATCCACTTTGAAAAACTCTTAAGTATTGCTGAGTTATTTAAATAGATTAAATAGAATTTCTTTTTTTTCATAATCTATAAAATAATGTACTGCAATGTGTCAAAAACATCATACAGCTCATGAAACATTCACAGATCATTGAAAATGGCACTTCATTTTTTACAGCATATTATTACAATTAAAATGAGCCCAAAATTAACATAATCTATTGCTTTTATGACAAGATATTCTTCATGGAGAAAAAATTGCCCATGAGGGGGTGTCAAAGACTGTACAAAAAGGCTATCTCTTTTCCAAATGCTGTAACATTTGATTCCTTTATCCAAAAATTATTATTTTTTTATCCAGATGCAGCTAACATGTAGGGGGACTTCACTAAAAAATAATTTTCCTCCTACCTTATTTCCTTCCTGAGTTATTCCATGACAAATAAGAAAGATATGCAAAATCATAATAAAAATTATATATATATTTTGTTTTTTATCCGCCGTTTCTCGGCAGGACAATGTCCAAATGTAATGTAATTTATATTTTCAAAAAATTTAAAAAGAGTTCTTTCAAACGATACCTACCTTTTGACTCTCCTTGCTATAGTTTTGGAGTTATGATTATATAATTTTTATATAGTTTGGAGCAAAATTTGCTGTTTCAGTCTTACCAGTTCATTTTTCTGTGTGTGTGTGTGTGTGTGTGTTTGTGTGTGTGTTTGTGTGTGTGTGTGTGTGTGGGTGTGGGTGTGGGTGTGTGTGTGTGGGGGGGGGGGTCTTATTTGCACTCTTGATGTTTTAGAGTGTCACCCCTTCATTGCTGTACACTTTTTTTCAGCACAGTGGCTGATCTGTAGCTTGTACCACCAAAAGTTTCTCTGAGTTTTCCTATTTTTTCGTATTTCCCATTCATTTCCTATATCGCCCGTTTTTGACCGGGAGGAAGCTAAGTGTGACTATGTTTTTTACGACCCTTTAACATATCAGAATCATCTCCTTGATTTTTTTGTGTGTTCATATAGGTAATACAACAAAAGTCACCAAGTTTCACCCCCATCCGATGAAGCAAAAAAATTTAACATTTCGAAACGTTCAAGTTTTCGGTCGTTTTCGGACGAAGAAGCCCAGATTAATACATTGTATAAATGAATACATTATTAGCTAACTGTGTGATTTGTAGATGTACATTTCTGAAATAAATAACTTGGACAGTCACCTCTGATAACAGATCACTGTAAATTGTAGACATGCATTTTCTGTAAAGCTGCTTTGAAACAATATGCATTGTGAAATGCGCCATCTAAATAAATGTTAATTGAATTTAATTGAACAGACGACAGCGTTGTCAAAACGATCCCGTTCACAAGGATCCGCAAAAACGACCAAAATCGCTGTATTCTACGGAAGCGTATTGCATTCACTTGAGGAAAAATAATCTACTCTGTTTTTCTGAATTAACGAGTTAATTATCTCAGAATTACGAGATAATTTTTCATGAAAAAAAGTTTTTGCTCAGTTTTTCTGAATTAACAAGTTAATTATCTCAGAATTACGAGATCATTTTTCATGAATAAAAAGTTTTTGCTCTGTTTTTCTGAATTAATGACTTAATTATCTCAAAATTATGAGAATTTTTCATACAAAATATTTGCTGTTTTTCTGAATTAATGACTTAATCATCTCGTAATTCTGAGATAATTAAGTCATTAATTCAGAAAAACAGAGCAAAAACTTTTTATTCATGAAAAATTATCTCGTAATTCTGAGATAATTAACTTGTTAATTCAGAAAAACAGAGTAGATTATTTTCCCTCAAGTGAATGCAATACGCTTCCGTAGTATTCTGCTGCCAGGCCAGTAGTTGGCGATGTCACTCAGTAAAGAAACACAATGCGCATGATGTCACCGTTTTCACAAATTAACATTTTTTTAGTTTACACACAGAAAATAACAGTATTGTTTTCAGAATCTTGCACTTTGAAACCCCCTAAAACACTATTGTCATGTAAATGAATGGCCAAAACGCATGAAAAGTTTTTAGTTGAGAATGGTGTCATGTAAACGGCCCCTGAGACATTTTTCTAAATAACTTTTGTGTTCTATAGTACATACTTCAAAGCCCTGCAGATCAGGCAGTGCTGCCTGTGGACGTATTGGATCCTCCTTTGTACCATTAAGCTGGAAATATTTAATAGCTCGGATTGGTACTGGTGTGATCTGATAAATGGCACCATAATCAAAGTCGTTTCCAATCAGAAAAGTGCGCACTGTACCTGTGTAGAGAGCATCAATGAAGAGAGGCTGCATACATAATCTATATTGATTTTAACATGTGACTCTATCATGAGAAGATCACTGACTATTACGATAGTCGATGCGACTTCTGTTTCCCTCAAGGTCGTACCAAACTTCAAACGGTTCCTTTAGCCCATCACCAGAATAAGGCAAAGTCAGCTCACCTACATAAAAGAGGTACATGTAACATACTGAAAAAGAAGTGTCCTGTACTGGGATGTACTGTGTAATTAGGCAGAAATGCACCTTTGACATGATACATCTTTCCAAAATCAGGAACTGTTCTGCCACCAACTGGTGCGGCATCTGGGGATGAAAACAGAGAGATCACAATTCACTGAATCAACTTTTCAACACGTTTAGTGTTCAAAACATCACAGGAAATGTCATATTATAATGTTTTCTTACTGTTTTTTCTCTTTACCTGCAGCACAGAGCAGAAGCACGAACCCAGCGAGAAGACGCCACATACTGCAATCTAAAGCTACAAACATCAGTAGTCCTTATGAGGTTCATTGTGTCAAAATGATTTACGACTTTGACCTTTGACCTTTTGACAGGTTGAACTTCCTGTGACCTTTTATGATTGATGGGTTGAACTTCCCGACTGAGGTCATGGGATTAACCTTTGCCCTATCGATCATGGTTTTTGACAGTTAGTTAATCCCTTTTAAACCTAGCTAGTCCTAAATAGTTTTGACAGATAGTTTTGAAGGATGGTTTTGCCCTATTTAAATAGAACAGATGTTTTTTGACGGATAGTTTTTTTACAGATGTTTTGCCGGATAGTTTTGCCGGATTCAAACAGCCGGTGTCAGGTTCTATGTATGTGTGTGTGTGTCACAGACAACAAGCTTTGTGTCATGTGTGTGTGAGTGTGGTTATATGGTGTCATGTGTGTGGTGTCACGCAACATGTGAAACAGTGTCGTCTGCTATCTGAACAAGATGACTAAATCTAGCGGAGTAATAAAACCATCATCATTTGGAAACTTTTATGTATGTATTTGTGTATCACAAATTCTTAGTGAATTGGTCTTTTGAATCTTACACGTGATTCCTGTATAAAGATTATGTTTTTAAGTTAGTCCATAGAGTGTGGAACTTTGCATCAGTATGGCGTGTAAAAATACGCCCAAAGATACTAAGTAGGAGAATATCTAACTGTAGATTGTGAACATTCCATTTTTTTTAAATAATACATCTCTTTAATTTTGTGTGTTGAAGTGTTAGTAGGTATTAGTTAATAACAAAAACTTTAAATCAACATAATATTAATAAAATATGGTTAAATTACAGTTTGAAAATGTTTATTTACAACGTTTTGCATTGTGAGTGAGATGTTAGAGAAATCTAACATTGTGTGGTTGCACTATGCCTGAAACTTAGCCATCAACATCTAAACTAAACATTATCATGGTTTAGTTGTATTTTAAATCACTGTTTAATCGTATTCATATTTATCAGGTTGATATTTGTAGAAATAAGCAAAATACATTTATAAAACAAAAAGAACAAGTTAATGGCCTTGTGTCAGACTTTGTGACACTTAACTTTTTATTCTAACTTTGAAAAGTGTCATACAGTATTTGATTTTTACACACGCAGTGTTTTCGCCAACTGGCCTACCCCTGAAGTTATGACTTCTGAAGGCCTCTCATGCGCAGATTCGCTCGGTTGAAAAAAATGGTATGTGGTCATTTAACTCATTAAACATTAACTCTTTATTGTGATGCTCCCCAACAGATATTTTATTCTAATATTACTTATTCTAACCCTACCAGTCCACTAATACTCTACTAACACTAATGAGAGTTTACTTTACACACTCTGACTCTCACAAGCGAGTTAGTGGGCATGCAGGTGCAACACTACTATAGTCAACAACCAAATTATGACTTAAAACGGTTTTAAGTATTACATTAAAAAGGCGTAATTGACAAAAATTGTAAATTATGACAAGTTGAAATTATGACTTAAAAAGTTGAAATTATGACTATGCGTCATAATTATGAGATGAAAAGTTTAAATGATGACATACTAAATTGAAATTATGATAGATAAAGTAAATATTTCATAGTGAAATTTTCTGAATTCAATATAATTGTATTTGTGAAAATGATTCAGTACTGAAACAGCATTTATGAGTTTTTACATATCTTCTGCTTGTTTCTGCAGTTCGTGTAGGCCTCTAAGACTAAAAATGATTATTGATGAACTTGAATAACTTGAATTTTGGGAGTCGAACCCGGGCAGCCTGGATGAAAACCAGGAATCCTAACCGCTAGACCATATGGGAGGCAATGATACTGTCCTCGGCACATTTGAAAGGCTGCACTGCACGGGGCAAAAATCCCCCAAAAAAGCCAAAAAGCTAAAATTTAATTTATCGGTATGTAAATAAATATCGGGATAGCTTTTCCCAGGTGGAAAGAGCTAATGAAGGAGAAAGACTTTGAAAGGGAAGTTGCCTGCTTTCTTCTCGACGGGTAAGTCAAAGGTACGGTCTAAATGACAAGCTTGGTTGTGTAAATCATTATATAGGCAGCATAACGGTAGAACATGTACAATTAAACTCGATGAGTGTGTGTATGTCTTTGTGCTTATGTGTTTGAAATTATCTTTAATATTTACTCTTTATTATCTTGTATTGTTCGTCATGATTGTAAGGACCCCCTTGAAAATGAGATGGTACATCTCAAGGGGCTATCCTTGAAATAAAGAATAAAGAAAGATGAAGCGCTATCGGAAGACATGTTGTCATAGATTCTTGGCACATTTACCAAAGTTGAAAAAGCGAGTAGATGGGAGAACCGCTAGAAAGCACTATTCGTTTAAATGCAAAATAGAATTTCACCGCTAGATGGGAGAAACTCTTTTGGGAGAACTAACTTGTAGTAGGGTCTTTAACAAAAAGGCCTGCAAAATCGAGGAGGTCAAAGGGCATGATTTCTGCTATAGCTCTCCCCAAAGTCTGTTCATGCGGCCACCATCGACAAATGCTAACATTTGAAACTTCTACATGTATTTTGAGTAGATGACCGATAGTATATTCTCACACTGATATATTTCCGCACTGATTAAGGATAGTTCGGGAGATACAAGTAAAAATGATCTTATACGATCTTATACTTATACTTTGAATTAAGACGATGTGTGATTTTTACTTATCACACATTGCGTCTCTCAAATTGTGTGGTGATTTTCTAAAAGATACAAACTTGGTCTAAATAAGAGCAATGTGGAGTCCTCGGATTTCTTAAAAACAATACAACATTGTGACAAACATGTTGTATGGACAAAAGATCTAAGATTTAAGACGGCTAAGTACAGTTTTTCAACCATCTAAAGTTTTTGAACAGAAAAAATTTAAAGAATAGAAGATATGATTTTAATAAAACTTTAAAGATTTGATTTAAACTTTTAAGGTTATGCTTTTAAATGAATTTCGTATAAACTCTGGATGTAGTATGCTCTGAAACGCAGACTAGATGTACTGCGACATTGTCCCCCAAGACTCATCTGGTCTGCCCCTATATCCTGAAGCTTCAGTTCACACTGTAGTTTATCACTGAAGGGTCTGGGGCTGTTATAGGACAACATAAACTATTTGCTTTTTGGATCGTTTTTTTTTATCATTGCATAAAGAACTACTTCGCCTCTCTGGAAATGTAAGGTGATTTTATTTAGCTAAAACTTTGTTTACATTTTATTAAATTATTTATTTATTTCATTTTGAAAATGTAGTTTTCTGTGATGGTTGTGTTTAGGTGTGTGGGATAGCTATGGAAAGCCCCCACCATAAAAATTTAAACCCCCACATGGACAAAAAAATGCTGGTTGAATCTTTTTCATATAAATGAGATTTAAGACGACCAAGTACAGTTTTTGAACAGACATTGTTTAATAACAATTATACTTTAGGTCACCGTTAAACAAAATCATTTATATCATACATAAGTCTTCTAAAAGATAAATAGAAGATATGAATGTATTCAAACTTTAAAGATTTAATTTAATCAATCTTTTAAAATATCTAATGTAAAAGTTTAAGGTTATGCTTTGAAATGAATTTAGTATGGAAAGGCGTTAACAGACTAACATGACATACGCTCTGACAGGATGCACAGAGGCTCGGTCTGTCACTCGATATCCTGAAGCCATCATTATGGTCAAGTAACTTCTTTCTCAGCGCTGATCGGAAGGACCTTATTTCTGGAAGATTCCCAGTTTCTAAATGTTCTCATGGTTGCTCTCTCTGAAGATAGGCCTATGTTGTTGTCATTTTCTCACAGATACAACTTAAGAAATTATTGAACATTTCACAGGCGTGAGATGACTTGTGACGCTTCAAATTATTTTACATACCCATGATAAAAAAAAAAATACTTTAAGTTCAAGTCGAATTTTTCCACAGACCGTCGTTGTAGAATATTTGTTTTTATTAAGACTTTTAATAATTTATTTAAATTTTATTTTTAAAAGATATCATTTAAACTTTTAAGATTTTACTTTGAAGTAAATTCAACACAACATTCACAATGTCTCTGAATACAGTCCTCTGAGTCAGAGACGCTGGTGAGAGAGAGAGAACCACTCTGTGATTTATGTTAACTCTCTTAAGACCTTCTTGAACATGTAAGTTCAAGAGTTGTAAGTTTCTAAACATGTAAGATGAATTTTATTCTTTTTACAAGCATTTCAGTAGATTTTTTTAGTAAGATATTTATTTTATATTATTGTATGTGATGTTTAATCTCACTTTCACCGTGCTCAGGAATGTGGAGTGGGGTCCTGTTTCATATGTCAGAGCACGCAGGAATAGGGGGGCGCGCATAGACACACACACACAGACACACACACACACACCCACCCACCCACCCAGAGAGATACGCAGACACGTGTGTTTTACTTTTTGACGCACATACATTAGACGCGTGCTCCTTATGTTTTGAGACAGTTTTGTTTATCTAAAACTGAAATACTTGGTTCGGTAGATTTTATAAGTATTTCATTATATACTTTTAAAAAGAACAGAATATTTTTTCGTATGGACAATGATGTGTTAGGAGCTACTTCTTGAACTCTCTCTAAAATAATGTAAGACAATTTTATTTTTATCTAAACATTGCGATTGTTTATTCTTTTTACAAGCATTTCATTATATACTTTTTAGTAAGATATATTGTATAAGCATTTCATTTATATACTTTTAAAAGAACAGAATATTTTTCAACCTTAGTAAAATTATTTTATAACCATTTCACTTATACTTTTAAAGGTAGCCTATGCTTTTCAACTTTTGTTTAATTATTTTATTTTATATATTTTAATTTATACACTTTTAAGGAACAGTATGTTTTATGTAAGATGAATATTTATTCAGCTAAAACAATTGGTTTTAGTAAGCTTTTTATATACTTTTATTCAGCTAAAATAATTGGTATCAGTAAGCATTTCATTTATACTTTTATTCATCTAAAACTAAAACAATTGGATCAATAAGATATTTATATTATACTTTTAAAGGCATGTTTTCAACTTTTGTTAGTGTGAGATTTCACCGTACTCTGGTATGCAAAGGAGGGGGTCAGAGCTCAGACGGAGAGGGGGCGCGCATAGACAGACACACACACACGTGTGTTTTACTTTTTGACGCACATACATTAGAAACGCGCGCGCTCCTTATGTTTTGAGACAGTGTGAGGTCATTCAGGAATGACTATATGAATTCAGTTGTGTAAAACAATTTTGAACCCATTCATACATTGCATTTTTGTAGACATCGATGGTAGGACATACTTCAACTTTCTAAAACATGTAAGATGATTTTCTATTCTTTTATCTAAAACAATTGGATCAATAATATACTTTTAAAGGCATGTTTTCAACTTTAGTTTAATTATTTTTGTGGACATCAATGGTATGGACAAAAAAAGTGTTAAGAGCTTATTCAAATCTCTAAAATAATGTAAGATGAATTTATTTATTCAGCTAAAACAATTGGTTTTAGTAAGCTTATTATATACTTTTATTCAGCTAAAACAATTGGATCAATAAGATATTTATATTATACTTTTAAAGGCATGTTTTCAACTTTAGTTTAATTATTTTTGTGGACATCAATGGTATGGACAAAAAAGTGTTAATTTTAAGTCTGTCATTTTATATTCTTTTATTCGTCTAAAACTTAAATGGTTTTAGTAAGCTTTTTATTTTATATTCTTTTATTCGTCTAAAACTTAAATAATTGGTTTTAGTAAGCTTTTTTATTTTATACACTTTTATTCAGCTAAAATAATTGGATCAATGAGATATTTATACACTTTGAAAGCTATGTTTTTCAACTTTTGTTTAATTATTTTATTTTATATATTTTAATTTATACACTTTTAAGGAAGAGTATGTTTTATGTAAGATGAATTTTTATTAATCTAAAATAATTGGTTTTAGTAAGCTTTTTTATTTTATATACTTTTAAAGGATGTGAAGTTTTTGTGTGACATACACTTCTCACTTTCACTGCGAAGGGTGGGAGGGAGCGCGATGCTTGGGGATGCCTGTGACACCACACACATGACACCATATAACCACACTCACACACACATGACACAAAGCTTGTTGTCTGTGACACACACACACATACATAGAACCTGACACCGGCTGTTTGAATCCGGCAAAACATCCGTAAAAAAACTATCCGTCAAAAAACATCTGTTCTATTTAAATAGGGCAAAACTATCCTTCAAAACTATCTGTCAAAACTATTTAGGACTAGCTAGGTTTAAAAGGGATTAACTAACTGTCAAAAACCATGATCGATAGGGCAAAGGTTAATCCCATGACCTCAGTCGGGAAGTTCAACCCATCAATCATAAAAGGTCACAGGAAGTTCAACCTGTCAAAAGGTCAAAGGTCAAAGTCGTAAATCATTTTGACACAATGACCCTCATAAGGACTACTAACATCCATTGGAGATGGAAAATAAGCTTTCGTCCGTCATTCCTGAATTATTGGTTAAGATATATGTAAAAAAAAAAAAAAGCAGCTGAAATATTAGCTATTTCATAGGCATTAGAATGGGTAGAGGTTATTTGCTCAGGCTCTTCTTCAGTTTTCAAGAGTTCACTGCAAGACCATTATTTTGGAAAAAATGTAATACTACATAAACTTTATAATTCTAAATATGATATACTTTTTGTGGGTATGGCTATATTAAAGGTAATTAATAATCTTCTTCATTGAGATCTTGAACCTCCTCATCAAAGCTCACGCAGTCGCTCTTTGATGTCATATGTCACATTGATTTTCTTCAGCCTCCTTACAAATAAACAGGATTTTTCTGTCTTTTTTACAAGGATGAAGTGGTTTCTGGTTATTTAAAAGCCACAACACATAACATTTTATAAACTTCTAATTCTGCTTTTCACTTGCAAAACTGTGACTTGCCCGAGGACTTCACTCAAATGGCTGTGGGAATACTGACAGTCCAAATCTAGGACCAATTCATTTACACCTCAAAGCATCTTTCATCGCAATAGTACTTCTTGTTATAATTGTTGTTGACGGCCTGGGAAGTTACCCAAATGCCCCGTGTCTTTTAAATGGACTTGTGTACACACTGCATCTAGACACATTTCACTTTGTGCTGGCCCTAAAATCCATGCAAATGACCATGCAAGTGTGTAAGCAATTTTGTTATTTATTAAAGAATAATATCAAATAAATAAAAAATTAAATAAATAAAATATTTATTTTAAATAAAGAATAAATAACCGTTTTGTCTTTTTTTTAATAGTATTATTAGCATCAACAAAAGAAAATTAACTTGTACTAACTTGAGCACATTATGTTCGTCTGAACTCCTTATTAGGTAACTGCAACTTAATTTTCCTTATCTTCCTCTTAATCTAAGTAAATTTCACTAGTAGAAAAACAATCCATTCACGTAACTTGTAATTTCACACTCTTTTTCTAATTAAGAGAGGTGTTTATTTACTTAATTTTTCTAAATTTATGTACTCAACTAATCATTTTTAACAGTATTTGTTCACTCTTCCTTCGATCAATTTGAGAAGTTGTTGATACCGAGGCTGTGTGTAAATCACACACTAAATTAAATTAGGTTTTGTAAATTACAATTTTACTGTAAAATGAATATCCGAATAATTTGATTTCATTTTACAACATTTTTAACACTTTCAAACCTTCAAAACCTCAAGCGTTAAAGTAGCAATGAAACACAAGCCATAACAGATCTTTTTAACTCTTAGATTTTAATGACAAACTCTTGCAAAAGCACTTAATCTGAGAAAGTTTATCATACTGTATCATATGTTGGCAACAGACTCAAAGAAATGTGTAAGGACTATTTTGTAACAGCCTTTTTCTCATCTGGAATTAAACCTCCTGTCATCCTGGCCTTCTCTGCCTTTGACCAGTCAGCGAAGTCATTGATACCGAGACTGTATGTAAGACCGGCTCTGTTCATAGAGTGCACATGCCTGAGGAGGAAGAGGATGTTAAACAAAAAAAGCATATGCATCTTAAATCAGACAAGTTCACAGATTGCTCACAGATTTGTTTTTCCTCACCGAAGAGTATGTAAAAAGTAGCTCTCACGCTCCTCGTGCTCCTTCTCACTTTCATACTGACGTTCAAACTTCTCCTTAAAGGGGCCAAACAAACGGTGGGCGTGGCTAACAGGAGAGGTGTGGACATAGTCTTGAAGGGGGTTGGCCAATATTTGATGCTCCTCAGGAGGATCCGGAAACTTCTCATATGTCATATCTAGACACACAAAACCTCAGTGAGCATCTGATTAGATGGTCTGTAAGAGTAAAAGAAACGGACAAAGGCATGTCACTGAGTGTGTGTTCTCCAGTTACCTCCAGGTGGAGTGAAAATGTCGGACTCAGTTTGGGGACTGAAGTCACTGTAGTCAATCATGTATTTGTCATTGCGAGACTCCAAGAGAGTGTTGAAGCCCATCATCTCATAGCGGTACGGGACGGCTGAGGAATCATTTCCCTCTGGACGTGTGACCCACAGACGATATGTGTTCTTCTTATGACCAGCCTGTGTGACCTTTATCCAGACCTCACACTGAACGCCTGCGCAATCCTCCATCTTCTCAAACTGCAAAACAATGATTTTATACAAATTTCATCCTCATTGTTGGTTTGCATTACAGTTAATTGAATCTATGGGATTAATGTTGTTCATATCTTTCTAAACCTGTTTGACTTTCTTCTACATAGCACAAGACATTTTGGATTATGTTTCAACTGTTTTTGTCTATACAATGAAAGTCAGTGGAGTCCAAAAAAACATTGGACCCCATTGACTTTTTGTTTGTTCAGGGGCTGTTTGCAGGTCAACGATGTACTAAAAACGGGAAAAGGATTTTTCACGTACAGACGGTTCAGCTCCTGTGTATTTAATTGATCTTCTATCGCCCTACAATCCATCACACTCTTTAAGATCACAAAACTCAGGGCTTCTGGTGGTATAGGATATCTAAGTCCACTAAAGGAGGGAGAGCATTTTCACAATTGGCTCCTAAACTCTGGAAAGTCTTCCTGATAATGTTCGGGCCTCAGACTCGCTCTCAATCTAGACTAAAGACGCATCTCTTTAGCCAAGCATTCATATAATGCATCTCATAACCTTATACTCCAGTTATATCAGATGAAATGCACATAATTATCTTTGCTTAAAGTTATGAACAACAGCTACGCTAATTATTTTCCATTTGCTTCTCTGTTCTCCTGAGGTAACTAGAGAGTATGTCAGCTGCAGTTTGGATCCAGCCTCTTATGAAGACTTCAGATGATCATAACACCTGTGAAGAGACGACGCCAACTCCTGCGAGGACTTCAGATGAAGCAAGCACTGAATCATCATGCATCAATGCTACATTTTTCTATATATCCTAATCATTTGTTAACAAACATGTATTCATTACTTCAATGAGCTCATTGTTTCTGCCTTAAAGGGATACTCCACTTTTTTTGGAAATAGGCTCATTTTACAACTCCCCCAGAGTTAAACAGTTGAGTTTTACTGTTTTCGAATCCATTCAGCCGATCTCCGGGTCTGGCGGTACCACTTTTAGCATAGCTTAGCATAGATCATTGAATCGGACAAGACCATTAGCATCTCTCTAAAAAAAATGACCAAAGAGTTTCGATATTTTTCCTATTTAAAACTTGACTCTTCTGTAGTTACATCGTGTACTAAGACCGACGGAAAATGAAAAGTTGTGATTTTCTAGGCTGATATGGTTAGGAACTATACCTCGCATTCCTGCGTAATAATCAAGAAACTTTGCTGCCGTACCATGAGTCCAGCAGGCGTAATGATAGGAATGAGAGTATAGTTCCTAGCCATATCAGCCTAGAAAATCACAACTTTTCATTTTCCGTCGGTCTTAGGTCCCGGAGATCGGCTGAATGGATTCGAAAACGGTAAAACTCAACTGTTTAACTCTGGGGGAGTTGTAAAATTAGCCTATTTCCAAAAAAAGTGGAGTATCCCTTTAAATTAATACATTGTATAAATTTATACATTAGCTAACTGTGTGATTTGTAGATGTACATTTCTGAAATAAATAACTTGGACAGTCACCTCTGATAACAGATCACTCTAAATTGTAGACATGCATTTTCTGTAAAGCTGCTTTGAAACAATATGCATTGTGAAATGCGCTATCCAAATAAATGTTAATTGAATTTAATTGAACAGACGACAACGTTGTCAAAACGATCCCGTTCACAAGGATCCGCAAAAACGACCAAAATCTCTGTATTCTGCTGCTAGGCCAGTAGTTGGCGATATCACTGAACACGTAATGCACATGCGCATTATGTCACTGTTTTCACAAAATAACATTTTTCTAGTTTACACAGAGAAAATAACAGTATTATTTTCAGAATCTTGCACTTTGAAACCCCCTAAAACACTATTGTCATGTAAATGAATGGCCAAAACGCATGAAAAGGTTTTAGTTGAGAATGGTGTCATGTAAAAAAAAAATCTAAATAACTTTTGTGTTCTATAGTACATACTTCAAAGCCCTGCAGATCAGGCAGTGCTGCCTGTGGACGTATTGGATCCTCCTTTGTACCATTAAGCTGGAAATATTTAGTAGCTCGGATTGGTACTGGTGTGATCTGATAAATGGCACCATAATCAAAGTCGTTTCCAATCAGAAAAGTGCGCACTGTACCTGTGTAGAGAGCATCAATGAAGAGAGGCTGCATACATAATCTATATTGATTTTAACATTATGTGACTCTATCATGAGAAGATCACTGACTATTACGATAGTCGATGCGACTTCTGTTTCCCTCAAGGTCGTACCAAACTTCAAACGGTTCCTTTAGCCCATCACCAGAATAAGGCAAAGTCAGCTCACCTACATAAAAGAGGTACATGTAACATACTGAAAAATAAGTGTCCTGTACTGGGATGTACTGTGTAATTAGGCAGAAATGCACCTTTGACATGATACATCTTTCCAAAATCAGGAACTGTTCTGCCACCAACTGGTGCGGCATCTGGGGATGAAAACACAGAGATCACAATTCACTGAATCAACTTTTCAACACGTTTAGTGTTCAAAATATCACAGGAAATGTGTCATATTATAATTTTTTCTCTTTACCTGCAGCACAGAGCAGAAGCACGAACCCAGCAAGAAGACGCCACATAGTGCAATCTAGAGCTACAAACATCCACTGGAGATGGAAAATAAGCTTTTGTCCGTCTGAAAACGTCTAACAAGTGTTCGTGGATAACAGAAGTTCGCAATAAATACACACGAAGGAGGGACTGGATTAACGTCACATATTGCATGAGGGTTCATCGGGGGGTGGACAAATATTTATTGAACTAGGTCAAGGTCTGTGTTTGATACCCATCGGTAGAGACTGCGGGGGTGATCGCTGAGGGACGCCTGAATCAGTCCATCTTTCACCCCGAGGCAAATGTACTGTGAATGTGCTGGTGCTTTTACAGGTACACTCATTCCTGAATTACTGGTTAAGATATATGTAAAAAAGCAATTAGAACTTAGAAGAATTAAATTAACTTTAAACTACTGGAATATAGGCTTAAATTGAAGATTGGCCAGCTCTTCAGTGGTTGTTTGAGTGTTTTGAATTTGTAGGGGAAAAAGTGTATATTATATAAAGCACTGTTTACAATGGGCTGAAGTTCAGTGTGTTGAACATTGATTTACAGTGATAACATAGATCAGTCTCCTATATAAATAGCTATTGTGTATGTAAATAGTAGATTAAACTATACTCTTTAGCTATTTATGAGATTGATGTCATCACCTTAAAAAAATGTTCAACATGTTCAAATGTAAATGTGTAGATGGATCATGTTTATTTCTCACCTCAGTGACTAAATGATGGTCTTTCTGTGTTTGCAGCTGAAATATTAGCTATTTCATAGGCATTAGAATGGGTAGAGGTTATTTGCTCAGGCTCTTCTTCCGTTTTCAAGAGTTCACTGCAAGACCATTATTTTGGAAAAAATGTAATACTACATAAACTTTATAATTCTAAATATGATATACTTTTTGTGGGTACGGCTATATTAAAGGTAATTAAATGGTAGATGGAGTCATAAAACAAGAAAGAATATGTATTAGGGTGGAATTAGGCAGGATTAAGGAACAAGAGGAAGAAATTGAACTGTGAAAAAGATATTAACTTGAAACATGAGAAGATCTACTAGCACAGTGGAAAAAATGTAGATCAAGTTAAATAAAAAAAGAAAATAAATGTAATAAATTGTAAAATAATATATTACAATTATAAGGGTGTCTAATTGTTTTATTCATGCTAATTATAATTGTTGTTGACGGCCTGGGTGTCACATCCACCGTCTGTCTTCCTCATCTGTCTTTGCACTACACTCCCCAGAATCCTCCTTGGCGCACACCTGCATTCACTCTCCTCTAAGTAATTATCATCATCACCTGTACCTCGTCATCTCACCCCTTTATATTCAGCACTCAGCGTTCAGTCATGGTCTGGTCTTGTCAATACAAGACACACAGACTCCCTTCCTACACCTACCTGCATTCTACTGTCGATCTTGATTTTCTTCAGAGAATCTTCATCTTCATCATCTGCATCTGCATCTGCAAGAGAAAGAGAGACTTTGTTATCATTCAGTTAAGCTTCATCCAATTATCTACTTCCTGTTTACTCACCTTTCACGCTGTATCCGATCCATTCTGCTATTAAAATATCAAACTTACCATCTTGCCTGCTTCGTCTGTACGAAACCTGACACTGGGAAATTACCCAAATGCCCTGTGTCTTTTAAATGGACTTGTGTACACACTGCGTCTGGACAAATTTCACTTTGTGCTGGCCCTAAAATCCATGCAAATGACCATGCAAGTGTGTAAGCAATTTTGTTATTTAAGAAAAATATCAAATAAATAAAATATTTATTCTAAATAAAGAATAAATAACCTTTTTTTTTTTTTTTTAGAATAGTATTATTTGCATTAGTTTTAGTGTAGAAATCAAGTCAACAGCGTGTTTAAAACAAAAGAAAATTAACTTGTACTAACTTGAGCACATTATGTTCGTCTGAACTCATTCTTGTTAGGTAACTGCAACTTAATTTTCTTAATCTTTCTCTTAATCTAAGTAAATTTCACTAGTAGAAAAAACAATGCACTCACATAACTTGTAATTTCACACTCTTTTTCTAATTGAGAGGTGTTTATTTACTTTTTCAATTTATGTACTCAACTAATCAATTTTAACAGTATTTGTTCTCTTCCTTCGATCAATTTGAGTTGTTGTTGATATAGAAGCTGTGTGTAAATCACACACTAAATTAAATTAGGTTTTGTAAATTACAATTTTACTGTAAAATGATTATCTGAATAATTTGAATTCATTTCACAACATTTTTAACACGTTCAAACCTTCAAAACCTCAAGCGTTAAAGTAGCAATGAAACAGAAGCCACAACAGATCTTTTCTTCCTCTTCATTTTTGGATTCAATTTTTATCTTCATTTTTATTTCTTTTTTTAAAAAAAATCAGCCTAATTTAAGTAAAAGTAAACACTGATTTTAAAACAGATTTTTGAATAGTCTGACACAAAAGTTTACTTATTGATTGATACAAAATCTTTGGTCAGAATTGATGTTATGTATACATTTAATCAAAGACAAAATTTATGGCTTTAATCAGTATTTCAATCATTAGTATTTCATTACATTTGGGATTCGATAAGCAATGTCACCATCAACACTTTATACACAGAAGACCAGCTACAAACCATAAACTGAAAATTATACATTTTGCCAAAATAGCTTGAAGATGCAGATACTCAATTAAACCAAATGTAATTATGATGATGATTTAGAAAAAGATTAAATTACCACTATTCTCATCAGAGGACAGTTCAAGTAACTTGAATTACTTAAAACAATGATTTCAGTTTTTTAACCTTTAGATTTTAATGTCAAACTCTTGCAAAAACACTTAATCTGAGAAAGTTTATCATACTGTATCATATGTTGGCAACAGACTCAAAGAAATGTGTAAGGACTATTTTGTAACAGCCTTTTTCTCATCTGGAATTAATAAACCTCCTGTCATCCTGGCCTTCTCTGCCTTTGACCAGTCAGCGAAGTCATTGATACCGAGACTGTATGTAAGACCGGCTCTGTTCATAGAGTGCACATGCCTGAGGATGTTAAACAAAAAAAGCATATGCATCTTAAATCAGACAAGTTCACAGATTGCTCACGGATTTGTTTTTCCTCACCGAAGAGAATGTACAAAGTAGCTCTCACGCTCCTCGTGCTCCTTCTCACTTTCATACTGACGTTCAAACTTCTCCTTAAAGGGGCCAAACAAACGGTGGGCGTGGCTAACAGGAGAGGTGTGGACATAGTCTTGAAGGGGGTTGGCCAATATCTGACGCTCCTCAGGAGGATCCGGAAACTCCTTATATGTCATATCTAGACACATTAAACCTCAGTGAACATTTGATTAGATGGTAAGTAAAAGAGACGGACAAAGGCATGTCACTGAATGTGTGTTCTCCAGTTACCTCCAGGTGGAGTGAAAATGTCCAGCCTCTTATGAAGACTTCAGATGATCATAACAGCTGTGAAGAGACGCCGCCAACTCCTGCGAGGACTTCAGATGAAGCAAGCGCTGAATCAACATGCATCAATGCTACATTTTTCTATGTATCCTAATCATTTGTTAACAAACATGTAGGCCTATTCATTATTTCAATGAGCTCATTGTTTCTGCCTTAACCCTCTGGGCTTCTTCGTAAATGGGTCACACTTAGCTTCCTCCCGGTCAAAAACGGACGAAGCCTTAAAATTTAACTTTATTTTTTCCCAGGATAACCAATCAAATATATTTTTGTTCTATAATATTTTCTGATTATTATTTAGAATTTTTAGAGTTTTTTTATGATACTTTGCATTAATTATATAATTTTTATGAGCTATTTTTTCCATTAGAATTAATATATATATATATATTTATTTTATTTAAATTTTTTTTCAATAAATGCAACATTTCACACAAAAATAGAGTGCAGACCTAAAAAAAAAAAATTCAAGTGAGAAGAGCGCCATCTAGTGGCTTCAAAATATATAAATGTGTGTCATGTCCTATAACCGCCTATAGGCTGCCTATAGCTTTTTTATTTTTTTATTTTATTTATTCCCATTCGGAAAGAAGAAAATTAATTACTTAGCAACCATTGAATGGAACAGCACAAATTATATATCATTTTAAAGCTTAGGATCTCAGCTTCTTAATACATTTATTAACTCCTAACGAGTGCTGAGTAATCCCTCTAAAACCGAGTGTACCGCCAGCAGGCGCCACCTAGCTGCGAAAATATTCATTACCATATTTTTCAAAAATCTTGCCTTGATTAACACAAAGTTGATGTCATTTGAAAGCTTAGAGTCTGAACTTTACAGTGAATGTATCCACTTTGAAAAACTCTTAAGTATTGCTGAGTTATTTAAATAGATTAAATAGAATTTCTTTTTTTTCATAATCTATAAAATAATGTACTGCAATGTGTCAAAAACATCATACAGCTCATGAAACATTCACAGATCATTGAAAATGGCACTTCATTTTTTACAGCATATTATTACAATTAAAATGAGCCCAAAATTAACATAATCTATTGCTTTTATGACAAGATATTCTTCATGGAGAAAAAATTGCCCATGAGGGGGTGTCAAAGACTGTACAAAAAGGCTATCTCTTTTCCAAATGCTGTAACATTTGATTCCTTTATCAAAAAATTATTATTTTTTTATCCAGATGCAGCTAACATGTAGGGGGACTTCACTAAAAAATAATTTTCCTCCTACCTTATTTCCTTCCTGAGTTATTCCATGACAAATAAGAAAGATATGCAAAATCATAATAAAAATTATATATATATTTTGTCTTTTATCCGCCGTTTCTCGGCAGGACAATGTCCAAATGTAATGTAATTTATATTTTCAAACAAATTAAAAAGAGTTCTTTCAAACGATACCTACCTTTTGACTCTCCTTGCTATAGTTTTGGAGTTTTTTATATAGTTGTATAGGAGCAAAATTTGCTGTTTCAGTCTTACCAGTTCATTTTTCTGTGTGTGTGTGTGTGTGTGTGTGTGTGTTTGTGTGTGTGGGTGTGTGTGTGTGTGTGTGGGGGGGGGGGTCTTATTTGCACTCTTGATGTTTTAGAGTGTCACCCCTTCATTGCTGTACACTTTTTTTCAGCACAGTGGCTGATCTGTAGCTTGTACCACCAAAAGTTTCTCTGAGTTTTCCTATTTTTTCGTATTTCCCATTCATTTCCTATATCGCCCGTTTTTGACCGGGAGGAAGCTAAGTGTGACTATTTTTTTTACGACCCTTTAACATATCAGAATCATCTCCTTGATTTTTTTGTGTGTTCATATAGGTAATACAACAAAAGTCACCAAGTTTCACCCCCATCCGATGAAGCAAAAAAATTAAACATTTCGAAACGTTCAAGTTTTCGGTCGTTTTCGGACGAAGAAGCCCAGATTAATACATTGTATAAATGAATACATTATTAGCTAACTGTGTGATTTGTAGATGTACATTTCTGAAATAAATAACTTGGACAGTCACCTCTGATAACAGATCACTGTAAATTGTAGACATGCATTTTCTGTAAAGCTGCTTTGAAACAATATGCATTGTGAAATGCGCCATCTAAATAAATGTTAATTGAATTTAATTGAACAGACGACAGCGTTGTCAAAACGATCCCGTTCACAAGGATCCGCAAAAACGACCAAAATCGCTGTATTCTACGGAAGCGTATTGCATTCACTTGAGGAAAAATAATCTACTCTGTTTTTCTGAATTAACGAGTTAATTATCTCAGAATTACGAGATAATTTTTCATGAAAAAAAGTTTTTGCTCAGTTTTTCTGAATTAACAAGTTAATTATCTCAGAATTACGAGATCATTTTTCATGAATAAAAAGTTTTTGCTCTGTTTTTCTGAATTAATGACTTAATTATCTCAGAATTACGAGATAATTTTTCATGAATCAAAAGTTTTTGCTGTTTTTCTGAATTAATGACTTAATTATCTCAAAATTATGAGATAATTTTTCATACAAAATATTTGCTCTGTTTTTCTGAATTAATGACTTAATTATCTCGTAATTCTGAGATAATTAAGTCATTAATTCAGAAAAACAGAGCAAAAACTTTTTATTCATGAAAAATTATCTCGTAATTCTGAGATAATTAACTTGTTAATTCAGAAAAACAGAGTAGATTATTTTCCCTCAAGTGAATGCAATACGCTTCCGTAGTATTCTGCTGCCAGGCCAGTAGTTGGCGATGTCACTCAGTAAAGAAACACAATGCGCATGATGTCACCGTTTTCACAAATTAACATTTTTTTTAGTTTACACACAGAAAATAACAGTATTGTTTTCAGAATCTTGCACTTTGAAACCCCCTAAAACACTATTGTCATGTAAATGAATGGCCAAAACGCATGAAAAGTTTTTAGTTGAGAATGGTGTCGTGTAAACGGCCCCTGAGACATTTTTCTAAATAACTTTTGTGTTCTATAGTACATACTTCAAAGCCCTGCAGATCAGGCAGTGCTGCCTGTGGACGTATTGGATCCTCCTTTGTACCATTAAGCTGGAAATATTTAATAGCTCGGATTGGTACTGGTGTGATCTGATAAATGACACCATAATCAAAGTCGTTTCCAATCAGAAAAGTGCGCACTGTACCTGTGTAGAGAGCATCAATGAAGAGAGGCTGCATACATAATCTATATTGATTTTAACATGTGACTCTATCATGAGAAGATCACTGACTATTACGATAGTCGATGCGACTTCTGTTTCCCTCAAGGTCGTACCAAACTTCAAACGGTTCCTTTAGCCCATCACCAGAATAAGGCAAAGTCAGCTCACCTACATAAAAGAGGTACATGTAACATACTGAAAAAGAAGTGTCCTGTACTGGGATGTACTGTGTAATTAGGCAGAAATGCACCTTTGACATGATACATCTTTCCAAAATCAGGAACTGTTCTGCCACCAACTGGTGCGGCATCTGGGGATGAAAACAGAGAGATCACAATTCACTGAATCAACTTTTCAACACGTTTAGTGTTCAAAACATCACAGGAAATGTCATATTATAATGTTTTCTTACTGTTTTTTCTCTTTACCTGCAGCACAGAGCAGAAGCACGAACCCAGCGAGAAGACGCCACATACTGCAATCTAAAGCTACAAACATCAGTAGTCCTTATGAGGTTCATTGTGTCAAAATGATTTACGACTTTGACCTTTGACCTTTTGACAGGTTGAACTTCCTGTGACCTTTTATGATTGATGGGTTGAACTTCCCGACTGAGGTCATGGGATTAACCTTTGCCCTATCGATCATGGTTTTTGACAGTTAGTTAATCCCTTTTAAACCTAGCTAGTCCTAAATAGTTTTGACAGATAGTTTTGAAGGATGGTTTTGCCCTATTTAAATAGAACAGATGTTTTTTGACGGATAGTTTTTTTACGGATGTTTTGCCGGATAGTTTTGACGGATTCAAACAGCCGGTGTCAGGTTCTATGTATGTGTGTGTGTGTCACAGACAACAAGCTTTGTGTCATGTGTGTGTGAGTGTGGTTATATGGTGTCATGTGTGTGGTGTCACGCAACATGTGAAACAGTGTCGTCTGCTATCTGAACAAGATGACTAAATCTAGCGGAGTAATAAAACCATCATCATTTGGAAACTTTTATGTATGTATTTGTGTATCACAAATTCTTAGTGAATTGGTCTTTTGAATCTTACACGTGATTCCTGTATAAAGATTATGTTTTTAAGTTAGTCCATAGAGTGTGGAACTTTGCATCAGTATGGCGTGTAAAAATACGCCCAAAGATACTAAGTAGGAGAATATCTAACTGTAGATTGTGAACATTCCATTTTTTTTAAATAATACATCTCTTTAATTTTGTGTGTTGAAGTGTTAGTAGGTATTAGTTAATAACAAAAACTTTAAATCAACATAATATTAATAAAATATGGTTAAATTACAGTTTGAAAATGTTTATTTACAACGTTTTGCATTGTGAGTGAGATGTTAGAGAAATCTAACATTGTGTGGTTGCACTATGCCTGAAACTTAGCCATCAACATCTAAACTAAACATTATCATGGTTTAGTTGTATTTTAAATCACTGTTTAATCGTATTCATATTTATCAGGTTGATATTTGTAGAAATAAGCAAAATACATTTATAAAACAAAAAGAACAAGTTAATGGCCTTGTGTCAGACTTTGTGACACTTAACTTTTTATTCTAACTTTGAAAAGTGTCATACAGTATTTGATTTTTACACACGCAGTGTTTTCGCCAACTGGCCTACCCCTGAAGTTATGACTTCTGAAGGCCTCTCATGCGCAGATTCGCTCGGTTGAAAAAAATGGTATGTGGTCATTTAACTCATTAAACATTAACTCTTTATTGTGATGCTCCCCAACAGATATTTTATTCTAATATTACTTATTCTAACCCTACCAGTCCACTAATACTCTACTAACACTAATGAGAGTTTACTTTACACACTCTGACTCTCACAAGCGAGTTAGTGGGCATGCAGGTGCAACACTACTATAGTCAACAACCAAATTATGACTTAAAACGGTTTTAAGTATTACATTAAAAAGGCGTAATTGACAAAAATTGTAAATTATGACAAGTTGAAATTATGACTTAAAAAGTTGAAATTATGACTATGCGTCATAATTATGAGATGAAAAGTTTAAATGATGACATACTAAATTGAAATTATGATAGATAAAGTAAATATTTCATAGTGAAATTTTCTGAATTCAATATAATTGTATTTGTGAAAATGATTCAGTACTGAAACAGCATTTATGAGTTTTTACATATCTTCTGCTTGTTTCTGCAGTTCGTGTAGGCCTCTAAGACTAAAAATGATTATTGATGAACTTGAATAACTTGAATTTTGGGAGTCGAACCCGGTCAGCCTGGATGAAAACCAGGAATCCTAACCGCTAGACCATATGGGAGGCAATGATACTGTCCTCGGCACATTTGAAAGGCTGCACTGCACGGGGCAAAAATCCCCCAAAAAAGCCAAAAAGCTAAAATTTAATTTATCGGTATGTAAATAAATATCGGGATAGCTTTTCCCAGGTGGAAAGAGCTAATGAAGGAGAAAGACTTTGAAAGGGAAGTTGCCTGCTTTCTTCTCGACGGGTAAGTCAAAGGTACGGTCTAAATGACAAGCTTGGTTGTGTAAATCATTATATAGGCAGCATAACGGTAGAACATGTACAATTAAACTCGATGAAGCGCTATCGGAAGACATGTTGTCATAGATTCTTGGCACATTTACCAAAGTTGAAAAAGCGAGTAGATGGGAGAACCGCTAGAAAGCACTATTCGTTTAAATGCAAAATAGAATTTCACCGCTAGATGGGAGAACTAACTTGTAGTAGGGTCTTTAACAAAAAGGCCTGCAAAATCGAGGAGGTCAAAGGGCATGATTTCTGCTATAGCTCTCCCCAAAGTCTGTTCATGCAGCCACCATCGACAAATGCTAACATTTGAAACTTCTACATGTATTTTGAGTAGATGACCGATAGTATATTCTCACACTGATATATTTCCGCACTGATTAAGGATAGTTCGGGAGATACAAGTAAAAATGATCTTATACGATCTTATACTTATACTTTGAATTAAGACGATGTGTGATTTTTACTTATCACACATTGCGTCTCTCAAATTGTGTGGTGATTTTCTAAAAGATACAAACTTGGTCTAAATAAGAGCAATGTGGAGTCCTCGGATTTCTTAAAAACAATACAACATTGTGACAAACATGTTGTATGGACAAAAGATCTAAGATTTAAGACGGCTAAGTACAGTTTTTCAACCATCTAAAGTTTTTGAACAGAAAAAATTTAAAGAATAGAAGATATGATTTTAATAAAACTTTAAAGATTTGATTTAAACTTTTAAGGTTATGCTTTTAAATGAATTTCGTATAAACTCTGGATGTAGTATGCTCTGAAACGCAGACTAGATGTACTGCGACATTGTCCCCCAAGACTCATCTGGTCTGCCCCTATATCCTGAAGCTTCAGTTCACACTGTAGTTTATCACTGAAGGGGCTGGGGCTGTTATAGGACAACATAAACTATTTGCTTTTTGGATCGTTTTTTTTTTTTTATCATTGCATAAAGAACTACTTCGCCTCTCTGGAAATGTAAGGTGATTTTATTTAGCTAAAACTTTGTTTACATTTTATTAAATTATTTATTTATTTCATTTTGAAAATGTAGTTTTCTGTGATGGTTGTGTTTAGGTGTGTGGGATAGCTATGGAAAGCCCCCACCATAAAAATTTAAACCCCCAGACAAAAAAATGCTGGTTGAATCTTTTTCATATAAATGAGATTTAAGACGACCAAGTACAGTTTTTGAACAGACATTGTTTAATAACAATTATACTTTAGGTCACCGTTAAACAAAATCATTTATATCATACATAAGTCTTCTAAAAGATAAATAGAAGATATGAATGTATTCAAACTTTAAAGATTTAATTTAATCAATCTTTTAAAATATCTAATGTAAAAGTTTAAGGTTATGCTTTGAAATGAATTTAGTATGGAAAGGCGTTAACAGACTAACATGACATACGCTCTGACAGGATGCACAGAGGCTCGGTCTGTCACTCGATATCCTGAAGCCATCATTATGGTCAAGTAACTTCTTTCTCAGCGCTGATCGGAAGGACCTTATTTCTGGAAGATTCCCAGTTTCTAAATGTTCTCATGGTTGCTCTCTCTGAAGATAGGCCTATGTTGTTGTCATTTTCTCACAGATACAACTTAAGAAATTATTGAACATTTCACAGGCGTGAGATGACTTGTGACGCTTCAAATTATTTTACATACCCATAATAAAAAAATATACTTTAAGTTCAAGTCGAATTTTTCCACAGACCGTCGTTGTAGAATATTTGTTTTTATTAAGACTTTTAATAATTTATTTAAATTTTATTTTTTAAAAGATATCATTTAAACTTTTAAGATTTTACTTTGAAGTAAATTCAACACAACATTCACAATGTCTCATCCCATCACTGAATACACTCCTCTGAGTCAGAGACGCTGGTGAGAGAGAGAGAACCACTCTGTGATTTATGTTAACTCTCTTAAGACCTTCTTGAACATGTAAGTTCAAGAGTTGTAAGTTTCTAAACATGTAAGATGAATTTTATTCTTTTTACAAGCATTTCAGTAGATTTTTTTAGTAAGATATTTATTTTATATTATTGTATGTGATGTTTAATCTCACTTTCACCGTGCTCAGGAATGTGGAGTGGGGTCCTGTTTCATAGAGCACGCAGGAATAGGGGGGCGCGCATAGACACACACACAGACACACACACACACACACACACACACACACACACACACCCAGAGAGATACGCAGACACGTGTGTTTTACTTTTTGACGCACATACATTAGACGCGTGCTCCTTATGTTTTGAGACAGTTTTGTTTATCTAAAACTGAAATACTTGGTTCGGTAGATTTTATAAGTATTTCATTATATACTTTTAAAAAGAACAGAATATTTTTTCGTATGGACAATGATGTGTTAGGAGCTACTTCTTGAACTCTCTCTAAAATAATGTAAGACAATTTTATTTTTATCTAAACATTGCGATTGTTTATTCTTTTTACAAGCATTTCATTATATACTTTTTAGTAAGATATATTGTATAAGCATTTCATTTATATACTTTTAAAAGAACAGAATATTTTTCAACCTTAGTAAAATTATTTTATAACCATTTCACTTATACTTTTAAAGGTAGCCTATGCTTTTCAACTTTTGTTTAATTATTTTATTTTATATATTTTAATTTATACACTTTTAAGGAACAGTATGTTTTATGTAAGATGAATATTTATTCAGCTAAAACAATTGGTTTTAGTAAGCTTTTTATATACTTTTATTCAGCTAAAATAATTGGTATCAGTAAGCATTTCATTTATACTTTTATTCATCTAAAACTAAAACAATTGGATCAATAAGATATTTATATTATACTTTTAAAGGCATGTTTTCAACTTTTGTTAGTGTGAGATTTCACCGTACTCTGGTATGCAAAGGAGGGGGTCAGAGCTCAGACGGAGAGGGGGCGCGCATAGACAGACACACACACACGTGTGTTTTACTTTTTGACGCACATACATTAGAAACGCGCGCGCTCCTTATGTTTTGAGACAGTGTGAGGTCATTCAGGAATGACTATATGAATTCAGTTGTGTAAAACAATTTTGAACCCATTCATACATTGCATTTTTGTAGACATCGATGGTAGGACATACTTCAACTTTCTAAAACATGTAAGATGATTTTCTATTCTTTTATCTAAAACAATTGGATCAATAATATACTTTTAAAGGCATGTTTTCAACTTTAGTTTAATTATTTTTGTGGACATCAATGGTATGGACAAAAAAAGTGTTAAGAGCTTATTCAAATCTCTAAAATAATGTAAGATGAATTTATTTATTCAGCTAAAACAATTGGTTTTAGTAAGCTTATTATATACTTTTATTCAGCTAAAACAATTGGATCAATAAGATATTTATATTATACTTTTAAAGGCATGTTTTCAACTTTAGTTTAATTATTTTTGTGGACATCAATGGTATGGACAAAAAAGTGTTAATTTTAAGTCTGTCATTTTATATTCTTTTATTCGTCTAAAACTTAAATGGTTTTAGTAAGCTTTTTATTTTATATTCTTTTATTCGTCTAAAACTTAAATAATTGGTTTTAGTAAGCTTTTTTATTTTATACACTTTTATTCAGCTAAAATAATTGGATCAATGAGATATTTATACACTTTGAAAGCTATGTTTTTCAACTTTTGTTTAATTATTTTATTTTATATATTTTAATTTATACACTTTTAAGGAAGAGTATGTTTTATGTAAGATGAATTTTTATTAATCTAAAATAATTGGTTTTAGTAAGCTTTTTTATTTTATATACTTTTAAAGGATGTGAAGTTTTTGTGTGACATACACTTCTCACTTTCACTGCGAAGGGTGGGAGGGAGCGCGATGCTTGGGGATGCCTGTGACACCACACACATGACACCATATAACCACACTCACACACACATGACACAAAGCTTGTTGTCTGTGACACACACACACATACATAGAACCTGACACCGGCTGTTTGAATCCGGCAAAACATCCGTAAAAAAACTATCCGTCAAAAAACATCTGTTCTATTTAAATAGGGCAAAACTATCCTTCAAAACTATCTGTCAAAACTATTTAGGACTAGCTAGGTTTAAAAGGGATTAACTAACTGTCAAAAACCATGATCGATAGGGCAAAGGTTAATCCCATGACCTCAGTCGGGAAGTTCAACCCATCAATCATAAAAGGTCACAGGAAGTTCAACCTGTCAAAAGGTCAAAGGTCAAAGTCGTAAATCATTTTGACACAATGACCCTCATAAGGACTACTAACATCCATTGGAGATGGAAAATAAGCTTTCGTCCGTCATTCCTGAATTATTGGTTAAGATATATGTAAAAAAAAAAAAAAGCAGCTGAAATATTAGCTATTTCATAGGCATTAGAATGGGTAGAGGTTATTTGCTCAGGCTCTTCTTCAGTTTTCAAGAGTTCACTGCAAGACCATTATTTTGGAAAAAATGTAATACTACATAAACTTTATAATTCTAAATATGATATACTTTTTGTGGGTATGGCTATATTAAAGGTAATTAATAATCTTCTTCATTGAGATCTTGAACCTCCTCATCAAAGCTCACGCAGTCGCTCTTTGATGTCATATGTCACATTGATTTTCTTCAGCCTCCTTACAAATAAACAGGATTTTTCTGTCTTTTTTACAAGGATGAAGTGGTTTCTGGTTATTTAAAAGCCACAACACATAACATTTTATAAACTTCTAATTCTGCTTTTCACTTGCAAAACTGTGACTTGCCCGAGGACTTCACTCAAATGGCTGTGGGAATACTGACAGTCCAAATCTAGGACCAATTCATTTACACCTCAAAGCATCTTTCATCGCAATAGTACTTCTTGTTATAATTGTTGTTGACGGCCTGGGAAGTTACCCAAATGCCCCGTGTCTTTTAAATGGACTTGTGTACACACTGCATCTAGACACATTTCACTTTGTGCTGGCCCTAAAATCCATGCAAATGACCATGCAAGTGTGTAAGCAATTTTGTTATTTATTAAAGAATAATATCAAATAAATAAAAAATTAAATAAATAAAATATTTATTTTAAATAAAGAATAAATAACCGTTTTGTCTTTTTTTTAATAGTATTATTAGCATTAGTTTTAGTGTAGAAATTCAAGTCAACAGCACGTTTGAAACAAAAGAAAATTAACTTGTACTAACTTGAGCACATTATGTTCGTCTGAACTCCTTATTAGGTAACTGCAACTTAATTTTCCTAATCTTCCTTATCTTCCTCTTAATCTAAGTAAATTTCACTAGTAGAAAAACAATCCATTCACGTAACTTGTAATTTCACACTCTTTTTCTAATTAAGAGAGGTGTTTATTTACTTAATTTTTCTAAATTTATGTACTCAACTAATCATTTTTAACAGTATTTGTTCACTTCCTTCGATCAATTTGAGAAGTTGTTGATACCGAGGCTGTGTGTAAATCACACACTAAATTAAATTAGGTTTTGTAAATTACAATTTTACTGTAAAATGAATATCCGAATAATTTGATTTCATTTTACAACATTTTTAACACTTTCAAACCTTCAAAACCTCAAGCGTTAAAGTAGCAATGAAACACAAGCCATAACAGATCTTTTTAACTCTTAGATTTTAATGACAAACTCTTGCAAAAGCACTTAATCTGAGAAAGTTTATCATACTGTATCATATGTTGGCAACAGACTCAAAGAAATGTGTAAGGACTATTTTGTAACAGCCTTTTTCTCATCTGGAATTAATAAACCTCCTTTCATCCTGGCCATCTCTGCCTTTGACCAGTCAGCGAAGTCATTGATACCGAGACTGTATGTAAGACCGGCTCTGTTCATAGAGTGCACATGCCTGAGGAGGAAGAGGATGTTAAACAAAAAAAGCATATGCATCTTAAATCAGACAAGTTCACAGATTGCTCACAGATTTGTTTTTCCTCACCGAAGAGTATGTAAAAAGTAGCTCTCACGCTCCTCGTGCTCCTTTTCACTTTCATACTGACGTTCAAACTTCTCCTTAAAGGGGCCAAACAAACGGTGGGCGTGGCTAACAGGAGAGGTGTGGACATAGTCTTGAAGGGGGTTGGCCAATATTTGATGCTCCTCAGGAGGACCCGGAAACTTCTCATATGTCATATCTAGACACATAAAACCTCAGTGAGCATCTGATTAGATGGTCTGTAAGAGTAAAAGAAACGGACAAAGGCATGTCACTGAGTGTGTGTTCTCCAGTTACCTCCAGGTGGAGTGAAAATGTCGGACTCAGTTTGGGGACTGAAGTCACTGTAGTCAATCATGTATTTGTCATTGCGAGACTCCAAGAGAGTGTTGAAGCCCATCATCTCATAGCGGTACGGGACGGCTGAGGAATCATTTCCCTCTGGACGTGTGACCCACAGACGATATGTGTTCTTCTTATGACCAGCCTGTGTGACCTTTATCCAGACCTCACACTGAACGCCTGCGCAATCCTCCATCTTCTCAAACTGCAAAACAATGATTTTATACAAATTTCATCCTCATTGTTGGTTTGCATTACAGTTAATTGAATCTATGGGATTAATGTTGTTCATATCTTTCTAAACCTGTTTGACTTTCTTCTACATAGCACAAGACATTTTGGATTATGTTTCAACTGTTTTTGTCTATACAATGAAAGTCAGTGGAGTCCAAAAAAACATTGGACCCCATTGACTTTTTGTTTGTTCAGGGGCTGTTTGCAGGTCAACGATGTACTAAAAACGGGAAAAGGATTTTTCACGTACAGACGGTTCAGCTCCTGTGTATTTAATTGATCTTCTATCGCCCTACAATCCATCACACTCTTTAAGATCACAAAACTCAGGGCTTCTGGTGGTATAGGATATCTAAGTCCACTAAAGGAGGGAGAGCATTTTCACAATTGGCTCCTAAACTCTGGAAAGTCTTCCTGATAATGTTCGGGCCTCAGACTCGCTCTCAATCTAGACTAAAGACGCATCTCTTTAGCCAAGCATTCATATAATGCATCTCATAACCTTATACTCCAGTTATATCAGATGAAATGCACATAATTATCTTTGCTTAAAGTTATGAACAACAGCTACGCTAATTATTTTCCATTTGCTTCTCTGTTCTCCTGAGGTAACTAGAGAGTATGTCAGCTGCAGTTTGGATCCAGCCTCTTATGAAGACTTCAGATGATCATAACAGCTGTGAAGAGACGACGCCAACTCCTGCGAGGACTTCAGATGAAGCAAGCACTGAATCATGCATCAATGCTACATTTTTCTATATATCCTAATCATTTGTTAACAAACATGTATTCATTACTTCAATGAGCTCATTGTTTCTGCCTTAAAGGGATACTCCACTTTTTTTGGAAATAGGCTCATTTTACAACTCCCCCAGAGTTAAACAGTTGAGTTTTACTGTTTTCGAATCCATTCAGCCGATCTCCGGGTCTGGCGGTACCACTTTTAGCATAGCTTAGCATAGATCATTGAATCGGACAAGACCATTAGCATCTCTCTAAAAAAAATGACCAAAGAGTTTCGATATTTTTCCTATTTAAAACTTGACTCTTCTGTAGTTACATCGTGTACTAAGACCGACGGAAAATGAAAAGTTGTGATTTTCTAGGCTGATATGGTTAGGAACTATACCTCGCATTCCTGCGTAATAATCAAGAAACTTTGCTGCCGTACCATGAGTCCAGCAGGCGTAATGATAGGAATGAGAGTATAGTTCCTAGCCATATCAGCCTAGAAAATCACAACTTTTCATTTTCCGTCGGTCTTAGTACACAATGTAACTACAGAAGAGTCAAGTTTTAAATAGGAAAAATATTGAAACTCTTTGGTCATTTTTTAAAAGAGAGATGCTAACGGTCTTGTCCGATTCAATGATCTATGCTAAGCTATGCTAAAAGTGGTACCGCCAGACCCGGAGATCGGCTGAATGGATTCGAAAACGGTAAAACTCAACTGTTTAACTCTGGGGGAGTTGTAAAATTAGCCTATTTCCAAAAAAAGTGGAGTATCCCTTTAAATTAATACATTGTATAAATTTATACATTAGCTAACTGTGTGATTTGTAGATGTACATTTCTGAAATAAATAACTTGGACAGTCACCTCTGATAACAGATCACTCTAAATTGTAGACATGCATTTTCTGTAAAGCTGCTTTGAAACAATATGCATTGTGAAATGCGCTATCCAAATAAATGTTAATTGAATTTAATTGAACAGACGACAACATTGTCAAAACGATCCCGTTCACAAGGATCCGCAAAAACGACCAAAATCTCTGTATTCTGCTGCTAGGCCAGTAGTTGGCGATATCACTGAACACGTAATGCACATGCGCATTATGTCACTGTTTTCACAAAATAACATTTTTCTAGTTTACACAGAGAAAATAACAGTATTATTTTCAGAATCTTGCACTTTGAAACCCCCTAAAACACTATTGTCATGTAAATGAATGGCCAAAACGCATGAAAAGGTTTTAGTTGAGAATGGTGTCATGTAAAAAAAAAATCTAAATAACTTTTGTGTTCTATAGTACATACTTCAAAGCCCTGCAGATCAGGCAGTGCTGCCTGTGGACGTATTGGATCCTCCTTTGTACCATTAAGCTGGAAATATTTAGTAGCTCGGATTGGTACTGGTGTGATCTGATAAATGGCACCATAATCAAAGTCGTTTCCAATCAGAAAAGTGCGCACTGTACCTGTGTAGAGAGCATCAATGAAGAGAGGCTGCATACATAATCTATATTGATTTTAACATTATGTGACTCTATCATGAGAAGATCACTGACTATTACGATAGTCGATGCGACTTCTGTTTCCCTCAAGGTCGTACCAAACTTCAAACGGTTCCTTTAGCCCATCACCAGAATAAGGCAAAGTCAGCTCACCTACATAAAAGAGGTACATGTAACATACTGAAAAATAAGTGTCCTGTACTGGGATGTACTGTGTAATTAGGCAGAAATGCACCTTTGACATGATACATCTTTCCAAAATCAGGAACTGTTCTGCCACCAACTGGTGCGGCATCTGGGGATGAAAACACAGAGATCACAATTCACTGAATCAACTTTTCAACACGTTTAGTGTTCAAAATATCACAGGAAATGTGTCATATTATAATTTTTTCTCTTTACCTGCAGCACAGAGCAGAAGCACGAACCCAGCAAGAAGACGCCACATAGTGCAATCTAGAGCTACAAACATCCACTGGAGATGGAAAATAAGCTTTCGTCCGTCTGAAAACGTCTAACAAGTGTTCGTGGATAACAGAAGTTCGCAATAAATACACACGAAGGAGGGACTGGATTAACGTCACATATTGCATGAGGGTTCATCGGGGGGTGGACAAATATTTATTGAACTAGGTCAAGGTCTGTGTTTGATACCCATCGGTAGAGACTGCGGGGGTGATCGCTGAGGGACGCCTGAATCAGTCCATCTTTCACCCCGAGGCAAATGTACTGTGAATGTGCTGGTGCTTTTACAGGTACACTCATTCCTGAATTACTGGTTAAGATATATGTAAAAAAGCAATTAGAACTTAGAAGAATTAAATTAACTTTAAACTACTGGAATATAGGCTTAAATTGAAGATTGGCCAGCTCTTCAGTGGTTGTTTGAGTGTTTTGAATTTGTAGGGGGAAAAGTGTATATTATATAAAGCACTGTTTACAATGGGCTGAAGTTCAGTGTGTTGAACATTGATTTACAGTGATAACATAGATCAGTCTCCTATATAAATAGCTATTGTGTATGTAAATAGTAGATTAAACTATACTCTTTAGCTATTTATGAGATTGATGTCATCACCTTAAAAAAATGTTCAACATGTTCAAATGTAAATGTGTAGATGGATCATGTTTATTTCTCACCTCAGTGACTAAATGATGGTCTTTCTGTGTTTGCAGCTGAAATATTAGCTATTTCATAGGCATTAGAATGGGTAGAGGTTATTTGCTCAGGCTCTTCTTCAGTTTTCAAGAGTTCACTGCAAGACCATTATTTTGGAAAAAATGTAATACTACATAAACTTTATAATTCTAAATATGATATACTTTTTGTGGGTACGGCTATATTAAAGGTAATTAAATGGTAGATGGAGTCATAAAACAAGAAAGAATATGTATTAGGGTGGAATTAGGCAGGATTAAGGAACTGTGAAAAAGATATTAACTTGAAACATGAGAAGATCTACTAGCACAGTGGAAAAAATGTAGATCAAGTTAAATAAAAAAAGAAAATAAATGTAATAAAT
The DNA here is from genome assembly GCF_963993115.1 of Abramis brama. NCBI lineage: Eukaryota > Metazoa > Chordata > Actinopteri > Cypriniformes > Leuciscidae > Abramis > Abramis brama. The sequence continues at coordinate 37,526,692 of NC_139974.1, forward strand.
TGTAAAATAATATATTACAATTATAAGGGTGTCTAATTGTTTTATTCATGCTAATTATAATTGTTGTTGACGGCCTGGGTGTCACATCCACAGTCTGTCTTCCTCATCTGTCTTTGCACTACACTCCCCAGAATCCTCCTTGGCGCACACCTGCATTCACTCTCCTCTAAGTAATTATCATCATCACCTGTACCTCGTCATCTCACCCCTTTATATTCAGCACTCAGCGTTCAGTCATGGTCTGGTCTTGTCAATACAAGACACACAGACTCCCTTCCTACACCTACCTGCATTCTACTGTCGATCTTGATTTTCTTCAGAGAATCTTCATCATCTGCATCTGCATCTGCAAGAGAAAGAGAGACTTTGTTATCATTCAGTTAAGCTTCATCCAATTATCTACTTCCTGTTTACTCACCTTTCACGCTGTATCCGATCCATTCTGCTATTAAAATATCAAACTTACCATCTTGCCTGCTTCGTCTGTACGAAACCTGACACTGGGAAATTACCCAAATGCCCTGTGTCTTTTAAATGGACTTGTGTACACACTGCATCTGGACAAATTTCACTTTGTGCTGGCCCTAAAATCCATGCAAATGACCATGCAAGTGTGTAAGCAATTTTGTTATTTAAGAAAAATATCAAATAAATAAAATATTTATTCTAAATAAAGAATAAATAACCTTTTTTTTTTTTTTTTTTTTTTTTTTTTTTTTTTTTTTAAGAATAGTATTATTTGCATTAGTTTTAGTGTAGAAATTCAAGTCAACAGCGTGTTTAAAACAAAAGAAAATTAACTTGTACTAACTTGAGCACATTATGTTCGTCTGAACTCATTCTTGTTAGGTAACTGCAACTTAATTTTCTTAATCTTTCTCTTAATCTAAGTAAATTTCACTAGTAGAAAAAACAATGCACTCACATAACTTGTAATTTCACACTCTTTTTCTAATTGAGAGGTGTTTATTTACTTTTTCAATTTATGTACTCAACTAATCAATTTTAACAGTATTTGTTCTCTTCCTTTGATCAATCTGAGTTGTTGTTGATATAGAAGCTGTGTGTAAATCACACACTAAATTAAATTAGGTTTTGTAAATTACAATTTTACTGTAAAATGATTATCTGAATAATTTGAATTCATTTCACAACATTTTTAACACGTTCAAACCTTCAAAACCTCAAGCGTTAAAGTAGCAATGAAACAGAAGCCGCAACAGATCTTTTCTTCCTCTTCATTTTTGGATTCAATTTTTATCTTCATTTTTTTTTCTTTTTTTTTTAAAAATCAGCCTAATTTAAGTAAAAGTAAACACTGATTTAAAAACAGATTTTTGAATAGTCTGACACAAAAGTTTACTTATTGATTGATACAAAATCTTTGGTCAGAACTGATGTTATGTACATTTAATCAAAGACAAAATTTATGGCTTTAATCAGTATTTCAATCATTAGTATTTAATTACATTTGGGATTCGATAAGCAATGTCACCATCAACACTTTATACACAGAAGACCAGCTACAAACCATAAACTGAAAATTATACATTTTGCCAAAATAGCTTGAAGATGCAGATACTCAATTAAACCAAATGTAATTATGATGATGATTTAGAAGAAGATTAAATTACCACTATTCTCATCAGAGGACAGTTCAAGTAACTTGAACTACTTAAAACAATGATTTCACAGTTTTTTAACCTTTAGATTTTAATGACAAACTCTTGCAAAAGCACTTAATCTGAGAAAGTTTATCATACTGTATCATATGTTGGCAACAGACTCAAAGAAATGTGTAAGGACTATTTTGTAACAGCCTTTTTCTCATCTGGAATTAATAAACCTCCTGTCATCCTGGCCATCTCTGTCTTTGACCAGTCAGAGAAGTCATTGATACCGAGACTGTATGTAAGACCGGCTCTGTTCACAGAGTGCACATGCCTGAGGATGTTAAACAAAAAAAGCATATGCATCTTAAATCAGACAAGTTCACAGATTGCTCACAGATTTGTTTTTCCTCACCGAAGAGAATGTACAAAGTTGCTTTCACGCTCCTCGTGCTCCTTCTCACTTTCATACTGACGTTCAAACTTCTCCTTAAAGGGGCCAAACAAACGGTGGGCGTGGCTAACAGGAGAGGTGTGGACATAGTCTTGAAGGGGGTTGGCCAATATCTGACGCTCCTCAGGAGGATCCGGAAACTCCTTATATGTCATATCTAGACACATTAAACCTCAGTGAACATTTGATTAGATGGTCTGTAAGAGTAAAAGAGACGGACAAAGGCATGTCACTGAATGTGTGTTCTCCAGTTACCTCCAGGTGGAGTGAAAATGTCGGACTCAGTTTGGGGACTGAAGTCACTGTAGTCAATCATGTATTTGTCATTGCGAGACTCCAAGAGAGTGTCGAAGCCCATCATCTCATAGCGGTACGGGACGGCTGAGGAATCATTTCCCTCTGGACGTTTGACCCACAGACGATATGTGTTCTTCTTATGACCAGCCTGTGTGACCTTTTTCCAGACCTCACACTGAACGCCTGCGCAATCCTCCATCTTCTCAAACTGCAAAACAATGATTTTATACAAATTTCATCCTCATTGTTGGTTTGTGTTGTGGAAAAAATTCATCTTTTCTTTGTATTTTATTTTCAATGATTTAGCAAATGAATGCCATGCGTTCTTTGGATGTATTTTGAGTTTCTTTTATGATGCTGATACAGCTGGAAGGTGTGTGTGAGACTTCAGAGGTGAGAAGACCCCCGGGCTGGGGAGGGTTCAAGGGGGGGTCCCTTTTGTTATTTTGTTTAGTGGGGGCTGTAGGAGATAGCTTTTGAATAGAACACTATAAAGTAGCTGGTCAACCTCTGCTCTGGGTCTCACTCCGCCTGCAGCTGGACTGTGGATGGACTGGGAACATTCTTGCAAGAATAAATATCTTTTAAGGACAATTTGAATCCTGATGTCTCTTATGCCTGATGCTATTTTGTTAGTTACTTGTTTTTGCCTCAACAAATTGGTGTCAGAAGTGCGATCCATGAGGTTTCTTCTGGCCCTGAGAAAGCGTATTGACGGACTGATCACCCTAAAGCACAAAAGGCTTTAGTCTTACCTCGCCGAATTGAGAGAGAAGAGCCAAAACTGCTATCAGGGCCAGGAGGAACCCACTGGAATCAGAAAGAACTCGGTGGCAGTAAAAGCATCTCGGGTAAGAGACAGTAAAATTATTTTAATTTGTGTGGTGTAATTTGATATAACTGTGGGTGAACCATAGTGGCTGGAACTATCTCTTTGGTACGGGCAGAGAAGGTTTTCGAGGGGGAGATTGTCAAATCAAGTCAAGTATATTTGTATAACGCTTTTCACAATACAGATTGTATCAAAGCAGCTTCTTGCATACACAAACACAAAAGTCAAGTCAAATTTTATGCCGAAAACTAGCTCGTAAACGTGGACGGAAGAGCCACACGGACGGAAGAGCCACACCTGATTAATTAGGTTTACTCAAAATCTCTGTAACCTGAGGAAGTCTTGTAAAAGTGGACGGAAGAGTCACACCTGATTAATTAGGTGAACCAGAATTAATCGAGCGCTAGAAAGTGCTCACGGAAAGATTTTGAGTAGACCGTAATTAAAGGAAGCATATTTGCTAGACCTTGCCGATTTGAGGTGACAAAATCGGATTTGTTGAAGACGTTTAACAGATTATTAGACGCGCGTCAAAGGAAAATCCAGGAGAGATAGAAATCAGCCAATATGGGGTCATCTCAAACCAAGCTTGAACAAAATTTTATAGGCTACACCAGTTTTTCTGTAAAATGGGAAAAAAATTAAATGAGAAATGCATGCAAGAAATTGGGAAACGGATAATTGTTAAACAAAGGGTTGTTGTAGTTTTGTTCATGAGTGTAAAACTGTGAACAGACAGTAGTTTATTGAACTGAAGAAGAAGATAGAAGAAAATGAAAATAAATGCAGAAAGGATTAGCATTTAGGGAAAGATAGTAGAAAGATAGAATGTTTTTCCTGATGGAAACAGTGAATTGTTGGATTGAACAGATACAGAAGGAAGTGGCATGTAGGGAAATATATAATTCAAATTAAGTTGAAATGGTATGAAATGAGTTTTAGATAAAAATAAGGCATCGAGTATGATTAACAGGGATTAACATGATATAAAGATAAGGAATCATGTACGCAAATGTAAGCAAAACGGGAAAAATTCTATATTTTAGAGATAAAATAATGATTGAAATGACGATGTGAATGCTTTATTGTATTAATGTTATGAAAACAAGAGTATTGAAGAATAGATTGCCATATTTTTGTAACAAGAGTTGAAGGTGCAAGCGGCTAAGATAGCTGTCTGTGTAATTTAGAGACTGAGAAGATTTAGAGAATCTTGTGTTTTCTGTGAAACAGTAGAGATAAGTAGGACTGAATAATTATAATACAATCTTGTGATTTATGTTGAATCTGCAAACTAACCATTTGATAGAAGAATAAGCTTTTAAAACCAGTGTTGATGAAATTAATGACACGTTAAAGTTTTAATACTGTATGAAGAGTAACTGAACAGTCCTGATAAATAGTGAGATAAAAGAGAGCAAATACTGTAAGCAGTTCTGCTCATGCTCTGAAGAGATTTGCAGATGATGTTTTGTAAAAGTTTGATTGTGATTGGAAAGATAAACAATAACTTAACTGGCTCCAAACAAAGAAAGTGCCAAAATTACACAAATTTAAAGAAAAGTCTGTGTTAATATGGGTTAGAAAGTAGATCAATGTTAACATGATGAAGATTATGATTCGGCTATTGTAATTGAATTTGCAAACGAGACTGTAATAGAAAAATACAGACAACTGCTTATCAGCGGCTCTGTTTACATTTTCAACACACTGCTTCGGGGGTGTGAGGTAGGGTGGAGATGTTAGAAAGATCAGAGTGATAAGACTGTTGGCAGAATAACAAAGAGTGTTTATTGCGGTCAGCGTGGTCATTCAGTGACTGTAAATGCCCACTGTATGACTGTAAAAGTAAATGAGGGAGAAAAGAAAGTTGATAGATGAAACTTTTAAAGGTTGTAAGAAGATTGAAAGATTTAAGTGTAAGGAATTCCTTTTGAAAGGAAAGAACTATTAAAAGTACCGGTCACTAAAAGGATGATTGTGTTTTGAATGAAATGCTTTGATAAGGTTTTAGATGATATAGAGAGACAAATCTAATGAATGATTTATAATGATAATCAAAAAAAATGTATCACAAGCAGAGAGCGCAGCCTCAAAAGTTGAATCATAGAAGCAGATTGATAAACTCCTAGAGAAAACATTGAAGTCAGGTATTAAATTATGGCAATTGAAAACCTGACAACTAAAATTGAAATGAAATTGTTATTAAGAACTAGAATAATTCTTATTATTCCTTTAAGATAAAATAAACAGAAGCAGTGTTACAGGATTAACAGTTGCTAAATGTAAAATGTGTAAAAGGCATTTGATTAAACAAAGGCTTGTTAATGTTGATTTTAAAAGATAAGAATGTGATTTGGCCAAAACAGGTTTGCTTATCTGAATCTGGCATGTGCTGTGACTGAAACTGCCACAGTTTCAGTGCAACAGAGACTCATTCTGAGTGGAAATTTGTAATGCCTAAATTACAATACATGTAATTTATGGAAAAGATGCCTTAAGATGGGCTACAGTTAAAGAAAAGATGGCAGATAAAGTCTGAAGTTAAAGGTTTATGAGAATGCAGTGTACCAGTCCTGATGCCTCAAGAGTCTCTCTCTCATTCAATGTCAGCTGAAAGCTGTTGTCTGAGCCTGTGTAAAGCACAGTGTTTCAGTTGAAAATCATAGACACAGAGATGTTAAAGGAAATCGTTGCCATTCAAAGGGCAATTTGTACTAAATGTTCTAGAAGTAAAACTGAATGACTTTAAAGAAGTCTTTAAAATAATACTGTTTAGGACTTGTTTATTTTAGGACCAGAGACTTTTAGCTCTCATTTTAGCCTCCACCATAAAACAGGGCCGATGGCTCCGGCTACAGAAGTAACAGTACACTGAATGTACGGTTGTGATCTAAATTCACTGACTATAATCTAAGCAGGTAGGTTGCTACCTTTAAGATGATTAATGAATTTTAAGTGATTAAATACTGTTGTTATTAATCTGTCTCACTATGTTTAACACTAGTAGGTAGTCCGAATGGCTCTGATGACTCTTGAATGCACCTTTTCCTAAGCTCCAGAAAACAACAGATTATGTTGAAGAAAACGGTCACAGATTCTGTGATGGGAAAGAGCGGTAACCAAGTGTGTACGAAGTGATTACCCCAGGGACGGGTAAGACCTTTTTTGGCCAAAAGGGCAACCTAAGACAGGGGAAGTCACGCCACAAACACTGGGCATCTCCTGATGGAGGTGTTTTTATGTGAGATGGGTATGAGAGTGGCGCTGAATGACTGGGAGAGGCCACCAGCATCAGCAGATCATTGAGAGGGGAGATGAGCTGTGAGAAGTTCAGTCTGCCCCAGAAAATGTGAGCCCCTCTATGCACTCACAAGAAAACCGCGTTGATTGAATGGCTTGTTTTTCATCGTGACAAGCGTCTACAACTATGCCAGGGGACAACACCCTGAAGAAAAGACAATTATAGCTTAAGAGCTGATCTGAATGGGCATTCAAGAGCCAGCAGAGACCATTGAACTAATAATTATCTGTTGTGGAGACAGTAACAAAAAATGTTGTAATGTTAGTTGCCTGATGGGCAAGAAAAAAACACAGAGATTGTGTTGATATTGAACTAATGTGTCAGTTCTGACTCCTGTAGATCATTAGACATGACAAAGGACCATTATAAGATATGGTGGTGGCTAAAGATGAGAACAGCTTGTGATGAGTCAAGAGAATTTTCTGGAAAACAAAGGTTAGGTAAATTGAGTATTTAAAAGATCATAGCATAATGTATTTTAGATTGTTGTAATGGTTCTAATTTGAGTCAAACATTTGTATTTTGACATGTGTGAACTATTAAGGATTGACTATGACTATGATTATTTTAGTTACAGTCCTAGGAGGCTGTTGAAAAGATTATTTGCTTATAGTGAGAGAGAAAGAGACTGCTTGGGATGGTACTCTGTCTGTTTTTTCTGTTATCAGTCAGCCAAAGAAAGCTGAAGCAAAGTAATAATTATGCACCAAAACAATCCAGCTGACTTTTCCAAAATCAAATGAATAATGAACAGACATGCTTTGAAACTGGTTAAGAGGCCATAAAAAACATTAGATAAAAGATACAGGAAAATGTAAGGTTAAAATGTCATTTAAAATTTAAATCTTTTTAGAGAAAAGATATGAATAAGAAATATGAGCAGTTCATAGTCAGGGATGAGTGTGAGTGTTAATTCATGTTTTGTACAGTATGTGTTAGTTTAGGACAACCATTCTGTCTGAATAGTGTGTATAAATTTGTCATCAACCTCTGGAAAGAGTGTTTTAGCATTATAGATGGGTTAAGGCAAATGACAAATTTGAAAGTAAGCTGAGGATTGTGAGTCAATCTGATGAGAAGGCAACACAGAACATAGGACGAGCTTTAAGTTGATTGATCATCGAGCTCTGTCTGTTAATTATTATTTTGGTCATTTATGATGTGCAGCAGATTTGAATTACTTTCTGGACAGGTTTAAGTATTGATGTGTAATTAGAATTGTGAAGTCGTAGATAGCCGTCAGTCATGTGTTGAGAAAATGTTATAGATTTGACAGCAACAAACACGTAGGCTAAGTAAATATCAGATTATCCAGAGAGCCCTTAACAGTTTTGTATTGTAAAAAGGGGAGATTGTTATTCGACTGACGTTGACGAAGTGTGCACACCACGACCTGACCTGACCAATTGATGACCTGGAGAATGTTCGTAGATGACAGTTGCTTAAGAGACCAAACAATAGGCCTGAAAAGCAAGAAACGCTGTGAGACTAGGGGCCGTTGCCTTAAAACAATTTGATAAGAAGATGAAATTGTGGCTTTAAGTAATATTTTTATTTCAGAGGCAGAGAAAGATGTCTAAAGGAAATTTGGCTGAAGGACAACGTTTGGGTTAGCAAACTTTATCCAAACAAATGTTACCAAATAAATATGAACAAATATTGCAGTTTTCCTGTAGCTCAAACATTAGAGTTTGGCACCTGTAACGCCAAGGTCATGGGTTCGATTTCCGAGGGAAAGCAAGAACTGATAAGAATGTAAATGTGTACCTTGAAATGTAAGTCGCTTTGGATAAAAGCGTCTGATAAATGTAAGAGAATCTTATTATGTTAAATTGATGCATGAGATGAGATCTCGTGCATCAAGAGGAGGATGATAACAGTTGCCAAATATGGTTTACTAAGGGGTTCACATTTGCTGAAAGCCATCGCACAGGTGGGAAGATAAATGTTGGAAGGACATTGGGTTTAATTGGGTAAAAACCCTGCAAGAAGCCATTCTTCCCCCTAACAAAATTGCTGTGTGCATTGTTTGTATCTGTAAGTGTGCTAATAACAAAGATTGTTTCAACAGGAAACGCCAGGGCAGATGTGGCAACAAAGGCCACGGCATGACAGCCGACAAAATCAGGGCAGAATGTGCCCAATAAAATAATGGCTACAGCTAAACATCCTAGCCTGGGCTATTATTGTGGCAGAAAGAAACAGTGCCTAACCTTGCGCAGCGCTTAACTTAAAATTTTAATTTTGCAGGATGTCAGGATGGATTGAACCAAACAGAACTGATTCTGTATTGTTTTGTTAACATGAACAACATGGGTTGAATGTTTTTTTCAGGGGAACAAGGACCCTGAGTGCTATTCAATGAGCAAGAAATTATCCGGTGATATGTTTCAGGTTGAAAATTTCACAGGTCACACCAAAGGGACGACAAGACACGCGCTCACTAACAAAATCACTTAAGGCCTCCATTCGCAGGTGACAGTAGACAGTAAATGACTCATTCCAGTGGGGGTGCGATCGTGATCTAAGGGAAAATCTTGTAAGGATTTGAAAATGATTGAAGGATGTTAGACCTGGGTCCAAGCATCTGACCTAAACTATACCAACCAACATCAACAACCTCACACGCCAGCGCAAAGAATAAAGTAGGGGATCAATGATATGTGCTAGAAACATATCTCCCCTGCCAACGTTGGAAAAAAAAAATCCTCTCTACGACATGCAAAGTGTCATATTGGTGAAGATGGAACGTCCATGAGGCAACGAGATGATCAACATATCTGGAGAAAATGTTGACCAATTAATGGTTGAAGAAAAGTTTTGCGATTTTATTTGATTGAATCAAATTAGGGCTTAGTATTGATATACATGAAGGGTATAACTGTTCTTGAATTAAGACTTGAATTAATTCTATTCTTAAAGATTTAATAGTATAATGGGTTTGATTAGAAAACGAGTGAATTTTTTCTATGTTGTTTATCAGAGAATGATAAAGAGGAGGAATTGTTGTGGAAAAATTCATCTTTTCTTTGTATTTTATTTTCAATGATTTAGCAAATGAATGCCATGCGTTCTTTGGATGTATTTTGAGTTTCTTTTATGATGCTGATACAGCTGGAAGGTGTGTGTGAGACTTCAGAGGTGAGAAGACCCCCGGGCTGGGGAGGGTTCAAGGGGGGGTCCCTTTTGTTATTTTGTTTAGTGGGGGCTGTAGGAGATAGCTTTTGAATAGAACACTATAAAGTAGCTGGTCAACCTCTGCTCTGGGTCTCACTCCGCCTGCAGCTGGACTGTGGATGGACTGGGAACATTCTTGCAAGAATAAATATCTTTTAAGGACAATTTGAATCCTGATGTCTCTTATGCCTGATGCTATTTTGTTAGTTACTTGTTTTTGCCTCAACAGTTTGCATTACAGTTAATTGAATCTATGGGATTTAATGTTGTTCATATCTTTCTAAACCTGTTTGACTTTCTTCTACATAGCACAAGACATTTTGGATTACGTTGAAACTGTTTTTATCTATATGAAAGTCAGTGGAGTCCAAAACAACACTGGACCCCACTGACTTTCATCATTCGGACAAAAAACAACAACACTGAGGGGCTGTTTACACCTCAACGATGTACTAAAAACGGAAAAAGGATTTTTCGCGTACAGACGGTTCAGCTCCTGTGTATTTAAGTGATCTTCTATCGCCCTACAATCCATCACGCTCTTTAAGATCACAAAACTCAGGGCTTCTGGTGATACCTAGAAAATCTAAGTCCACTAAAGGAGGGAGAGCATTTTCACATTTGGCTCCTAAACTCTGGAAAGTCTTCCTGATAATGTTCGGGCCTCAGACTCGCTCTCAATCTGGACTAAAGACGCATCTCTTTAGCCTAGCATTCATATAATGCATCTCATAACCTTATACTCCAGTTATATCAGATGAAATGCACATAATTATCTTTGCTTAAAGTTATGAACAACAGCTACGCTAATTATTTTCCATTTGCTTCTCTGTTCTCCTGAGGTAACTAGAGAGTATGTCAACTCCAGTTTGGATCCAGCCTCTTATGAAGACTTCAGATGATCATAACACCGGTGAAGAGACGACGCCAACTCCTGCGAGGACTTCAGATGAAGCAAGCGCTGAATCAACATGCATCAATGCTACATTTTTCTATATATCCTAATCATTTGTTGACAAACATGTATTCATTACTTCAGTGAGCTCATTGTTTCTGCCTTAAATTAACACATTGTATAAATGAATACATTATTAGCTAACTGTGTGATTTGTAGATGTACATTTCTGAAATAAATAACTTGGACAGTCACCTCTGATAACAGATCACTGTAAATTGTAGACATGCATTTTCTGTAAAGCTGCTTTGAAACAATATGCATTGTGAAATGCGCCATCTAAATAAATGTTAATTGAATTTAATTGAACAGACGACAGCGTTGTCAAAACGATCCCGTTCACAAGGATCCGCAAAAACGGAGTAGCATCTGCCTGCAAAACCGGAGGCTGCATTTTTAGGACCCCAGTTCTAGGACCCTAGGTTTTTAGTGACAACGCCACCTACCGAATTAGAGGACCAGCGAAGATGGATGACAATCAGAGAGTGAGTATCAAATGCGAATCAATTTTTATTTGTTTAACTTTAAAAAAAATTGTGATGCATTTCATTGGAAAGTTACGTAGCCAACGTGATGGTGATTTGCTAAATAGTCTTGAATGCATAGCCATCATATATTAGCCTCTAATGCTGTAAAATTAATTGTACTCTGTACTTGAAAATGTGGTCGATATAGTGACTGAAAAGACTATAACATGATTCCTTGTTTATTTTACTTGAGTTATTATATTATGCTACTTAGACCCAATAATTTCTCAACATTGGTGAGTGTTGTGTAAATGGCCCCTGAGACATTTTTTTTCTAAATAACTTTTGTGTTCTGTAGTACATACTTCAAAGCCCTGCAGATCAGGCAGTGCTGCCTGTGGACGTATTGGATCCTCCTTTGTACCATTAAGCTGGAAATATGTAGCTTGGTTTTCAATGCCAAATGGTGTGAAGATCTGATAAATGGCACCATAATCAAAGTCGTTTCCAATCAGAAAAGTGCGCACTGTACCTGTATAGAGAGCATCAATGAAGAGAAGCTGCATATCTATATTGATTTTAACATGTGACTCTATCATGAGAAGATCACTGACTATTATGATAGTCGAGGCGACTTCTGTTTCCCTCAAGGTCGTACCAAACTTCAAACAGTCCCTTTTCCTTATCACTAGGCAAAGTCAGCTCACCTACATAAAAGAGGTACATGTAACATACTGAAAAAGAAGTGTCCTGTACTGGGATGTACTGTGTAATTAGGCAGAAATGCACCTTTGACATGATACATCTTTCCAAAATCAGGAACTGTTCTGCCACCAACTGGTGTGGCATCTGGGGATGAAAACAGAGAGATCACAATTCACTGAATCAACTTTTCAACACGTTTAGTGTTCAAAACATCACAGGAAATGTGTCATATTATCATGTTTTCTTACTGTTTTTTCTCTTTACCTGCAGCACAGAGCAGAAGCACGAACCCAGCGAGAAGACGCCACATAGTGCAATCTAAAGCTACAAACATCCACTGGAGATGGAAAATAAGCTTTCGTCCGTCATTCCTGAATTATTGGTTAAGATATATGTAAAAAAAAAAAAAAAGCAATTAGAACTTAGAAGAATTAAATTAACTTTAAACTACTGTAATATAGGCTCAAATTGAAGATTGGCCAGCTCTTCAGTGGTTGTTTGAGTGTTTTGAATTTGTAGGTTAAAAAAAAGTGTATGTTTTATAAAGCACTGTTTACAATGGGCTGAAGTTCAGTGTGTTGAACATTGATTTACAGTGATAACATAGATGAATCTCCTAAATAAATAGCTATTGTGTATGTAAAAAGTAGATTAAACTATACTCTTTAGCTATTTATGAGATTGATGTCATCACCTTAAAAAAATGTTCAACATGTTCAAATGTAAATGTGTAGATGGATCATGTTTATTTCTCACCTCAGTGACTAAATGATGGTCTTTCTGTGTTTGCAGCTGAAATATTAGCTATTTCATAGGCATTAGAATGGGTAGAGGTTATTTGCTCAGGCTCTTCTTCAGTTTTCAAGAGTTCACTGCAAGACCATTATTTTGGAAAAAATGTAATACTACATAAACTTTATAATTCTAAATATGATATACTTTTTGTGGGTATGGCTATATTAAAGGTAATTAATAATCTTCTTCATTGAGATCTTGAACCTCCTCATCAAAGCTCACGCAGTCGCTCTTTGATGCCATGTCACATTGATTTTCTTCAGCCTCCTTACGAATAAACAGGATTTTTCTGTCTTTTTTACAAGGATGAAGTGGTTTCTGGTTATTTAAAAGCCACAACACATAACATTTTATAAACTTCTAATTCTGCTTTTCACTTGCAAAACCAAATCTAGGACCAATTCATTTACACCTCAAAGCATCTTTCATCGCAATAGTACTTCTTGTTATAATTGTTGTTGACGGCCTGGGAAGTTACCCAAATGCCCCGTGTCTTTTAAATGGACTTGTGTACACACTGCATCTAGACACATTTCACTTTGTGCTGGCCCTAAAATCCATGCAAATGTGTAAGCAATTTTGTTATTTATTAAAGAATAATATCAAATAAATAAAAAATGTAATAAATAAATAAATAAAATATTTATTCTAAATAAAGAATAAATAACAACCGTTCTGTCTTTTTTGTTTTTGAATAGTATTATTAGCATTAGTTTTAGTGTAGAAATTCAAGTCAACAGCGCGTTTGAAACAAAAGAAAATTAACTTACTAACTTGAGCACATTGTTCGTCTGAACTCATTCTTGTTAGGTAACTGCAACTTAATTTTCTTAATCTTCCTCTTAATCTAAGTAAATTTCACTAGTAGAAAAACAATGCACTCACATAACTTGTGTTGGAGAATTTCATACATGAGTCTATGTTGGAGAATTATATCTGTCTCATACATGAGTCCAAATGCATGATACAAACATTGAAGAAACTAGGCCTAGGATAAGGGAGGCCTACAACTAAGGGAGAAAGAGAAAACAAAGTATGATGGGAAACACAGGACATGTCAAAAGTGCATGTGAGGATAAGAGTCGTGTGAGGACAAGACAGAAAACTGGGTAAAAGGTAAAATAAGACTAAAGAGTGGAAAAGTACCCAAAAAAACATATGCAAAGTCATCATCAGAAAAGCACATGCGCCAGTATGGCCACCAATAGAAATTGGGCATTAATGCAGGTGTTTCTAATCGTGGTGAAGTGATAAGGAGGAGCAAAGAGAAAAAGATAACTATATGAATGCTAATTGGATACCAAAGTGGACAATAAATGACGTAAAATGAGGTATAAGACCTGAGTGTAAACCATTGTAGATCAGATGACTAGCTACCATCTCCTTTATTGAACTGCTCAATAAAGTTATTTCTCCTGAGACCTGAAAACTTTGACTCTGAAAGATTTCTTCTGAGACCTGAACCAGACTTTGAAGACTTGAACCAAAGATCAAGAATTGGCCACAACACTTGTAATGTCACACTCTTTTTCTAATTAAGAGAGGTGTTTATTTACTTAATTTTTCATCAATTTTAACAATATTTGTTCACTCTTCCTTCGATCAATCTGAGAAGTTGTCGAGGCTGTGTGTAAATCACACACTAAATTAAATTAGGTTTTGCAAATTACAATTTTACTGTAAAATGAAAATCCGAATAATTTGAATTCATTTTACAACATTTTTAACCCTTTCAAACCTGTTAAAGTGTTAAAGTAGCAATGAAACAGAAGAATAGATCTTTTCATCCATATTGTGAAATAAATCTAAAAAAAATATTTATTTCATTTTTATTTCTTTTTAAAAAAATCAGCCTAATTTAAGTAAAAGTACACACTGGTTTTAAAACAGATTTTTGAATAGTCTGACACAAAAGTTTACTTATTGATTTGATACAAAATCTTTGGTCAGAACTGATGTTATGTACATTTAATCAAAGACAAAATGTATGGCTTTAATCAGTATTTCAATCATTAGTATTTAATTACATTTGGGATTCGATAAGCAATGTCACCATCAACACTTTATACACAGAAGACCAGCTACAAACCATAAACTGAAAATTATACATTTTGCCAAAATAGCTTGAAGATGCAGATACTCAATTAAACCAAATGTAATTATGATGATGATTTAGAAAAAGATAAAATTACCACTATTCTCATCAGAGGACAGTTTAAGTAGCTTGAACTACTTAAAACAATGATTTCACACTTTTTTAACCTTTAGATTTTAATTACAAACTCTTGCAAAAACATTAATCTGAGAAAGTTTATCATACTGTATCATATGTTGGCAACAGACTCAAAGAAATGTGTAAGGACTATTTTGTAACACCCTTTTTCTTATTTAATTTATTAATTAAACAGGCCTCTCATCCTGGCCTTCTCTGCCTTTGACCAGTCAGCGAAGTGGTTGATACCAAGGCTGAATGTAAGACCGGCTCTGTTCATAGAGTGCACAAACCTGAGGAGGAAGAGGATGTTAAAGCTACAATATGTAAGATGTTTGTAATAAAATATCCAAAAATCACTTGGACAGTGTGATATATTTCCTGCAAATGTGTACTTACAATATCCTAAAAGTTCCCAAAGATTTTTAATTTCAGAGAAATTCCAGTTTTAAATAATGGCTCGTCCCTGACTCCCTGTTCACTTGTCGCCTATACCCGCGTTACCCTCGGTTTCCACTCGTACTGCCATAGTAACCATGGCGACAGACGTGCACAACTGCGTTACGTCTAGCGGCACGCTCACACTGTTGTTGTTTCGTTCAAACATAATGGACCATAGCAAGCAGACTTAGGGACAAAAGGAGAACTAAAACGAGGATCAGTGTCAGCGTGGTGTTTTCGAGATGCCGAGAGCTAGCGTCCGCGACAAACTTCGACTTGACAGAGACACGCAAATGTAGAGGTGAGCAAATGTACATAAAACTAATCAATGTTATAAAGCTCAACATGATGAAATGTTAGAATATGATCAGTATGTTATTCTAATGTTGATCTAGCTTACTGCTAGTCTCATACAGACAAACTAACACATAGAATAACTTTCAACACACTCAAATGCAGTTTAGTGTGATAGTGTAGAGCAAGTGAAACAGCGCTGCGTTACCTCACAAGTTTCATTCGTCTAATAAACTGACCTGTGTGAGTATTATTCAGCACTTGTGGGTAAGTTAGTTCGGTAGGATTAATTGTCCTTATTCCTTTATATCCGCGGGACTCGCGTGTGGCGCTGATATCTGTCTCTCATTAGCAATCGCGTCCTGCTTCATACCACAGTCATGTTAAAAACATCAATGTATTCACTCATCCATAAACATTATTAGATCCTTCAGCACGACGGCAAATTCCATGATTCCGCTTATGCGTCATCAACATACGCCTTTGTTATTGTAAGTGGTTAGCGACCCCTAGAGGCGAAAAAAATACATATTGTTGCTTTAAACAAAAAAAGCATATGCATCTTAAATCAGGCAAGTTCACAGATTGCTCACAGATTTGTTTTTCCTCACCGAAGAGTATGTACAAAGTAGCTTTCACGCTCCTCGTGCTCCTTCTCACTTTCATACTGACGTTCAAACTTCTCCTTAAAGGGGTCAAACAAACGGTGGGCGTGGCTAACAGGAGAGGTGTGGACATAGTCTTGAAGGGGGTTGGCCAATATTTGATGCTCCTCAGGAGGATCCGGAAACTTCTCATATGTCATATCTAGACACATTAAACCTCAGTGAGCATTTGATTAGATGGTCTGTAAGAGTAAAAGAGACGGACAAAGGCATGTCACTGAGTGTGTGTTCTCCAGTTACCTCCAGGTGGAGTGAAAATGTCGGACTCAGTTCGAGGACTGAAGTCACTGTAGTCAATCATGTATTTGTCATTGTGAGACTCCAAGAGAGTGTTGAAGCCCATCATCTCATAGCGGTACGGGACGGCTGAGGAATCATTTCCCTCTGGACGTTTGACCCACAGACGATATGTGTTCTTCTTATGATCAGCCTGTGTGACCTTTTTCCAGACCTCACACTGAACGCCTGCGCAATCCTCCATCTTCTCAAACTGCACAAAAAAACAAACAAACAAAAAAACATTTTATACACATTTCAGCCTAATTGTTGCATTGGTTTGCTCTAAAGAAGAAAGTCATTCAGGTTTGAAAGACATGAGGATGAGTAAATGATGACAGAATTTTTTTATTTTGGGTGAACTGTCCCTTTAAGAAGTACATACTTCAAAGCCCTGCAGATCAGGCAGTGCTGCCTGTGGATGTATTGGATCCTCCTTTGTACCATTAAGCTGGAAATATTTAATAGCTTGGATTTCAGTCCGAGTGGTAACTGGTGTGATCTGATAAATGGCACCATAATCAAAGTCGTTTCCAATCAGAAAAGTGCGCACTGTACCTGTGTAGAGAGCATCAATGAAGAGAGGCTGCATACGTAATCTATTTTGATTTTAACATTATGTGACTTTATCATGAGAAGATCACTGACTATTATGATAGTCGATGCGACTTCTGTTCCCCTCAAGGTCGTACCAAACTTCAAACGGTTCCTTTATCCCATCACCAGAATAAGGCAAAGTCAGCTCACCTACATATAAAAGGTACATGTAACATACTGAAAAAGAAGTGTCCTGTACTGGGATGTACTGTGTAATTAGGCAGAAATGCACCTTTGACATGATACATCTTTCCAAAATCAGGAACTGTTCTGCCACCAACTGGTGCGGCATCTGGGGATGAAAACACAGAGATCACACAATGCATTATATCAACTTTTCTATGGCTAAGAATAGAATAGAAATTATTGTATCGCATACTTGGCAGGTTGCATAGCAGGTTTAATGTTAAAACATTACAGGTAATGAAATCACGAGATCAACTCACATAGCCTACTGTATTAACGTTATGTCATGAGGGACCATTGGAGGCAGACAAATATTTATCGAGCTATGACAATTTTTATATCCTTGATTCTCGATTAGATCAATATCCCAAATAAATAGCTGACGAGTGAAAGGTTCAAAGATTCTCGTCGTGGCATGTTTATTATCGGAAATGTCCTACTTCCCACTTCGGAGGTCGTACACTGAAAAAAATTTGGAGTAGGATTTACTTGAAAAAAGCTAGGCAACTTTTTTCACTCAGAAAATGCTAGTAAATTTACAAAGATTTGCCAAGTAAAAACCTAAACATATTCATCAGTAGCTTTAATTAGAAATCTTTAAGTTAAATTTACTTGGAATATGGAATTAAGTAAACTTTACTTAACCTAGTTAAGTGAAAGTAACACAGAAAATAAGTAATTTTAACTTGGCTAGTAAAAGGTTGATTAATATCGATTTAGCTGAAATTTCCTTTGCATTACATTTCACTCAAACAATAATATTGAATTATACCAGTCATTTATAGTATGTGCTTTACTTAGATTATCTAAGTAATTTATACTACAGCATGTCAGATGTTAAGCATCATGTGAATGCAAAGACCTCAATACTTGGTAGACAATACACAATGACGGTAACATTTGATGGATCGTTTTTGTGTTTGAATGTGTCATTTTGAGCAGAAAATTTACTCGAAATGTCACAAAATGGCAAGTTACTAATCCTGACAACAAAAGCAATGATAAAACAGTGTAAATACAGCTGGAAACCAGTGAAAAATTAACCTCATTAATTATTCAAGGTCCAGTGCATGATGGGAACCCCAGTATCAGAAAAGCTGAGTAATTTTTACTTAATTTTATTGAGTTGATATTTACGCTTTCATTTCTACTCGCTTGAATTAAGTACTGATATGGAATTTACTTAATTTTTTTAATTCTTGCCTGAACTAACTTTTTCATGTAAATTACATTGTTTTTTTTCAATAGTATTTACTTCACCAAAAAATCATTTTTTACAGTGTAATAACGCCTATAAATACTAAACGCTAAACGCGTATTTAGTAAATATCTATTGGACTTTGAATAAAATGCAGCGTCCCTTTTTTTGCCAACCAAACCATCACTGCGACAGTTCCAGATTTCCATTAAATAAATGTTGTTTTCGCTGTATAAAATGCATACAACAAGCATCGGATGGTTATTTATATATGTAAATATGCAAGTGTAACTGTAAACAGAGGAGAAAGCAATGTAAATGACGTGGGTAAAAAACAAATAAAACTTAACCATCAGTCGTTCTCTCTTCCGCCATGATTGAAGTTTCCAGATGCAGTGACACCAAGACAGGAGGCTATATAAAGAGTGACCATAGGGAGAGTGACACACTCAGTATGGCAAGCCGTTTTAACTTTTATTCATTTCCAGGATATGAATTGTTGATATCAAGAATTACATTTTTGATATCAAGAATTACATTTTTGATATCAACAATTTACTTGTTGATATCAGCAATTGAATTCTTGATATCAAAAATGTAATTGTTGATATCAACAATTTAATTGTTATCTGTTATTATATTTTCACTAGTGAAATGTCACCATATGCTGCCATTCAAAATCAATTGTTGATATCAAGAATTGATTTCTTACTAGTAGAAATATCATTTTTAAAATCAATTATTACATTGTTACTAGTAAAAATGTGAATTACTGATATCAATAATTCAATTGTCACTAGTTGAAATGTCTATTCTTGATATCAACAATTGAATTGCTACTAGTAAAATTTTCATTTTTGATATCTGAAAATGTATTTCTGATATCAATATTATTTCAGATATCTAAAATGGCTTTCTTATAGTAACAATCACATTCATGATATCTGAAATTAACATTGTCACTAGTGAAAATTGAATTATTGATATCAAAAATGAACATTGTTACTAGTAGCAATTCAGTTGTTGATATCAAGAATAGACATTTCAACTAGTGACAGTTTAATTCTTGATATCAAAAATAAAGGTTTTTACTATAAGAATTGTATTTCTGATTTGTGAAATTGGAATTTCAACTAGTAAGAAATCAATTCTTGATATCAACAATGGATTTTGAATGGCAGCCTATGGTGACATTTCACTAGTGAAAATACAATTACGGATATCAAGAATTATAGTTTTTACTAGTTGAAATTAAATTGTAGATATCAAGAATTAGTATTTTAACTAGTGAAAATTAAATTGTGGATATCAAGAATTAGCATTGTTACTAGTGGAAATGTAATTTCTGATGTCAAAAATTGCCATTGTTATAGTAAAAATCTAATTCCTGATATCAATAACTTTCATTTTAACTAGTAAAAATTGAATTGTTGATATCAAGAATTAGTATCCTGGAAATGAATAAAAGTTCAAACGGCTTGCCATATTACATATTGGGAAAATAGCGTAAGCCTATCAGTCTTGACCGGCTGTTGATTTTTATCAACTAGCTTGTCAAATGTGTTTAAAGCATTACTGCATGTTAGGGCTGGGTGAAATGACACTACATATCATAGCGATGACATAAAGTTTGAATCGATGGAACTTTTTCTAAATCTTTTACATAGATTTGTGGGGTAAGCAAATTACTGGAACGTTGGAGTGGAAAAAGAAGCACTGATGAATGATGCACTACAAACATCTTCAGCTTTTAGTTTTATTGTACATAAAAAAATAATAAAAAAGGGCTAAATAGTGTCAAATGAATCTAAATTAATTCTAATTTTAAATTTTAGATACACTTTCTAATTTTAATAAACTTATAGAAACAAATAAACTTTACATAAAATAAACATAAAATTACTTAAAAAGCATTGAACTGTCTGCAAAAAAAAAAAGAAAAAAAAAAGAGTTTGAAATTCAGTTTATGCTGTGGAATCAAAACTGATATTGAGAATTGTGAAACCATGATATTGTTACTGTGAAGTAAAATTGAGATTTTGGTCATATCGATATTGCCCATACATATTCTTTGCTAGACAGCAGAAAAGGTTCCCACAGTTTTACATACTGTATGAATTTTTTAATAGTGTTCACCACAATAGACTACATTGTAACCAGAAATAAGTATATAAATGGCTGCTATTTTGCATAAGTTTATTTGTAATTGCCAGAAAGAAAGAAAGAAAGAAAGAAAGAAAGAAAGAAAGAAAGAAAGAAAGAAAGAAAGAAAGAAAGAAAGAAAGAGAGGGCAGAGATGTGGTTAGGAATGTAAAGTCAGTAGGCCTAAACCTACCATGTCTATACCTGCACTGGATGGCCATTTTCACATGTATTTTGTGTATTTTCAAAATACAAAATACTGTATTTGTATTTAAATACATTTCCATGTATTTATGCCCATCTCTGGAAATGGGAAGAAACTTTGCAGAAATGCTTGAAACATGAAGAGCTACTGCCACTGTGGAAAAATGTAGACCAATAAGTTTAACAAAGAAGCAAATAAATACAATTTTACATAATACACCTATATTACAACTATACAGAATGGCTCTCATTTTATTTTTTAATTCATCCTAATGTAAGCAAAAAAATAAACTGATTCTAACAGATTATTAT
This sequence comes from Abramis brama, assembly GCF_963993115.1. Lineage (NCBI taxonomy): Eukaryota > Metazoa > Chordata > Actinopteri > Cypriniformes > Leuciscidae > Abramis > Abramis brama. The sequence continues at coordinate 37,547,815 of NC_139974.1, forward strand.
TGAATAATCTGACAAAAAAGGACATACAATATCAGAACATGATTTGATATAGTATTTTTTTGAAAACTGATGCAATGCACATTTAATTAAAGAAAAAGGTGTTGTTTTAATCAGTAGTTAGTGTTTCACTACATTTGGGGTTTGACCAGCAATGAGCACTTTATAAACTGACCAGCTATAAATTATAAATTGAAAATGATTAATAATAATTACAAGAAAAGATGAAAATACCAAGTTAAGTTAGTTGAACTATTTGTTATTACAATGAATTCTCATTTTTCTCCCTCAGCTCTGCATGACAAACTCTTGCAAAAACATTATTGTATATGTTGGCAAAATACTTAAAGAAATGTGTGAGGACAAATCCACTATGCAAAATATGTTTGATTGTTTGCATTCCCTTTCTAGAACTTGCTCACCCCGCCCCTCTGTTCTGTGCGTACACCGTTTGTAACACGATAACCATAACGCGTTGTTCATTATAAATGTGGGATTATGAATCATATTGAGAACGTCATACATAGAAAACATGCCGTAATGTACCCTGAGTATAAACCTTAGCCGAATTCATCGTAAAGCGTGCTAGCGATTTGCAAAGATTAATATAAAGATTAATATAAAGGTTAATAAAACATTACACTCACTTCAGTTATTCTGGAGGTGCAGCAGGAACACGAATAGTATACTGACCTCGTTTGTAAAGCAGTCTGGTGTGTGAAATGATTCGTGCAAACATGAAAGCATTGTTGATCGTGGGGAATATTCCCTTTGAAAACAAACTCAGCCACTGCATCTTCAGTGGTTCGGATTTAGGAACATCAAAATGATGCTGTGTTCGTTATTACACCCAGAACACCACAATCGCCATTCTGCTCATAGACAGTGCTCCAGCGTATCAACAATGACCGCGCGGACTATGATTGACAGTTCGCTCACGAGCGAGGGCGGGTCTGAGTTGAAACGCTGCTGTCAATCAACAATCGTGGGAGGGGCGTCGATTTTGTGACGTCACAAAATCGAACGGCTTGATTTGAGATGTGGGAAAACATATAAGAAGATTTTTAAAAAAGTTATTTTGATTGAAATATCTTTGTCAGCAGACACAGCACACACAGTGCTAGAAGCAGCTATAATTATGAATATTAATTACTATAATTGATCTGCTGATAGACATTCATGAGGGATTACCATTGTCATTCTAAATGTTTTTAGCCATGACTATATTTACAATATAGCACACTCATACATTATTGCTTATTTAATCGATTATGTAAATAATAGATGTCTATTTTTACAATGTCATTTTACATCACTAAATATCTACTGTTTTTTTGTTTTTCCACACTGAAGAGTAGGCCTATGTACAAATTAGATCTTGCGCTTCCATACTGACATTTAATTTTAACATTTTTAACCCTTTCAAACCTTCAAAACCTCAAGCGTTAAAAGTAGCAATCAAACGGAAGCCGAAACAGATCTTTTCTTCCATATTGTGAAATAAATCCAAAAACTTGATTTATTTTATTTTTATATTCATTTTTATTTCTTTTTTTAAAAATCAGCCTAATTTAAGTAAAAGTACACACTGGTTTTAGAAAACACATTTTTGAATAGTCTGTCAAAAGTTTACTTATTGATTTGATACAAAATCTTTGGTCAGAATTGATGTTATGTACATTTAATCAAAGACAAAACTAATGGCTTTAATCAGTATTTCAATCATTAGTATTTAATTACATTTGGGATTCGATAAGCAATGTCACCATCAACACTTTATACACAGAAGACCAGCTACAAACCATAAACTGAAAATTATACATTTTGCCAAAATAGCTTGAAGATGCAGATACTCAATTAAACCAAATGTAATTATGATGATGATTTAGAAAAAGATAAAAATTACCACTATTCTCATCAGAGGACAGTTTAAGTTACTTGAATTACTTAAAACAATGATTTCAATTTTTTTTAACCTTTAGATTTTAATGACAAACTCTTGCAAAAACACTTAATCTGAGAAAGTTTATCATACTGTATCATATGTTGGCAACAGACTCAAAGAAATGTGTAAGGACTATTTTGTAACACCCTTTTTCTTATTTAATTTATTTTTCTAATCTGGAATTAATAAACCTCCTCTCATCCTGGCCATCTCTGCCTTTGACCGGTCAGCGAAGTGGTTGATACCGCTGCTGAATGTAAGACCGGCTCTGTTCATAGACTGCACAAACCTGAGGAGGAAGAGGATGTTAAAGCTACAATATGTAAGATTTTTGTAATAAAATATCCAAAAATCACTTGGACAGTGTGATATATTTCCTGCAAATGTGTACTTGCAATATCCTAAAAGTTCCCAAAGATTTTTAATTTCAGAGAAATTCCAGTTTTAAATAATGGCTCGTCCCTGACTCCCTGTTCACTTGTCGCCTATACCCGCGTTACCCTCGGTTTCCACTCGTACTGCCATAGTAACCATGGCGACAGACGTGCACAACTGCGTTACGTCTAGCGGCACGCTCACACTGTTGTTGTTTCATTCAAACATAATGGACCATAGCAAGCAGACTTAGGGACAAAAGGAGAACTAAAACGAGGATCAATATCAGCGTGGCGTTTTCGAGATGCCGAGAGCTAGCGTCCGCGACAAACTTCGACTTGACAGAGACGCGCAAATGTAGAGGTGAGCAAATGTACATAAAACTAATCAATGTTATAAATCTCAACATGATGAAATGTTCGAATATGATCAGTATGTTATTCTAATGTTGATCTAGCTTACTGCTAGTCTCATACAGACAAACTAACACACAGAATAACTTTCAACACACTCAAATGCAGTTTAGTGTGATAGTGTAGAGCAAGTGAAACAGCGCTGCGTTACCTCACAAGTTTCATTCGTCTAATAAACTGACCTGTGTGAGTATTATTCAGCACTTGTGGGTATAGTTCGGTAGGATTAATTGTCCTTATTCCTTTATATCCGCGGGACTCGCGTGTGGCGCTGATATCTGTCTCTCATTAGCAATCGCGTCCTGCTTCATACCACAGTCATGTTAAAAACATCAATGTATTCACTCATCCATAAACATTATTAGATCCTTCAGCACGACGGCAAATTCCATGATTCCGCTTATGCGTCATCAACATACGCCTTTGTTATTGTAAGAGGTTAGCGACCCCTTGAGGCGAAAAAAATACATGTTGCTTTAAACCAGAGGTCTTCAATCCTGCTCCTGGAGGGCCTCTGTCCTGCAGAGTTTAGTTCAAACCTGCTTCAGCACACCTGCCTTTGAATATTCAAGCGATTCTGAAGAGCTTGATGAGCTGATTCAGGTGTGTTTGATTAGGGTTGGAACTAAACTTTGCAGGACAGAGGTCCTCCAGGAGCAGGATTGAAGACCTCTGCTTTAAACAAAAAAGCATATGCATCTTAAATCAGACAAGTTCACAGATTTCTCACGGATTTGTTTTTCCTCACCGAAGAGTATGTACAAAGTAGCTCTCACGCTCCTCGTGCTCCTTCTCACTTTCATACTGACGTTCAAACTTCTCCTTAAAGGGGCCAAACAAACGGTGGGCGTGGCTAACAGGAGAGGTGTGGACATAGTCTTGAAGGGGGTTGGCCAATATTTGATGCTCCTCAGGAGGATCCGGAAACTTCTCATATGTCATATCTAGACACATAAAACCTCAGTGAGCATTTGATTAGATGGTCTGTAAGAGTAAAAGAGACGGACAAAGGCATGTCACTGAGTGTGTGTTCTCCAGTTACCTCCAGGTGGAGTGAAAATGTCGGACTCAGTTCGAGGACTGAAGTCACTGTAGTCAATCATGTATTTGTCATTGTGAGACTCCAAGAGAGTGTTGAAGCCCATCATCTCATAGCGGTACGGGACGGCTGGGGAATCATTTCCCTCTGGACGTGTGACCCACAGACGATATGTGTTCTTCTTATGACCAGCCTGTGTGACCTTTTTCCAGACCTCACACTGAACGCCTGCGCAATCCTCCATCTTCTCAAACTGCACAAAAAAAAACATTTTATACACATATCAGCCTAATTGTTGAATTAGTTTGCTCTAAAGAAGAAAGTCATTCAGGTTTGAAAGACATGAGGATGAGTAAATGATGACAGAATTTTTCAATTTTGGGTGAACTGTCCCTTTAAGAAGTACATACTTCAAAGCCCTGCAGATCAGGCAGTGCTGCCTGTGGACGTATTGGATCCTCCTTTGTACCATTAAGCTGGAAATATTTAATAGCTTGGATTTCAGTCCGAGTGGTAACTGGTGTGATCTGATAAATGGCACCATAATCAAAGTCGTTTCCAATCAGAAAAGTGCGCACTGTACCTGTGTAGAGAGCATCAATGAAGAGAAGCTGCATACATAATCTATTTTGATTTTAACATGTGACTCTATCATGAGAAGATCACTGACTATTATGATAGTCGATGCGACTTCTGTTTCCCTCAAGGTCGTACCAAACTTCAAACGGTTCCGTTAGCCCATCATCAGAATAAGGCAAAGTCAGCTCACCTACATAAAAAAGGTACATGTAACATACTGAAAAAGAAGTGTACTGGGATGTACTGTGTAATTAGGCAGAAATGCACCTTTGACATGATACATCTTTCCAAAATCAGGAACTGTTCTGCCACCAACTGGTGCGGCATCTGGGGATGAAAACACAGAGAGATCACACAATGCATTATATCAACTTTTCTATGGCTAAGAATAGAATAGAAATTATTTTATCGCATACTTGGCAGGTTGCATAGCAGGTTTAATGTTAAAACATTACAGGTAATGAAATCACGAGATCAACTAACGTTATGTCATGATGATGAGGGTCCATTGGAGGCAGACAAATATTTATGGAACTATGACAATTTTTATATCCTTGATTCTCGATTAGATCAATATCCCAAATAAATAGCTGACGAGTGAATACATAAACCTAGTTCATCAAATTTGTAGATGGATCAAAAGATTCTCGTCGTGGCATGTTTATTATCGGAAATTTCCTACTTCCCACTTCGGAAGTCGTAATAACGCGTATTTAGTATATATCTATTGGACTTTGAATAAAATGCAGCGTCCCTTTTTTTGGCAACCAAACCATCACTGCGACAGTTCCAGTCCATCAAATAAATGCTGTTTTCGCTGTATAAAATGCATACAACAAGCATCGGATGGTCATTTATATGCAATATGAATATGCAAGTCTGACTGTAAACAGAGGAGAAAGCAATGTAAATGACGTGGGTAAAACGAATAAAACTTTACCATCAGTCGTTCTCTCCTCCGTCATGATTGAAGTTTCCAGACACAGTGACACAACACAACCCACCAGAGCCCGTCACGCCCTTATAAGACATTCTCTGGACACACCCAGAAGTGAAACAGCGAGAATAATGTGCGAAATCACGAGTGAAATGAGATGGGCAGTATTTCAGATATATGACAGAGACATTCACTAGCTCAGCATTGGATCAGCGATTTTTTCTTTTCTTTTTTTTTTCTTTTTTTTTCATAAGGTGAGAATGTCATGATCAATTCTACTTGTTAGTGCATTATTCACTTCAGTTAACATGAAAGAAAGAGCACAGACAAGTGGGAAAATAGCGTAAGCCTGTCAGTCTTGACTTTTATCAATAGCTTGTCAAATGTGTTTAAAGCATTACTGCATGTTAGGGCTGGGTGAAATGACACTACATATCATAGCGATGATATAAAGTTTGAATTGATGGAACTTTTTCTAAATCGTTTACATAGATTTTGCATAGACCCTGTTTGTGGGGTAAGCAAATTTATCCGGAACGTTGGAGTGGAAAAAGAAGCACTGATGAATGATACACCACAAAAATCTTCACCTTTTAGTTTTATTGTACATTAAAAAAATAATAATAATAATCAAAAAGGGCTAAATAGTGTCAAATGAATCTAAATTAATTATAATTTAAAATTTTAGATTTTAATTTTAGACACTTTCTAATTTGAATAAAATTATAGAAACAAAAAAACTATAATTTTAAAGAAAGAAAGAAAGAAAGAGAGGGCAGAGATGTGGTTAGGAATGTAAAGTCAGTAGGCCTATGTACTGTGACCTATACCTGCACTGGATGGCCAATTGCACATGTATTTTGTGTATTTTCAAAATACAAAATACTGTATTTGTATTTAAATAAAAAAAAATTCCACACAGTATTTTGTATTTGTATTTTAAATACATTTCCATGTATTTATGGCCATCTCTGGAAATGGGAAGAAACTTTGCAGAAATGCTTGAAACATGAAGAGCTACTGCCACTGTGGAAAAATGTAGACCAAGTTTAATAAAGAAGCAAACAAATACAATTTTACATAATACGCCTATATTACAACTATACAGAATGGCTCTCATTTTATTTTTTAATTCATCCTAATGTAAGCAAAAAAAAAAAAAAACTGATTCTAACAGATTATTATTGAATAATCTGACCAAAAAAAGGACATACAATATCAGAACATGATTTTATATAGTAATTTTTTGAAAACTGATGCAATGCACATTTAATTAAAGAAAAAGGTGTTGTTTTAATCAGTAGTTAGTGTTTCACTACATTTGGGGTTTGACCAGCAATGAGCACTTTATAAACTGACCAGCTACAAATTATAAATTTAAAATGATTAATAATAATTACAAGAAAAGATGAAAATACCAAGTTAAGTTAGTTGAACTATTTGTTATTACAATGAATTCTCATTTTTCTCCCTCAGCTCTGCATGACAAACTCTTGCAAAAACACTATTGTATATGTTGGCAAAATACTTAAAGAAATGTGTGAGGATTGTTTTGTAACAAATCCACTACCTACATGCAAAATATGTTATGCAAAAATGCATGCAAAATATGTTTGATTGTTTGCATTCCCTTTCTAGAACTTTATAAAAAGAAGATTGATCTCATTTCTGTCCTGTACAGATTGCTACAGTATTTAGAGGTGAAATGGTAAGATAAGGATAGGCACTATGACATGTTTAAAACATGTTTGATATCCTCCAACTGGATGAAATCCTAGTCTGAAGCTAAAAATCTGTGAGTCTGTTGTGTACACAATGAAATCTGTCAATTCTGAGTGATTAAAATCTCCAGACTGGCTCCGACTTTTGGAAGTGTCAACTCAACTCGTCTAGACTGCAAATCAGGTAAAAAAATCGGAGCAAAAGCTGTGCAGTGTATTCCAGTCTTTACTCAAACTGTTTCGCAACCAATATGCATAAGTTGAACAAGTTCAGTCAGAGCAGAGCTGTAAGTTGGTTCTGATTGGCAGACTAGTGTCCACCCAGCTACTGGAGCTCTGAATCACTCTTGACCACACACTGATCTCTTCTTCGGTAGAATCCATCCAGCAAACTGACTGACCGTAACTCACTCCTGCAACACATAAACACACAGTCTTAAAGAGGAACTATTATGCCTTTTTACATTTTCAGCATTCTTTTTTTTTTTATTGTGCAATGTTGCGGTTTGAGCATGAAAAGGGAGTAATTCTCTATATCAGTGTCACTGTTTCTGAACTCCCTGAAACGCCTCCATTGTAGTCTTGAGTTTTCTTGGGAACAAACACGTCACAATATTCCTCATTTAAATAATTCCCGCCCATGGCATACGCTAAATAAAGGGGCGGGGCCTGGTTGAGTTAGTTAGTAGTTTGTTGAAACTGGCGGTTATGGTAAGGGGCGGGACATTTCCCAAAAACACTCGAAGCTGTTGACCAATCACAATACAATGATCCAGCCAACCAATCAGAGCACATTGCGCTTTTCAGAAGGAGGGGCTTCATGGAGACAGGAACTGAACAGGGGTGTGTTTCCCAAAAGCATTGTTAGCCGACTATGGTCGCAAGTTCCGTCGTTTTCAGCGTAGTTCAATGAGTCGGTGTTTACCAAAAGCAAAGTTCTAATGAACATTCGCAAACAGCATCGCAAAGTTGTGTTTGGAACGACAGCTCTCGACCTGTGGTTAGAAGCAGAGATTCTAGTTTGCATGACATGTGGACTTAATAAATCCTTGTCTTGAGCAAAATAAGCAAGCTGACATTCATTACAATCTGTATCGTTTATATAGAATACATACAAATGTCATTTACGTCTTTTAGTTTGTCAAGAGATTTAAAGCACCGTTTTTGAAGAGTGCGCATGTGCGAACGTGCTTTACGACGTAAGAACGAGCCCATGACTGAATCTGTAAATAAAGCAAAATAACTGAGAAAAATGAGAAATAGTCCTCAGATGCCATGTTTGTAATTTATAGCAAAATATCTAGCATTAATTCAGTCTCAAACAGATTCATTAAAGAAAGTTATTACTCCAAACACCTGCGTGAGATCATTAACCAACGTGGTTGAACGACCAATTTGCGACAGTACGGTTTCGGGAAACAGTCGTGACTAGCTAGTTGATTTCTTCAACGATGCATCATACTATGGTATTTAAGCAGCGAGTTACGTCGTTGTATGGGAAACGCACCCCTGAGCGTTACTGACAGCTGGGAAGAGAGGAGCTGCAACAATATAGGCCTAAAATATGTAAGATAAGGTGTTTTTTGAACATTCAACATGAAAACCTATTCTAACAGAGCCCAAAGACAAAATCAAGACTTTGTAAAAGGGCATTATAGGTCCTGTTTTTATTTTTATTGTCAAGTATGTTCAAATCCGTATTACCAGAGCCTGTGCTGAGTCGTACTCCACCCAGACAGTCAGAGTGATGTGGATTCCAGACTGTTATTTCAGCACATGCCTGAATGAGGTCACTGGACTGAAACCCGTCATAAACCATTGTGTGGTTGAACACTGGGCTGACAGAAGCTCGCACCAGTCGAGTCCGCTGGCCACTGATGCCGCTTTCATCTGGTAATACCACACTGGACAAACAGACCATACTCATGCACTCATACATAATAAACAAATAAATAAAATGACCCAGTCTGTCATGAACGTGCACACACACCTTTTCACATATGTGTTGGGTGCACCACGTTTTGTGGGAAGTAGACCAACAATCTCTCTCAACCATATATGGAGCTCACCAGTCAGTGGATGGCCATTTCCTACAGTCACAGAACACACAAAACAAGATATTGACATGAAGGGGTTTTAAACACGCTGTACCTGAACAGACCACAGGGGGGCAACACTGTCCCAGGACCAATCAGTAATGAGACCAGAGGGATCCAATCTCAGCAGGGTTTACCAAACAAGGGGTTTGTGAGTGGATGAAAAGCTAATAATTAAATTATAATATTTAAAATAAAGAAAGAGGGCTGCACAAGTAATAATAAAAAAAAAAACGTGGTTATAAACCTGTTGTCAACTAAACAGCAAAAACTATTTTACGCCAAAATAAAAGCTTGAGGGTTTGAATAATTTAAGACATTAGTATTGCAGTGTAAAATTAAATTATTTTTTAATGATCAAATATTATTATTTTTATTTATTTAGAGTGCAATTGTATTATTACAATGGTAATATATTTCTGGCTAATTAGTTAAAAGTAATAACAATAATCATGTAAAAATATGATATAAATAATAATCACAAAATAAGTTTCTGTCGAAATTAAAAAATGTATAATTAAAATACTTTATTTTATTTGTTAACCTGCATGACACGTGACCATTATCCAATATCAGAGAGCCTTGTTAAGTAATTGAAATATTAAAATAAAGGGTGTACCTCAATAAAATATTTTATATCAAATGGATTCTGCTGACCAAAAAAGTTTGGGAATCCCTGCTCTACTGTATCGCCTTTTACTGAAGGGACAGTGGACCCACCCATGAAAAACTGGTAATGGGTCACATGACGTTTAGCAATGGCCCTGCATATAAATGTGGATATAAAGGTTTTAAACATGAAGCATCTGCTCACACTCACCCTCTGAACCCGGAGGTACAAACTTAATTGAGAACAGAATGGTTCCTCTGCTGATGATGGCATCTGGACTTAACTGAACCTACATCAAGAGAAGGAGTCCTAAATGAGAGACTGACTATCACAGGTTTATTTCATTACACATATCAGACTATGACTGCATCCGAAATCACATACTTCCCAACTATATAGTAGGCGAAAAAGAGTATGTAACAAAAGTAGCATGTCTGAATTCACAGTACTCATAAAAGTCGTCAAAAATGTACCTGGATGAACTACTACTTCCGCGAGATTCTGAAGTGTGCATTCAATGGACACTTTACTATACCATGAGGCCTCGGGAGAGGATTTGTGAACAGTGAACATAACTGACGCTGGTAGGTCACGTGACAATGACAACATGGAGAATGTTCACTATCGTGAAGTAATTACTTATTCAAAATTTGATGGCTTTCCTGGAGCTCAAACAGTAGAGCGTTGACGCTTGCAACGCCAAGGTCATGGGTTCGATTCCCAGGGAAAGCAAGAACTGATAAGAAATGCAATGCAAGTTGCTTTGGATAAAAGTGTCTGCCAAATGCATGACTGTAAAATAAATGTACATGTAAAAATAACTCTCTACTCATGAGCGTATGTGATTTGGGATGCAGACTATCTCTGAATCTGGCTCACTCTTGGCTGGAGGTTGTGCCAGGTTGGTTGGCTCTGGCTCCAGTCCCACAGACCCAGCCTCACCTCCACCTCCCCCAGGAACAGGTTTCTCCTCATTCTCTCCAAGTGCCAGACTGACAGACTCAACACACGAGCCTGGAGGTCCAGTCTGCGCACTTTGTACTGGTACAGGCAACATTTTATAGTTGAGTGGGGAAAGAAATAGTACTGCAAGTTCAGTAATGTATTTTAAATTCATAGGAGTAATTTGAAAAATAATAATCTATGAAAGAGAACTGACTTTCATGGTTTCATTATAGACTGGATTTAATGTTTTTCTCTTCATTGCAGTTTTCTTCTTACTGCGGGATGTGTTGTCGGGGAGAAGGTAAACTTTAACGTATCTGTGTGTGAGAGAAAGACGGAAACCATCCATTATATACGTTCAAATAAAGTTTGGGGTCAGTACGTTTTTTTTTTTTTTTTAAGAAATTAATATGGTAACATTTACGTTAAGCATTTATGTATAATGCATTATATCTTTTCATAAATAATTGTAACCAAAGTTAAAATGCAAATCCTTGTTAAATCTGAAATCGGTTGTTTGTCCTGTGTTTGAATGCATTATACTTTGTAACAATAAATAGATAAGTATTATAATGTATTATAATGGTTACAATTATTCCTGAGACCATATGATGCATTATAAGGTGCATTACAAGGCATAATTAATGCACTTGTAAAACTTTTATAATGCATTATATATATAAAGGCTTTAAGTAAAGTGTTACCATTAATACTTTTATTCAGCAACGATGCATTGAATTGATCAAAAGTGGCAGTAAAGACATAATTAATGTTTCAAATAAACACTGTTCTTTTGACCTTTGTGTTCATCAAAGAATCCTGAAAAAATGCATCACAGTTTCCACTGTTTACAACATTGATAATAATCAGAAATGTTTCTTAAGCAGCAAATCGTCATATTAGAATGATTTCTGAAGGATCATGTGACATTGAAGAATGGAGAAATGATGCTGAAAATTCAGCTTTGATCACAGGAATAAATTACATTTTACATTATATTCTAACAGCCTTTTAATATTGTAATAATATTTCACAATATTACTGTTTCTTCTTTATTTTTGATCAACCCTGGTGAGCATAAGAGACAAAAATATTAAAATAAATAAATTAGTGCTGTCAAACGATTAAAATATTTAATCCCGATTAATCGCATTAATGTCATAGTTAACTCGCAATTAATCGTAATTAATCGCACATTTTTATCTATTCTAAATGTCCCTTGATTTCTTTTTGTCCCATTATTTTTTCTCATTTTAATGCTCTTATAGTGCTATGCATAAGTTTAGACACCCATGCTAAAGTTGACTAAAAAGAGGAATAAAAAATCATCTTTTGGAAATTGAACTTAATGCCTTAATTAAAAAAATTAGGAAAAATCCAACCTTTAAGGACACCAATTTTCTTTGTGAATGAATAATGTATCATAAATGTTCTTCCTTAAAATACAGGGTGCATAAGTTTGGACACCCCTATGTTAAATTCCCATAGAGGCAGGCAGATTTTTATTTTTAAAGGCCAGTTACTTCATGGATCCAGGATACTATGCATCCTGATAAAGTTCCCTTGGCCTTTGGAATTAAAATAGCCCCACATCATCACATAGCCTTCACCATACCTAGAGATTGGCATGGGGTACTTTCCATAAGATCATCTCTCAATGCAAATCAAACCAGCTATTAGGCTAACTGAAATAAAACCATGCCAATCTCTAGGTATGGTGAAGGCTGTTTGATGATGTGGGGCTATTTTAATTCCAAAGGCCAAGGGAACTTTATATTCTTACTTTTAATTTAAAAATAAAAATCTGCCTGCCTCTATGGGAATTTAACATAGGGGTGTCCAGACTTATGCACCCTGTATTTTAAGGAAGAACATTTATTTATTTACGATACATTATTCATTCACAAAGAAAATTGGTGTCCTTAAAAGTTGGATTTTTCCTAATTTTTTTAAATTAAGGCATTAAGTTCAATTTCCAAAATATGATTTTTTATTCCTCTTTTTAGTCAACTTTAGCATGGGTGTCTAAACTTATGCATAGCACTGTATCAACATGGAAAAGTGGATCGGCTTGCTTTGTGCAAATGTTTTTTTATTGAAAACAACATTGGCATATACTGTAGTGTACAATTTCACACTAACATTCACACTTGGAGCAAATAATCGCATCAGAGAATGTGTGCTTGGCCATCAAGTGGTATTTCAGACTGGACGTGCTGCGATGATCGCTCAGTTCACAACGACAAAACACACAGATCACTTTAGTCTTGTCAAGGGAACCATTTGGCAACTTTTTAAAAGTAAACTTTCCATTCAGAATCTTATTGGCATCCATTTCGGCGTCTCGCGCTCGCCATCCACTCAAAACGTAACGTTAGCCTTCTACTCTTTGGCCGGCTAGCAAGCCCAAACAAGTGTGTGAGGCGTGCCTGTTGTTTTGTTTCCAGTCTAGCTAGATCCAGTGTGGTGTTGTAGTTTTTCTAACGTTACTAGTTGCAACAGCATGTGAAAAAAACTACAAAGTTTGCTAGGCCAAAAAGAACGTTAAAGGGATAGTTCACCCAAAAATGAAAATTCTACCCTCAAGTTGTTTCAAACCTGTATGAATTTCTTTTTTCTGCTGAACACAAAAGAAGATATTTTGAAAAATGTCGGTAACCTAACGGTTGATGGACCCCATTGACGTCCATAGTATTTTTTTTTCCTACTATGGAAGTCAATGGGGTCCATCAACTGTTTGGTTACCGACATTTTTCAAAATATCTTCTTTTGTGTTCAGCAGAAAAAAGAAATTCATACAGGTTTGAAACAACTTGAGGGTGAGTAAATGATGACAGAATTTTCATTTTTGGGCGAACTATCCCTTTAATCTCGCAATAAAAAATTTTACGCCGTTAATAACGCGTTTAACTGACAGCAGTAAAATAAATAAATAAATAAATGAAATAAATACTGAAAGTATGACTGAATGAAAATGACCATGGCCATTGTACACTTACGGGTCCGATCGATTTTTGCGGGCCGATGCAAGGTCTTGGCAGGATATAATGTGCACGTGAAGCTCCTCCTTCTTGATGTCATACTGCAGCGAGAACTGGATCCGCCCTGATACTACAACATCCCCGAAATCCCCCACACTGTACAGGCTCATCAAACTGCCATTCATCTACTCACACAGAAACTGCACTGTTTACACCTGCACAGCTTCTGTTGCTCTGCAGACCATCATGTGTTGTGTTCGAGAGAGAGTGTGTCTTACCATATGATGAGAGGTCAAGCTGCTAACTGAGCCAAACCTAGTGTAGTCTAGTTCAGTGCTGCCAGAGTCAATGTCCCCCTCTGAGTCCATCTACAGAGACACACAGATACATAATACAACAGCTTCTCACACATGTGTGTATCTGTACGACAGGCCTAGCTGAACAGACCTGCAGAGATGGTGGTGCACTTGGCAAAACTCTCCTTTCTTTGTCTGCTGACTCTCCCAAACTCCCTGAGGCACGAGGGAAAGAGAACGTGAGCAGAGTGGAGCGTTGAGGCATTTATAAATGCATCATATGATTTGACTTTTACCTTCGAGACCATTTCCTACTGCTGCGCTCTTCTGTTCAAAGCAAGAACATTATGTGAAACCTCTCATATTTCACACGCATAGATAATATAATCTTAAATGTAAAATTACCTTTGTGATGTGTCTTGTCCTGGATTGTGGTTCAGGCGTTGCCTTAGGAATGAGGCTATAAAGGATATACCACAATATAAGACAGTGGATCATAATTAAACTAATAACTGAAGATTAGTTCACACCCTTGAATCTGTCACACTTTGTTCGAGTTTAAAACACATTTAATATTCTGCAATATCGATTTGACTGCACTGATACTGAAAAGAAAACCTGATGCTATTGATAATGACACCGATGTTTCATGCAGAGCTGCTATATAGATAATTCGACCGTGTTTCATAATTGACGGATTTTGCAACATTGACAGTTATTTAACGGAATTGAATCATTATTAATGAATAACGACACTATTGTCTTTTTTAAAGCTGCTTTACAGCCAAATTCAAATTTGAATATTTGATGAAGTTTGCATCATTGATAGTTATTTTCCTGTTATCTCTGTAAAGCTGCGCTACAGTTAATTATGACTTGACTTAAATACAAGTGATCTTATCTGCACAGAAAATATTTGCATTCAATATTTCTGATTTCAAACATATTATTGAATCATCATTTGCATGTTAACATGTTCATACACAAGCTATATTAAGTTAGTGAATAAGGCCCAATGAGATATGATCAAGTACACTGCATTTAATGGGTTTCCATGTACTCTTCCATGTTTTCTTTAGTGTGTAATGTTGCTGTTTAAGCATGAAAAAACTCTGCAAAGTTACAAAGTCACTCAAAGTGTTATTCTCTATATCAGTGTCTGTTTCTGAACTCCCTGAAACGCCTCCAGTGTAGTCTTGAGTTATGAACACGTCACAATATTCATAATTTAAATAATTCCTGCCCAAGGCATACGCCAGGGATAGGCAACTCCGGTCCTGGAGGGCCACTGTCCTGCAGAGTTTAGCTCCAACCCTAATTAAACACACCTGAACAAGGCAATCAGTGTTTTCAGGATTACTAGATAGATACAGGCAGGTGAGTTTTTATCAGGGCTGAAGCTAAACTCTGCAGGACAGTGGCCCTCCAGGACCGGAGTTGCCTATCCCTGGCATACGCTAAATAAAGGGGCGGGGACTGGTTGAGTTAGTTAGTGGTGTGTTGAAACTGGCGGTTATGGTAAGGTGCGGGGCATTTCCCAAACAAGCTCGAAGCGGTTGACCAATCACAACACACTGATCCAGCCGACCAATCAGAGCACTTTGTGCTTTTCAGAAGGCGGGGCTTCATAGAGACAGGAACTAAACAGAGCGTTACTGACAGACTGGGAAGAGAGGAGCTGCAACAATGTCAAATATGTGAAAAATAATGTGTTTTTTGAACATTGAAGCATGAAAACCTATTCAAGTAGAGCTTAAAAACAAAATCCTGACTTTGTAAAATGGCATAATATGGCCTCTTTAATATACAGACTGTTTAGATGCATTTATTTTACTCAGTCCAAAGTTAAGGAAGAGAGATGACACCAAAAGTTGCACCAACCTTTCTCCATCTTTTTCTCTTTCCTTCTCTTCCTGGTCCTTGTCATCCTCTCTTACACTTATATGTTCCAGCAATTCTCTCTCTGTACTCTTTTCTTCCTCTCGCTGCTCATGTAATTGAGAAGAGTCATTACTTTTTTCTTCATCAAATATTGCCATCAAAGGTGTATCTAGTAAAAAAAAAAGAATATTGTAATGTCAACACATGTATATGCACACAAATACTACTCTAGTCTACAGGGATGAGTAGGAGATCATGTGACCTTTTTCACGTCGCTTACGACGTATGGAGGCATGCACAACATCAGCTCCTCCCTTCTGATATCTCTTAGCGCGCTCTTCATGAAACCACTCTCCCGAGAGAGAGCGCAGATGGACAGGGTCTGACACCGTCTGCTGAAGCTTACTGAAAACACAAATATATTTTATTGCTCCTATGACTTATGTGAACCAAATAAGTCCAGTATTGTACACAGACTGACCGTATTCTCCCTTCCTCTTTGCTGCGTAGTTCAGCATCTCTCAGCAGAACATTGAGAATTACAGTTTGCTCCACCTCAGTCAGGTGACAGAGATCTAGTTTAGGTTCCCCTTCCATTTCAGGCACACTTCACACCTGGTTATTAAGATGATTTAGATTAGATTTATGAGAACCCACACCTAAGAGTTGCAGATGGAAATGTGGGAACTGAACGAGTTGAATGCACAAATGAGAGAATACAAATTTAAGAAAACAATTTAAAAAAACAATAAAGGTTATTGTATCAGAAAAGCAATTTTCAATTGCAAGACACTTTAAAATTAATTTAAGAATGAAATCAAATTCAAATTAATTTTCAATTTCCAACCTGCGTTAATGTGTATTCATGTCCTCCAGATGCAATAAAGGGACTTCAAATTCCCTAAAACAAGAAGAAGAAAAAAACATAATAGCCCACTAATGCTCTTTGATACGTTGTTTTTAATGCCACAAGGATATGCTTTTTGTTTGTATGGTTTTTTTTTATTTACTTTATTTAATAAATTGATTTTATTTTCTTATACACTATATATACACTTTCGAAATATACACTTTTTTTACAGCCCAAAATGTCATCTTTATATGTTTGCTTAAATATTAGCCTATACTATAACCCCCTAAATCCTTCCGTAGCAATCAATAATAATAAACCAAATAAAAATTTGCTTTCCACACTACTAAATTCACAAGTGTACATATTAAACTCCTAAGCAACAAGAGTTTATATGTGTAAAAATGTGTATAATATATAATATTTCATTAAATTCCTATTTGATTTTGTAACTGATATACAAAGAATTCTGCATTTCCCTGCTTTGTCCCAAGCTAAATTGACAAATAAAGAGATTAAAATCATTTCCAATATAAGTATCTGATACAAAGCGATGCTTGAATCGCGCACGCGCATAACAAACAGCGACAAACAAGGCAAAAGTAAACAAATTGCTTACCACTGCACTGAGGCCAAGTGTTTATCTACTTCCACATAACACAAGCATAAACTATTATAATGCACTTTAGGTCAAGCTGCTAAAGACTTTCGGTTAGTTAAATGTTTAACAAACGAGGATAAATTAACAGATGGAGTCGCACCTGTCAAACTCTCTCACTTGCACCCAACTCAAACGTGAAAAAGAACGAGAAGAAGCAACTAATGTTTACAACTAAATGTAAAATCTGTACCTCATCTAATGTCCTCTGGGTATTTCATTGTCCTCTGGGCATTTCATTGTCGCGGGTTTTTCTTTGCCTAGTTTAGCTGTCGGTAGTTTCTAAACACACACTCGTTTGTATCTGGTTTGGCAGGACTGGCACTCACACACACACACCCGCCCTCGGGCACAGAGCAAAATACGAACCGGATTCTCACACATCACCGAGTATGCACTCATTTTACTAATCACTTCACGTTCACGCAGCATGTTATGTATGTCTCTCTCTCTCTCTCTCTCTCTCTCTCTCTCTCTCTCTCACACACACACACACACACACACACACACTCTCTCTCTCTCTCTCTCTCTCTCTCTCTCTCTCTCTTAGGTTGTCTAAGTGTTGGTAATGCAAGTAATGCATTACTATATTATGTTACTCTCCTTAAAAAAGTAACTAATTGCATTAGTTACTTTTTATGAAAAGTAATGCGTTACGCTACTTTTGCGTTACTTTTTTCTCACCTGGGTTTGGCATGCTTGTTTGTTTTTTAACTCTTTCCCTGCCAGCGTTCCCTTTTATCATTTTCTCAAATCTTTTATGGCCCCCAGAATATTTTGTTGCATGAATATCTGAATATATCTGCAATATATCAAAAGAAAGAAGAGATCTCGGCTTAAAAAAAACAAAAACATTTTATTCTGGATTCATGCATGAATATGGGTAAGTTTAATTAAAAAAAGCAACATTTTGAATATTTCTGAATGGATTCAGAACGATGATCAAAACATAGATGTTGGTTTATATACTGTTTAATGTTTGATGTTTCAGAAGATATGTGATAGCGCCCCCTACCATATAACAGTGAAAACATGGATTGCCGGAAATTGACATCATTGAGGAAAGAGATTAAAAAAATAAGTTCTATTTTTGGCAAATGTAAAGGCCCTTGCCCTTTCACACCAAAAGTGAAATAAATAAGCCTCAGCCTGAAGGAAGTGCAAACCTTTCATCAGTGCTGCCATAACCATGGGGACAGAAGAATAGTCAATGATTGGGAGAACAAAGTAACTTGCACAACTTATTTGAAAAAGTAACTGATATTTTCCTGTAAATTTAAATGTAATGGGTTACTTTACTAGTTACTTGAAAAAAGTAATCTGATTACATACCTTGCATTACATGTAATGCGTTACCTCAACACTGGTTACTGTGCTAATAGCAGTAAAAAGCCTGGCTGTAGTGACTTTTGTCTGGTATTTATGGAAGTGATTCCTCAATTTGGGGCACATTGGACTACTTGAAATCAATGTTCAACTAGAGTTTTGTTTAATGTGTGACGTGTGGAATGTATGTGATGATGTGATGGTAATGACATTTTGGAGAAAAATCTGTACACGACTAGGACTTTCTAACACATCAAGTTATAGCTAGCAGTTAATTAACTTTAAGCTGATAAAATATCAAGAAATGGTTTGGTTCTGAATTAAGAAAGCTTAGCAAGGAGGGTTTTCTAAATGCTTGACATGAAAATTAAAATGTTTCCGGACACTTTAGTAATGCTTTTTCCTTTTTTTTTCATTCTTGGGGACAGAAAAGGTCCATTTGTTTTCACGTTGTACTCATGTCTGTTTCTGTCAGTTCCGGTTTGGAGTCTCTATCTGCCCACACCTACTAAACACACACTGACACACGTTCAGAGGATTACAAAAACACCGGGCAGACGCAGACACTTAGACGCTCATGTTATTCTCAGGCATTGTTCATTGAGTCGTGTAGCGACTGTTTTAGTGCTATTTCTATTTGCTAAGGCTGAAGGAACATTATCAGGAACATATCAGAATCAACCATGAAGAAAACATTCAAAGTTCAAAAGCTTGCAAATATTATGCCTCGGATAACACACATATTGCATTTTAACATGTCAGTCCACAAGCTAAAACCCTAAATTATGTAACAAATGTTATTTTGAAGCTGCTCACCTTTTACCTGACTTCTGCTGGTCACTTATGAAAAGCAATATTTCTCAAGCTGTAATAAAATAGTAATTTAAGTAACATTTTGGGGGTTGGAATGTGTTTATTAAAGGGATTTTTTTTACAAAGCAATGTTTTGCACAATTGTATCACTCAAGACTCTTACAAACATTCAAAGACATGTACAAAAATCATATATAAACACAATTATGCACACTCATACATGCACACACCTCTCAAACAAACATCTTAAGTCATCAACAGTGACACTTCACTGGCAAATCCAGTCTCTTTATAACCCACCCACTTATTATAATATTAAACCACACAACCAATCACAACCCTGTATCCCTGAGTCCAGACTCATAACTCATCATGAGTGACTTCATCTGCCTTGAGTTTAAACTCATCCTCTGTGATTCGTCCATCCTTGTTGCGGTCCTGGTTATCGTACATGTTCTCTATGATGCGTTTCGTTTCAAAACCTGGCGCAAGACGACCTTTGCCCTCTTCTACCTGCAGGAGGATGTAATCTGAAAACTGTATGGAAGGGACAGACAATGATGAAATTAACTTAATTAACATTTTGCAGATGTATTGGTGACACACAGCCAAACACACAGTCAGAAGCTGTATACCTCAGTGGAGTCCACTTGAGCGTCTTTGTTCTTGTCCATCTCACTGAAAAGATCAGGAGAGACTTCGTTGTTCCACACAAACATGTAGCCGTCAGGAAGACCCTCCTCCATGTCCACCATCTCAACATCAAACACCAGTACAGCACTGCCAGGGACCTCTCCATCTGAGCAAAGAAATGGTACTTAAAATCACTATGAAATCAAAATTGACAATTCTTGTTTTTTTTATGGAATATTGCAGTGATTTATCCGTGCACATCATTAATTCAAGTGTGCTCATAATCTTTAATCGAAATAACTTCCCCTCCCTCTTGCAGCATCTCTTCTCTGATGATGGAGCGATTGCAGGGCAACCTGTCACTCACATGAGATCGACCAATAGCAACCCACAACCATCCAATCAATTCCCCATGTACAAAATCAAGCCCCGCCCTACATTTGTTCTTCACTTGGATCACAATGGGGAAGAAAAGACTAACGCATTTTCCATTTCACACCATCTTTAATATTCTATATTTAATATTCTGGGAAATATACAGGTTTGAACTGTGTTTCTACACGTTGGTATAGAGTTGCAGTTTTTAGGGACCCCATGTGTATCCCTCTCATCATTACATAATTAAAAAACATTAAAATAACATTAGTTGACTCACTAAATGACAGCTAATGCTTTTTTGATATCAGCACATAAATCGTTGTTTAGCTGAGTAGGTTTGTAAGAGTAATGTACTTTGCTGGTGTCTGTTGGCTCCCTCTGGTGGGTCCATCACAAATTGCAATAAAAAAATCACGAAGCCAAAGCATTGTCCGATTCTTAAGTAAATGATTCTTAAGAGTCGGTTCTTTTTAGTGAATAAAATACATTCGGCTGCATCCTAAATCACATACTTCCCTACTATATTGTAGGCAAAAAACAGTGTGTGACAAAAGAAGTATGTTTGAATTCACAGCACTCATAAAAAAGTACCCGAATGACCTACTACTTCCGGCGAGATTCTGAAGTGTGCATATGATGGACATTTTACTATCCCATGAGGCCACGAGAGAGGATTTGTGAATGACAGAGAAGTGACGCAAGGTAGGTCACATGATAATGACAACATGATGAATGTAGTATGTCCTGATTACATTCATACTACACAGATTCATACTATATAGAACATACTTTTTAGCAGTCATGAAGTAACTACTTATTCAAAATAAGTACAAGAGAATATATGATTTCAGACGCAGCCCATGTAGTCCAATTCACAAAGAAATTACTCTTATGAGTTTTAATGAATCGTTCAAAAAGCTTCACAAATCTACTAATAACGGTATCAGTCGGGAGAGTCCTTCACTGAGTGAATTCAGAACTCAGAATGACCTTAGTGGAAATAATAATAATATAAATGTGTGTCTTACCAACTCCCCTCTCTCCATAGGCAAGGTGAGGTGGAATGACTAGGTTGCGCTTCTCTCCAACACACATTCCTGTTAGCCCTTGTTCCATGCCTAAAACCACCTGTCCGGACCCCAGAACCACATCATACGTCTTGCCAAAGGTGTGCCTGAATAAACACACAGACACAGAGGAAAACATCAGTTTAGATAAAAACATTAATCAAATAAAATACTTGTAATGTCAACTTCAAAAAACAAATTGCAATTGCAACGCACGTGGAGCTGATGTTGGTGCCGTCCATGAGAGTGGCGTTGTAGTGGTATTTGACAAAATCGCCACGTTTTGCAATGTAGGTGCAATTCTCTGGCTTCACACTGGTGATCACAACTGTATCAGATGGGTTGTGGAAATCAATAATGTGGACATCAAACACCAGCACAGCTGAGCCGGGGATCTTAGTTCCTGTAGGAGGAAATTGAAGAGATTCATGCAAAGGTAAATGTGTGTTGTTGTTTTTAACCTTATTATGCTATTTTAAAGGTTCTTGGTTTTGTTTTGGAGGTCTCCAACACAGTAGGTTTACAAAAAACACTTTAATTTTCTCATACTATGCATTGCAGCATCAGCTCTTTTCTCACAGTGTCTGAAACGGTTCGATAAAGGATTCGGTCTCTCTAAACCCCGGCTTTCCGAGAGCCTGCTCTGCTCTGATTGGTCAGATGGCCCAGTCTGTTGTGATTGGTCGACCGCTTAAAGTGGATGTTGGAAACGAAACACCATTACCATATCTGAATTTCCGCTCTTCCTCAGCACTTGACACACAGTGATACGAACAGTAACAATGGCGTCGGTTTTACTGTATCAATTCGAGTCCAACTCCTTTGGATGAAATGCATTAAAGTGTATTTGCTTTTACAGCGCAGAAAACTGTCTTCTGGACATGTGGACAACAGTAACTCCATTTATCAAGCACTTTGATCTTTGAAACTTTTGCAGACCTGTTACATTCACAAAAAGCTATATTACACACTGCATGAAAGGTAATATCCGAAACCATAAAAAGTCAGATCAACACACACCTGTGCCCTCTTCTCCATACCCCAGGTGTGGTGGGATAACAACCCTCCTGCGCTCTCCAACACACACACCCAGGAGTCCTTGGTCCATCCCTGCGATCACATAGCCTTTACCGATGTAAGTGTCATATGTGCGATTCCTTGAGTAACTGAAACATAAACACAACTGTAAGCATAAGTGCACTGTATATCACTTTTAAATGAAAGTATCTAGGGTTTTTACCTGGAGTCAAAGAATGTGCCGTCCAGCAGGGATCCGTTATAATGATACCGCATGAAGTCTCCAGTTTGACTCTTGCGTGGACAAGGATCTGGAAGGTGTTCCACCTGTACTGTGATTTCATCTTTGGGGTTATGAAGGTCCAGCAGAACCACATCAAACACCAGAGAGGCTTGAGCGGGGATGTCACTTCCTGTGAGAGGAGATAACGATGCTGTAATGCTAATTTTGCATGGACAAAAACTGTTAGTATATATTACTAATAAAATGACTCTCACCATCCCCATTCTCTCCATAGCCAAGGAAAGGTGGAATGGTGATGATGCGTTTTTCTCCCACACACATTCCCAAAAGCCCCTGGTCCATTCCCGCAATGAGCCAGCCAATCCCCACGTAAGTGTCATAGGTGCGCATACGCGTGTGACTGCAAATGAAAGAATCAGAATTACTCATCAGGAAAAAAATTACATAAATCTTTATTTTTATATTCTTGAAATGTATTACATAAAATAAGCAATAATTAGAATTAGGATGAAAATGGTTTTAACCTGTTTATGTCCAAAAAAAAAATATATATATTTTTAATTTTTGGACATCTAAAATTATATATTTATAATTATAAATTATATTATATTTATTTAAAATTTTAATATATTCACATATTTAACATATATTTAATTTATTTACATTTGTGCATTATACAACAGTTCTTGTCCTCAAATCTGATTGGTCAAGCAACGGTCCAAGAGTGCTATTATATATTGCTTTTGTGTGTTTTGAAGAAGGGGTTTTCTATATGTTATGATGCCACAGACCCACAAATATGATCATATGTTCATACAAGGGACCCCCATCCTAAAATTTAAAAGGCAGCTATATAGTTTCATGTATAAAGACCCAATTTATACTGAATAAAATAATATTATAAGTGTAAAATATTATTTGGAAAATATTTTAAAAATTTGTCTTACATATTTTTTTTCTACTCACCGTAGTACTGTACTGTTAGATGTTTATTATTTATATGAATCTAATATTTATTTATTTATTTAAACAAATAAACCCTTTTTTATTGAATGTTACAGGATTACACCAATAGGTGGCGACATCTGTATAAGTAAGTCATTAGA
>NC_139974.1:37571921-37639421 GCF_963993115.1 Abramis brama
CCATGGGACATGAGCAAATATCCAACATGATACCAAGTGCATAAACATGGTATTACCATTGTATTTATAATACTTTTTTTGGTGTGTATATGGTATAACATAGTAATACCATGGTACTGAATGTTTACCTTATTTACCATGGTAAATTTTCAAAGTGCATGGTATTCCAAAGTACTCAAAGGAATAGTAGGCGTATACTATGGTCTATTTACTATGTCTGACAAAATTTATTGTTATAAATTATTCCAGAGTGAAAATTTGGCCAAAGCTGTATCTGCAGCACACACGTTCCTGCTAAAGCATCCTGATGACGAGATGATGCAGAGGAACATGAACTATTACAAGAGCTTACCTGGAGCAGAGGAACATATGAAAGACCTGGAGACCAAATCATATGAGGTGAGACTGAGACACCACACATAAAACAACGATCAAGTCCTCATATTAAAGTCGGCATGAAACAGAAGTTGCGATAGTCTTTTCTATTGTGACGTGTATATTCGAGTGAAATGGCTTGTCAAACAAGAACAAATGTTAGGGCGGAACTTGATTTTGTCCATGGATGGTTGTGGGTTGCTATTGGTCGATCTCATGTGAGTGACAGGTTGCCCCGCCCTCACGCCAGTAAACACATCATCAGAGAAGTGAAGAGTTGTTGCTGCAAGAGGGAGGGGAAGTTATTTTATTTAAACATTATAAGGAACATTATTTTAAAAATAAATAATGATGTGCACGGATAAATCATTTATAATAAATACTGCAATACTCCATAAAATAACAAGAATTGTCCAATTTGATTTCATGGTGAGTTTAGTCCACTTGTTGATGCAGGTTAAGATCTGCTGCCATTAAAGAAAAAGGGTGTTAAACCAAATACTAAGAAATACTAAAATTCAAGTTAAAGGAACACGCCGACTTTTTGGGACTTTAGCTTATTCACCGTATCCCCCAGAGTTAGATAAGCCCATACATACCCTTCTCATCTCCGTGCGTGCCGTAACTCTGTCTGACGCACCCACCGCTAGCCTAGCTTAGCACAAAGACTGGAGGTAAATGGCTCCAGCTAGCATACTGCTCCCAATAAGTGACAAAATAACGCCAACATTTTCCTATTTACATGTTGTGATTTGTATAGTCAGAGCGTGGAAGATGGCTGTGTCTCACGTGACCTTGTTATTCGTACACGCTCTGACTATAAAAATCACAACATGTAAATAGGAAAATGTTGGCGTTATTTTGTCACTTATTGGGAGCAGTATGCTAGCTGGAGCCATTTATCTCCAGTGTTTGTGCTAAGCTAGGCTAGCGGTGGGTGCGTCAGACAGAGTTACGGCACGCACGGAGATGAGAAGGGTATGTATGGACTTATCTAACTCTGGGGGATACGGTGAAGAAGCTAAAGTCCCAAAAAATCGGCGTGTTCCTTTAATTTTCAAATTCAACTTTTCATTCAAATATGCTGATAATATTATTTATAATGTGAAAAATGCATTACCTTAGAAATATGCAAAACCAAAGAACTCTAGGGTCAGTAAGATGAATTAATACTGTACTTTTATTCAGCAAGGATGCATTAAATGTATCAAAAAACGTATCAATAAAGACGTATAATGTTACAGCAGTTTTCTATTTAAAAAAAATGATCATGGTTTCCACACAAATATTAAGCCGCACAAATTTTCAACGTTGATATTAATAATAATAAAAAATGTTTCAGCAAATCATCATATTAGAATGATCTCTGAAGGATCATGTGACACTAAAGACTGGAGTAATGATTTAAAACTGTACATTTAAAAATCTCACCAACCCCATTCTTTTAAACAGTAAAATGCATATCTATAAAAATGTAATATATGTCTACAATCCAAGCTCAGGGAAATGCACACAATTGTGATACGCCTGTTGAATGTAATCAGTGTTGTAAAGTTGCACTCATGCTTCATGGTTCTTCTCCTCCAGTCTCTGTTCATTCGGGCCGTGCGGGCGTATAACGGAGATAACTTCAGATCATCCGTGTCAGATATGGAGTTGGCAATGAGAGACTTCTTCAAGGTGTATGACGAGTGCATCGCAGCATCAGAGGGATCCAGGCAGATCAGAGACTTTAAAGACTTTTACCCGTCCATCGCAGGTTGGCTCTCGTCCTCTCTGCCCTTGCCATCCTTCAGCTGAAACGCTTCAACATGCCTGTTTCTCCTTCTGTAGATCATTACACTGAGGTTCTGGAGAGGAAGGTTCGCTGTGAGAGCGAGCTCACGCCGGTCGTTGGTGGATTTGTAGTTGAGAAATTTGTGGCAACCATGTACCACTATCTCCAGTTTGCTTATTATAAACGTAAGTCTGGAAAGTCCTCGATTTAAACTACATATGTGTGGCATCTCTCAGGAGTTAGCAGCAGTAAAGCACAAACTTCATCCGTCTTGTTTACTCACACACACTAAGCCATTACACAAAACTTCAAAATAGTAGTCACAACATAATTCACTCATGAACACACATGAATGTGAAAAACTGACATATGAAACACATTCTACCTTTCAAAACTTTGGGGTCGGTAAGAATATTTAATGTTTTTAATGAAAGATGTCTCTAATGCTCACCAAGACTGCATTTATTTGATCAAAAACATACAGTAATATTGTGAAATATAATTACAGATATTATATTTTGGCAACACACTAAGAATTTTTTTTTTTTAACACTAGTTATCATGAACTAACAATTAAAATACTTCTACAGCATTTATTAATAATAGCTAATGTTAATTTCAACATTTTTAAGATCAAACATTGTATCTGTTGACATTAGTTAATGCACTGTGAACAAACATGAACATTTTATTCCTGTGATCAAAGCTGGATTTTCAGCATCATTACTCCAGTCTTCAGTGTCACATGATCCTCCAGAAATCATTCTAATATGATGATTTGCTGCTCAAGAAACATTTCTGATTATTATCAATGTTGAAAACAGTTGTGCTGCTGCAGTTTTTTTTTTTTTTTTAGGATTCTTTGATGAATAGAAAGTTATTTTAAAAGCATTTATTTTAAAATAGAATTTTTTTGTAACATTATAAATGTATTTACTATCACTTTTGATCAACGAAATGCATTCTTGCTGAATATAAGGATTAGTTTTCTTTTTATAAAACCTTACTGACCCCAAACTTTTGATAGACAGTCAGTGTGTATATAAATGTTTCTCTCCTTCATTCTCGTTCAGTGAATGATCTGAAGAACGCAGTGCCGTGTGTGGCCAGCTATATGCTCTTTGACCCCAGTGATGAGGTGATGAAGAGTAATGTGGAGTATTATCGTTACCACAGAGAGAAATTTGGCCTCAGTGATGAGGACTTCTCGCCTAGAGTGGTAGGTGTCTCACATCATGAGAAATAATGAATAAAACTTACCTTTTAATGTATGAAGTTGTAGTGATAATGCACACTCACGTGACAGGAAGCAGTTCGGTACCACAATCAGACGACGCTTCAGATGCAGATGCTGGAGTTCGCCAAACAGAAGTTCCTGCCGGATGATGAGGTGAGAGCTGAGAGTATTTGGTTGGCTTGTTGTTTTACAAATATTAATAGTTCTGACTGAATATATTGCTAGTTTTGTCCACTTGGGTGCGCACTGTGCTCACTGATTCACCCAGAGCAGCGACACTCCGCCCTCTAGTGGCCGATCAATCAAAGTCTTTAAATGCTTAGTGTTATTTTAGCACCATTGAGATACAATTGTTTTTAATACTTGAAATTATTTATTTTTCCCGTTTTCATTTTAATTTTAGTTAAAGTATTTGTTGCGTATTTTTGGCATTTTTATTAGTTACTTTTAATATGTTTTTATTTTTTTTCAATTTTTATCTTAGCTATTTTAGTACATCAAGTTAAAACTAAATTAAAATGAGAAATGTTGCTTTAGCAATTAGCTAAATGAAAAAAAAAAAAGTTTAAAGCCTTTATATATAATGCTTATAAAAGTATTTTAATGCATTAATTATGCCTTGTAATCCACCTTATAATGCATCATATGGTCTCATGAATAATTGTAACCACAACATTATAATACTTATCTATTTATTGTTATGAAAGTAACACTTTAGAAAGTATATACTTTATATATATACTTTAGAAAGTATAATGCATTAAAACACAGGACAAACAACCAATTTCAGAAGTAACAATGAATCTGCAAATATTATAATGCATTTTAACTTTGGTTACAATTATTTATGAAAAGAATAATTATGAATACACATAATATAAAAGTTTTAATTAAAGTGTTCAGTTAACATTTATTTTATTTCAAGTAACTGTTTATGGCTTTAATAACTAGTGCAGTTATAAAATAAACACTATTCTCTCGCTCTAACTCTTCCTCCAACCATTTGTTTTTCTTTCAGGATGAAGTCTTAGAGTTTCTTGACGAATTTCTTGATTCTGAGGATAACTAAAAGATTATTCTCAATCCTGTATCATTTTGGTCCTTGTATTTATTTAGGGGTTGGTGATTGGAAGTGAATTTGTTTTTACTGTACTCTGTACTAAAATATGTACTTATATATAACATGTAAGTACAGATTTTACACATGCACCACAAGCCAAAAGATAATAAATCTGAATCTCAGTCCTTGTCAACTTACTGTAAGAGAAAGCAATGTTGTGTTTTTATTTTGCTGATTGGATTGTTTTAATAAAGATTGTTTTATATTGATCTGATCGAGTTGGAATACCATGTTAAGGAAGATGTCCAGGTAGACTTGAGCCACAAGAACCAGTTAAACACTGAAAATGTTGTATTTTTTCGTAATAAATAATGTGGAAGAAAATGCTTACACTCAAAACTTTTGTAATGCCTTGGAATAATGGTTAAAATTATCAATAATTTTCTATATCTATATAGTTTTACAGGAACACTATAACTTTTCGCCCTCTAGTGTTTAAAAAAAAACTGCATGCATTTTGCAGAAGAACATTGTTTTGGTTGTGCTTCAGCTGTGCGGATGAATATGGTTATCCTTCTGCTTATAAAATATTCACTATAGGTTTAAGAGATATAACCCGTTCAGATGGAAAGGATCTCAAGCTGACTAACTTTAAGATCCTGAGCTTAGCAATTTTTTTGGTTATGCCAAGCATCACACAATCTGTACCAAATGTTAACACTCATATGTAGTTGATATCTTCACTTGGCAAAATATGTGTAAAATGGTGTTATGTAGAAGAAATCAAACAAACTTGTCTGTTTTTAAAGGCTGAGCCAGTAATGCCTTCCCTTAACAGTCGTAAACATTCAGACTAAATTTAATAGCAAAAGACTAAACACTGGATTTTAATAGTGCATGTGGACGGTCATTTTTAATCCAGCCTCGCTCCACATCTCTCGTTCCTCATCCCCCACCCCTTCTTTTCTTTTCTCTGTGGGTTTTTCCTACTATGGTGTGATAAACTGCACAGATACTCCATGTTCAAACACATTTAAACAAGTCTCTGTTCTCCCGCTGTGTAAGTGTTTGAATGCAGGAGTGTTTCTGAGTGTTTCGTGGTCTAAAAACAATCTCTTTTGTGGTATTTTCTGCTCTTACACACATACAGAGACTCCTGGCAACACTATGCAAATGTTTGCAGTCTTATTTTAGGAAGGAAATGTTTTTTAAGCTCCCACAGCAATGTCGACACCAAGGAACACTAAAGCGGACATTTCCCCCCAAAGTAATTTATTGGTTAATGTTCAGTTAGTTTTCCACAGCTATGTTTAGTCTGATACCCTCGTGTCACATCTAATCGTTACAGTGTAATGTTACCAAGCAGTTTTAGCTTGAAATGGAATTGAAATGATCACAGATTAACATTAACAGAACAAATCTCACAGCTCCATATCACAATAATAAACACTTTACAAAAACAACATCAGAGCAAATAAAATAGTTCCAACGGCCGCATTTACCCCATGAATCTGGTAAGCAGTTCAGGTTTTTTTCCACCGTATAGATTGAAATATAACAGGGTTCAACTAAAAGTAAAAAACCAGCACAGTATAGCCAACAGCAACTGGTTTTCCTGGTCTAAAATTGAGCCGGTTTTACACTCTGCATTAAGACTGGAAAAGAGAGCAAGTGTTTTTGGCCCTTGTATGAGAAATTGCTGTGATGTTCATCTTTGGATAAAAGCGTCCGCTTAATGACTAAATGTAAAGATCGTACTAGATTCTTTACTGAACAGAGATGTCACAGGGTATATTCTACAATAAAAGCTAACATCAGCTGAAAGGAAATTTAAAAAAGCAACAATCAACATTCAAAAATACCCAAACAGTTAATAATAATGTTAATTTCGTCAGGCGATCTTTAACAGATACTTGCAAATGACCCTGCAAAGTTCAAATAAAGATTTACTCCAATTCTAATCAAATCAAACAACGTAAAAAATAAAATAAAAATGCAACCCTTGCTCTAACAACACCTAGAAATAAATGGCTTTACTACACTTTATTAACTATTATTATTATCTAAAAGAGAACTGGCAAAAGGAAAAATAGCATACAGCATACTATATATATGTTTGACTTCAGTAAGACAACTGAAATGAAAAGTTACTGTATCTGATTTGTGTTTGTTTTGTTTTAATTAACTAGTTCTAAAATAAAGTTTTTACATTTATAATACACGTGATATAAATATGCCTCATAAACGTAACTGGAGATAAAAAATGACTTGAGAGTTAAAAAAAAAAAAAACATGGCCAGAAAGGTTTGCACTGACCATCAATGAGACATTTGGGAAATTGTACATATAAAATAGTCTGCTATAATATAACTGTTATAGCACTGAAACTCAGCAAGCTGTTAATGTGCTGACAGCCAATCAGAATCCTCCATCAGTTCCTCCAAGCAGAATGTCTCACCTGTGTGTGAGAGTGAATCTTTCTGAGCTCAACCCCGAGAAACTCACTTATTTATAGGAAAACGTTTTGAAATGAACAAATGCGTATTGTATTCTAAATTTAGGGAAGAATTCTATTTATTCTGAGCCAATCAGAATTCACCCTCAGGTTCTCTGACCAGAATGTCTCACCTGTCTGTGAGTAGAAACTTTCAATAGCGCGCACAGAATGCTAAGTTCAACCACACTCTCTTTTGACTGACTGCTCTCTTTCTTTCTGTCCTTTTTCTCTCTCTCTCACACACACACTAAAATAGGCTAGTCACAATGATTCTTTCACACACGCTCACTCAACTAATGGACAAAGCTATAATCACACACAAATCTGTTAACAAGGACAGACGGGCACCACACACACACACATGCACCGACCCGCAGTCCAATACAGTCTGTCCAAAGCAAGAGAGGACATCAGATTCATGACACATCAATTATCCACAATACAATGAAAATATAAAGAAAAAGAAAACATGGCAAAACAGAAATACTACCCAAAATAAGCACTAAACAATCCTATCCAACAGACTTTGTGTGGTAAAGGAGTACTGAACACAGACATTGAATGTGTCATTCAGAATTGAATTGAGAATTTGTTTTGAATTCGAATGCAATTCTTGAATTTGAGGCAATTTTAAGTGAACTGAAATTCAAACTTCACATAACTGTAATTTCACTACAAAATGATGAAAAGCAAAGTTTGTCAACAAAGAAAGCTTTGTTTGATAGAATGAACGTTTTGATGAACGCTGGATGGGTGGATGGATTGAAGGATAGAATGACAGATGGATAGATGATGGATAGATGATAGATGGACAGATAGATAGATAGATAGATAGATAGATAGATAGATAGATAGATAGATAGATCATGGATGGATATAGATAGATAGATAGATAGATAGATAGATAGATAGATAGATAGATAGATAGATAGATAGATAGATAGATAGATAGATAGATAGATAATGGATGGATATAGATGGATAGATAGATAGATAGATAGATAGATAGATAGATAGATAGATAGATAGATAGATAGATAGATAATGGATGGATATAGATGGATAGATTGACAGATAGATAGATAGATAGATAGATAGATAGATAGATAGATAGATAGATAGATAGATAGATAGATAGATAGATAGATAGATAGATAGATAGATAGATAATGGATGGATATAGATGGATAGATTGACAGATAGATAGATAGATAGATAGCTAGATAGATAGATAGATAGATAGATAGATAGATAGATAGATAGATAGATTCATATTTATGAATTAAAAGAGAGCCAATTTTTCAATTCTAGTGTACGTAGACTGTGATGTTCACACATGACTGGTTCTGCATGGATGCGTGTGTAAGCAGTGTGTCTTCTTGAGCATCTGTGGACTCTCACACAGTCTGCTGTAACTCAATGCACTGCGTTTGCCTGTTAGTTCCATTGAGCTGGTATTGCGAGCTCTTTAGTTGCCTCTTCTTATAACACCACACCCCTAAAACCACACCGACCACTGCGGCCGCCACCCCGATGATGATGGCTGCGATCATCGGCCCGTGGCCTGACCCGGGGCAGGGGTCTTCAGCACACACACCCTCCCCTGCACGCTCCTGCTGGTCCAGGCTGGGGTCTCCACCTCGTTCCATCACGCTACGGTTTTCAGGGATTTCAGTCGGGACATGACCAGGGATGTGCTCCAGTAAGTGGCTATTATCAATGATTTCCCATGGATCCTTAATGACGGGTGTGGGAATGCTGGTAATTTCATCATCCAGACTGACCATCCCCGCCGGTGTGGACGCGCTCTCGAGGCCCAAACCTCCTTGACTGGTGCTCACATTTTCAGGAGCAGAAGCCGGTGTGTACGACTTGTGGAGAGCAGTATCATCTGGACTGGGTGTGATCGGAGTAATGAAGGTGGTGGTTTTCATCTCCACAGCATTTGGACTGTCAGTAACACCGTCAAACCCCAATGTTTTGGATCCATCAGAGTCTGTTTCCTCTGGTTTCTCCATTTCATCTTCTCCAAGTCCTTCAGGCGTTTCCTCATAATGTGTTCCAACAGACTCTTCCTTCTCAAGTCTGGTTGTCTCTTTGCCAAGCTCCTCCCCGTCTCCTTTCCTGTGGATCTTGTCCTTAGGATTTTTAATTTCTCCATCTTCTTCTTCTTCTTCTTCTTCAGGACTGTAAATCAAACCTCCGGTCTCTTCTTCCACAGGATTTTTGGCTCCATCCTCAAACTCCTCCACTTCTGAGTGTCCAGTCACGCTTTCTGTCTCAATCCCCTGTTCTGGTCCCGCCTCCCCTGTGGACTCGCCTCCAGCTTTATCTTCATCCAGAGTTATGGGATATCCATCTAGCCAGGATTCATCCGTGCCGCCGGCACTGGGACTGGCAGGTTCATGGGTGGGACGATCAGTCGGACGGTCGCGTTCCTCTGCGATCGTGTCGGGATCAGATTGGCTGTCGGATGTTTTGACCTTCATGTGATCCTCGTCTTCACTGGGGCTTTTAACAGAGGAGGAATCCGTAGTGATACTCGGATGCTCCTTCTCTTCCTGGAAGGCCTCTGAAGGAAACCAGAACATGTGTTTCTGACTGAGCTGAGACACTGGAGGTTCAGTGACTGATACTGTTGAATCTTCATCATTCTTCTCCTCCTCCTCTGACACAACCGCCCGTTCATGCTCAGGTTCAGGAGTGGATTCTTCTACTTCTACTTCACGATCAGTTGACTGCGTTCCTCCTGGAATCAAGGAAATATGATGCTCCTCCCCGGGATTCTCCAGGAGATGGCCATCTGTGAACTTATCCTCATAGTCGATGTGGCCTTCAGGATCATCTGCAACAAATAAAACATACTGAAGACTACGCAGCTACACCCAAAAGCCAAATAAACCTTTTGAACCTCTAGAATTGAGCATCTCGGAGTCTCTTTCTCATGTTCGGCTCGGCTCTTTTAGTTCTTAAACCTCACCGATGAGTTTGCAGCTCACCTTTGACGCAGTTCTGCACCAGACCGTACCATTCTCCACAGCTGTCACAAAGCAGACTGAAGGCTGTTTCTCCATCGGGCAGTGTGTGTCCTGGCTCACAGGTGTACAGGACTTCATCGCCCAGATCCAGACCAGTTTTCCCCTGCAGATGTGAGTGCGGGAATGAAGGCGGCTGCCCACATGGAGCATCTGATGGAAGAAGGGGAAGTGGAACAGGGTCAGACATAAAGGAGAAGTGAATAAAGTGAAAAGGATGAATTACATATAAGGCCTGTTTCACAATGCACACTGAATTATCAGGCTCACATTGTGCTTTCACACTCACAGCATTTCTGCAACAGATACAGAAAATAGTGCATACAGAAAAAGTCATTTCAGGGTCACTATATTGAAAAATATATTGAAAATAAATTATAAAACAGTTACTGGAGTTTGTCTGTAAACTAACTACCTACTAAGTGCTAAAATGATCTGGTCAGATTTAGTTTCTTACTTTTACTTGTTTAGTTTTTTTAAACAATAGGCAAGAATTTATGTTAAAAAAAAATATTATAAATGTCTTTACTGTCACTTTTGATCAATTTAATGCATCCTCGCTGAATAAAAGTATCAATTTCTTTAAAAAAAAAAAAACTTACTGACTCCAAACTTTTAAATGGTAGTGTATAATGTTACAAAAGCTTTCTATTTCAGAGAAATGCTGTTCTTTTGAACTTTCTATTAATCAAAGAATCCTGTAAAAAAAATTGTACACAACATTGATAATAATCAGAAATGTTTCTTGAGCAGCAAATCATCATATTAGAATGATTTCTGAAGGATCATGTGACACTGAAGACTGGAGTAATGATGCTGAAAATTCAGCATTGCCATCAAAGAAATAAATTGCATTTAAAAATATTTTGAATTGTAAAAATCTTCCATAATATTACTGTTTTTACTCTATTTTTGATCAAATAAATGCAGCCTTGGTGAGCAGAAGAGACTTCTTTTAAAAACATTAAAAATCTTACCGGTCTAAAACTTTTTACCAGTCTAAAATGTATGAAATCTTTTTAGGAAAGAAGTCTCTCTCAAGAGGATCATCACATTTGGGGTCCTTGTCATAAAAAGTTTGAAAACCCCTCTACTCACATGCTATTGTTCTGGTTCTTTCACATGCAGTATATGAAACAGGCCAAAGTAATTAGGTATGTGCTACATGAAATATTCCCTCATGATCCCTCATAAGTGAAAAAACACATCCCCCTTCTCCAGTTTCTTAGTTTCAGTGATTTAAAACTGACCGCTATCTTTCACACAGAACACGCCCAGTCTCTCAGTGTCGGCGGTCAAATTCTCCAGCTGAACGTCAACTGGCCTCAAAGTCCCCGGGACGCCGCTGCACACTGTGCTCCTGCAATCACACGTTGGCAAGTTGGAAGTGAATTAGAAGAATTCTTTCTCTAATTTTTTTGTCCTCTCCCTTATAAAGGCAACAGACATGCTGTCACTGTTAAATTCTGCTTACATATGCAGCTCATGCACATTTCAACTTGCATACACAAACACACACACACCTTATGCAGTATATCCCCGTCACATTGCTAATGTCTCCAGTGTTTGTATAAATTCACATCACAGGTCTGTTTTCTATCATGTGTGCATGTTTTCAAAGTTTGTGTCTCCCACCATTTTCTGAGTGTGTCTGTCAAAAAAAGTGATTAAAAAAAGCAATAAGCCAGGAGAGACTCATAATATTTGGAGGTCCTTGGCATTAAAAAGTTGGAAAATCCCTGCATTACATGCACTGAAAAAACAACAAAAAAGCGGAGTAGGATTAACTTTGAAACAATTTTCATTCATAAATTGCTACAATTCACAAATAATTACAAAGAAACGGCAAGTAACACATTGAATTAAACATGAAAATTTGAAGCAGAAAGACTGAAATAGTGATCTGCCACGTCAATATAGAATGTGGCATTTGCATTTATGGTCATTTTACAATAGGTCACATCCATTTTATAAAACTTGACTTCAAGATGTCACTCTTAGAAATAAAGGTTCTATATACGTAGAAACTTAAAGGTTCTGTCAGGCGCTTCACCTATAGAACCTTATGGGTTCCCATCATGGGATCATTTTATTGATTTAAAGCACTCCTATTATGTTTTCTTTCTTTTTTTCCCCAGGATATTACCTTTCGTGCAGTGTGTAATATAGTTATTTGTGAATGTAAAAGGTCTCCAGAGTTTTGCATGACAATTAAAGTTATTTTCTCCTAAAAGAAACAATTGATTCTGAACTGTCTGAAACGAGTCCCACTTCCTGCAAAAACCTACGCAACAATGTGACAAATTTGCATAATGCCAGTATTAATTGGCTGCCCGTGAATAACATCTACTTTGCCCCGCCCTCAAACGCTGTAGTTGTAGCCGAGACTGGAAGAGTTTGGTTTGTGTTGTCGACATGTTTTCTGCTCATTCGTAGCCATCATTCGTATCACTGTGTGTATCAACTCCTGAGGAAGCTTCCGGAGCTGAAATTCAGATGTAGCAATAGGCGTTTCGTTTCCGACACACACTGTAAGCGCTCGACCAATCACAACAGACTGGGCCGTCTGAC
The DNA here is from genome assembly GCF_963993115.1 of Abramis brama. Classification (NCBI taxonomy): domain Eukaryota; kingdom Metazoa; phylum Chordata; class Actinopteri; order Cypriniformes; family Leuciscidae; genus Abramis; species Abramis brama. Next base: position 37,584,474 of record NC_139974.1, read on the forward strand.
CAATCAGAGCAGAGCTGGCTCTCAGAAAGGCGGGGTTTAGAGAGATTGCATCTTCGAACGAACCGTTTTCAGACTCTTTGAGAAATGAGGTGAAGTGCAATGTATATTATGAGAAAATTAAAGTGTTTTTGAACTTGGATGCATGTAAACCTATTATAGGAGACTCCAAAACAAAATTAGGAACCTTTAAAATAGCATAATAGGGGCAATTTAATTCATTAATTTTGGTTTAATATTTTTTTTAATTTAAATGAATCTTTTATGAATTAAACAGCTCATAAACATACTTTATTACTAGAAAAAAAATGAAATAACCTGATAAACATGAAGGTATTATGCAATCATTTAAGACATTTCTCCTTATATACAACCTTTTTGGCATGAAGGGCTTCTTAAAATTGAGTCAAGAACCTTAAATAGAACTTTATTTCTAATAATATTTTCCGAACCTTAGTTCAGTCAAGGTTTCTGAATATACTGGGCATATTATACAGCCAAGAATGTCTGTCTGTTTTGTCCCAATTCTTTTAGAAGCATTCCTCCAAATGTTTGTGAGGGAAGTAAGTTGCTTACCTCACCTTTTAACACTCAGCTGTGAAGTCTTAATCAGAATTATGAGCATGTGGGTATGTCTGAGCGAGTGCCGAGCGAGGCTCAAACCACAACCAGACTGCTTGAGTCCTTATGAGACTAGACTCTCTTGGGACAGTGTTAAGTTACTAGGAAACACCCTGTGCCAAAGTTTAGTGATGAAGACTCAGCTGAACCGGGGTAGATTGTCTTGAGGTTAGATTGCAAGGAGATATCCATGTGTATGTCATTAACGTGAAATGTATGCGTCACATCCAAAAAATCCTTGTGTAATGTATAGGTTGTTCTGAAGGGAAGACCACTCCTTTTTGCCGAAACTCACAGATGCAAGTGATATTCAACAAAGGCCTCAAACATGCATGAATTCATACTTGATAACAATAGAATGCACTGAATTTTGTAGTCCAGACCTATTAGAAAGACGTGTAAAGCTTAGAACAAACAATATGCCTTGAATTAAGCTTGTTTTTCTTAAGCCTAAGCCATTGTTTTCTTGTAAGCAAAAATTAAACTTAATATACCGGTAGTTAGATTTATATACACACACGCACACACACACACACACACACACACACACATATATATATATATATACACTCTAAAAAATGCTGGGTTGTTTAGGGTATGGGTCAAATATGGACAAACCCAGCCGTTGGGTTAAAAATGTAATAAAAATGTTTGTCCATATTTGACCCAAAATTGGGTTAAAACAACCCAGCATTTTTTTAAGAACAATATATTGTTCTTTTGAACTTTTTCTTTTGAACTTTATCTATTTCTCAAAATCTGTTTTCACAAAAATATGAAGCCGCACAACTGTTTTCAACATTGATAATAATCAAGTATGATCATCTAAAGGTGGGGGGGTATTTTTGTAAAGGATTATCTTCAATGCACAAAAATGTTATCTAAATCGATTCCAAATCAATTTGAACTTTGCCAGTAGTTCAATAACAGTTGCAGGTTGCTATCGTCCTCCATCAGCTCCCTCATGTGTTTTAACACTCTTGGATCAATTTTAATAAATGTATAAAGCTTTTAATACAGTTGATCACTCTATTCTGTTATCCAGATTACGTAGTATTGGCGCATCTAATTTACCTTTATCTTGGTTCTCTAATTATCTATTTAGTAGATCCCAACATGTAAAGATTAAACAACAACTTTCTGAGCCTTTGACTATTAACAAAGGGGATCCTCAAGGCAGAGCCTTCAAGCCTTGTTGGCTTCAACCCTGTTTTAAGTTTATATTAATAGTGTTTCCCAGGCTATCTGTATAGTGAGAAAACCTATATTCACCTATATGCGGATGATACCATTATTTACTCTATAGGATCATCATATGATGAAGTTAGGATTAAGGTAGGATAGTTTTTAATGCTTTTAATGATTTAAATGTAGTCTTAAATAGCACAAAAATGAAGATAATGTGGTTCAGAGAGAAGAAACCAACTGTAATAAAGATAATACATCCCTAAATCGGGCAAAACTTGAAGTGGTATCTTCATATATATAGCTTTTAACTTTCACTGATCATATAATCAATCTTCAGAAGAAAGGTAAATCTAGACTTGGTTTCTTATATCAATATAAATCTACATTCACTATGTCAGCCAAGAAATATCTATATACCACTAATTTGCCGTTTTTTGACTATGGTGATGTGTATAATTAGATGTGTTATATCATGCAGCTATTAGACTGATTACTAATCCCTTTTAAATTGGACGTCATTACATATTAGACGGGAAATACACTGGTGTATTTTTATTTCTGAAATCCTATTATTTGTTACCCAAATATCTTCAAGAGTTGCTGCCACCTCATGTTAGTATGTATTCAGCCACATCATCTAATCATAATCCTTTTAATTATCCCTAGGAAGAAAACTGTTTATGGTCGTTCTCCTTTTGGCTTCACTGCTCCAAATGATTCACTGTAAACAATTATTGTTGGCTTAACTTAAAAAAGTAAGTTACCTGGTTCCCTTAAAAATTTGAGTTCATTGAAAAAAAAAAAAAAAAAGTGTTAATACAATAAAGGAGATTAGTTTAATAAATAGAAACTCAAAATATTATGTTATCTGAGCCACATTAATTATCCAAGTTGATTTGACAAAAGATTAAAAGTTGTGATAACAAATCATGAAAATATTTTTTCACAGTGTTGGAATGTGAAAATACTTAAGAATAAAGAATAAATAAAATGTAATATTATGAAAATATAACATCAAGCCAAATTGCCAAATTATAATCTATTTTAACAATATATAATGTAATATATAAAAATACTTGGCAGATGCCAATCTGTTTGATATGTTTTGCTTAGGTGTCCATATACTTTTTGGGCCAACTGTATATGTTTCATTTAAAAAAAAAATCGTTTTGGACCACATTTTCAATGTGATAATTATTTTGGGATTTGTGCTCAGTGGTAAAGTAATACAGCTCAGCAATGGAGCAGCAGAGAAGATGAACACATGGAAGGTGCTGATATGTTCCCTCACAGCAGCTCAGGTCCATTTCTCTCAGGCCCTGAGGTGTAAATGGGAATGTTCTGGCTGAATTCACAGGTAGGACTCTCTCTGTCTTGCAATCACACACAAAAACACATATATATACACAAGCAACGTATCTCATTATCATGCCTAAAAAAAGCACAATGCCCATTCAAAGTTTGTGAAAGTTACTTAAAAAAAATAATGATTACAATATTGCATTACGTTACTCTTTCTCACCTGGGCTTGGCTTGCTTTGTTTTTAATAACAAAAATTAAAGTTCTGTTTTTGGCAAATGTAAAGGACAGGAAACCACAGTCGTTTCACCTTTGTCCAATTCTTGAGAAGTATCAACTTCTAAATTTTGACAATCTTACAATTTTTAAAAGTAGCTGTCTTATTTATAAATCAATGAATGGAATCGCCCCACCACCCCTGGGGGATTTTATCAAAAAGAGAAATAGCGAGACTAGGACTAGATCATTTACCCGGGGGGGTGAAGTACCATTTAGAAAATCTTCGTTTGCACAAAATGTCCTCTCTATTAAAGTCCTCTCTCTTTTGTTTCATTTAAGAAACATCTTAAAAGATGGCTGAATAACAATCAAAAATGTAATCATTAAGTAAGAAGGTAGAATTTGATACGTAGATTTATTTATATATTTATAATAAGCACTTTGGGATGTCTATGCACAGGCATTTATACACTTTAAATAAATATTACAATAAGTACTCTATAAGGTATAGGAACTTTTAATGTTTTTTAGCTCTATATGTATATTTGTTAATATGTATGTTTGTTTGTTTTTTGGTTTGTATTTGTATATGTCTGGGACTACGGATGGAAATTAGCATTGTGCTAAATCCGGCGTATTTATGTTCAACTTTGATTGTACGTTCATGAATATGCACTGTCCCATCTAAATAAAAATAAAATTCAAATGTAAAGGCCCTTTCACACCAAAAGTGAAATGAATAAGCCTCAAGCTGAAGGAAAAGCAGATTTATGCCTCTACAGTAGATGGCACATCTCAAATAAACCTTTCAGCTGTGCTGCCATTCTGGATCTCAGAGAAGAATAGGACGAATGAGAAGAAAGTTACAGGCTGCATACTTCTCTACTATATAGTAGGCGAAAAACAGTATGTCACAAAAGATGTCTGAATTCACAGTACTCATAAAAGAGTCGGCAAAAAGTACCCGGATGACCTACTACTTCCGGCGAGATTCTGAAGTGTGCATATGACGGACACTTTACTATCCCATGAGGCCACGGGAGAGGATTTGTGAATGACAGTGAAGCGACGCAACTGATGCCATAGGTCACATGACAGTGACAACATGGCGAATGTAGTTCGTCCACCCACACACTCATACTATATAGCACATACTTTTTTAGCTGTCGTGAAGTAATTACTTATTCAAAATAAGTACCTACTCAAGAGAGAATGCGATTTCAGACGCAGCCCAACACTTTTACTTAAGCAATAAAAACACACTGTAAACCCTAACGCTCAAAATAATTAATTTGGTTTGAGTAGGACAAACTTAAATTAAACTAATTTGTTCAGTCAAATTAACTTTTATGAGTATTTAGCACTTTCTTTTTCTTTCAAGTTCACAGAACTGATATATTTTAAGTAAACTGAACTGTTTCATTGTTTTGAGTTTTATGAAATGATTTATTTTAATTTAAACAAACTTAAGTTTAACTGAAACGGCTGGGATGTCTGTTTCCCAGCATGCTTTGCCGATGTCACTTGAATGGGAGAGTAAATGCTAAAATTAAGTGTAATATAATGGGGTTTTTTTTTAATATTAATGTTAAGTGGGAGATTTAGTAGTGATTAATGTTTTGTTATGCTAATTTAGTAGAATTTCTGTTATTGTTGGTTTTAGGATAGTTACCATCATGGTGACAAGTGGTGCATGCGGCTTGATTTGAGAGCAAATAAAATCTTTATATTGTTGTACTCATACAGCAAGTGCTGTATAACATACTATTGTTAGCATGATAACATGTTAGCAAACTAGCTTGTTAAAACTATAAGTTAATACTAATGAAAGTGTTCTCATTGAGGTTACATGAAGGTTTTAAGTTAAATGTATGAAGTGTACTCTGATTTTAATTGTTCTTAACTTGAAATGTTTAAGTTCTCTTGAATTATTGCAATGAGAAAGATGAATAAATATTCTGAGTAGCAGAAACTGAAAATGTTTGAGTTTGCTTAATCAGTAAATTTAAGTTAATTATAATTTAAAATTATATTTAAAATAAACTCCAAAAATATAAGTGATGATGTACTCAAATGTTTGAGTTTATGAACTTAAAAAAATTGTGGCAACTGATTGCCTCACTTTTTTTAAGTTCTGCTTACTTATTCGGGTTTACAGTGCAAAAAATTAAACACAAATGTGATATTTAATAATTTTTGCTTAGTGTGTTTGAATTGGATCATTGAAAGGTCAGCAGCAAAGACATTGGCTAATAAAGTGAGATTAAGTGCATAAAGTATATTTGTATTATTTAACACATTTAATTATTCGTGTAATATTCTGTGTTTGCATTTCACAGTTTTTATTAATTTTTAGGAAGACTGAATGTGTCTTTGTCTATAGGCTAGAACTACAATAACCATCATGTTCACACACGCACACAGATTCCTCTCAACATGGGGACAGGAGAGCTGTCAGTCAACAAATGGGAAAATGAAGTAACTTGCATTACTTATTTAAAAAAGTAACTCAGATATTTAGTTCAAAAAGAGTGTTACTTTACTAGTTACTTGAAAAAAGTAATCTGATTACATAACTGGCGTTATAATGCATTACCCCCAACAATGCAGCACTCTGACCTATACAGCATAAGCTCTGTTCTTCAGATAATTAATGTTCTTACCCCACGCTCGGTCCGGAGAGCCAACCACGCGAGCAGGCTGAGAAAGCACATTCCAGCACAGCGTGCTGCAGGTCGGCCCCAGACGCCACCCGGGCCCCGTGAGCGATGCAGGCGTGCGTCGCCGCCTCGAACCCTTCCTCCTGTCCAGCTTTGGGAAAACTCTCCAACTCCAGTAAGAATACACGTCCTAGCGGAGAGACTGGTACAAACAAACCAGTGTAAATAGCGTGTTACTCCTAAGAATGCACATTTGAGAATACATTACCTCAAACAGTAATGAGAAGATCATCAAGAAATTTGGAGAATTCAAGGATATAACCAGAGCGAAGATGGTATGAATGGCATGAATTACAGCACCAAAGAACCTTGTATGTCAAAAGGTAATTTTAAAGAGCAGGATACAACCTGAATAGCATCAAGTGAGGGAAGTTATATTGTTTTGGGCATTGTGGCAGTGGAAAGCTATACCAACTGAGGGTTAAAGAAATGCTGTAAACATGAAGAGGATCAGAAATCAGTTTAAAAATGAATCCAAAATGTGGCCAAAAGTGATGTACAAGTTCGATTAAACCATCAAAATATGTATATATATATATGTATATATGTATATATGTATATATATATATATATGTATATATGTATATATATATATATATATATATATATATGTATATATATATATATATATTTCAAATATGAGGGAAGATCAAAACACTAAACTTGGTTAAAACATTTATCTGACAAAATTATTTAGCAAACTACAGCTACAGGTTTTATTTCGCTATATATGCAAAAAACAAAAAACAAAAAAAAACTGCATAGAAAAACAAAAAGCTCACAGGAAAAAGCATATATTGACTACAACATATTCAGTTATTTATTTTTAACACATTTTGACAATATGACACATTTTGAATAATGGGTGAAGATGTCAATTTCCCAATAGGCCAGACATCACTTTTGGCCACAAAAAATAAAAATAATGTTTTTTTATTTTTATTATTACCATTGATGATTCCATGAAGAATGATGATCCACATCCGTGGAATATTTACAATGAACAAAAGATTTGTTCTTGTGGAAAAAGGTTCTTTAGATTCAAATATTCTATACATTAAGAAAAAGTGGTTAAACTGTTCGCTGAAAGCCTCTCTGGGAAACCAAACATGGTTCTTCTATTGCAATGCTGCAAAAAAAAAAAACCTTTTGAAACCTTCATTTTTAAGTGTGTACACACATAAATCCACACATTTTATCACAAGTCCCACCCTGACTATATTGCACACACATATACACATGATGTAAACAAGCAAATCCTAACAAATCTCTCATAAGGAAACTTCATTCCATCATTAGTGTGACACAGCTTCACACAGAGGAAATAAAATAGCAGCTTGAGTGAGTCAGTTCCTGTGTAAACTCTCTGAACTTTCACAGCCTCTGATTCAGTGTCTCTGAGAGTTATTGTTTTAGATTTATGCTATAAAAATTAAACTGAGGGTATATGATCACATCACCAAAGTGCAGCGTTTTTTTAGAAGCATTCAAGTATCTCATACCTCCATAAATACACAAAAGTTAACATCATCATTTGGGATCCATTTGAAGAGTTACGGTTAACAGGTTGGTGTCAGTGAGGTAAATCCATTCTGAGTCATGTTCAGAAGTCTGACTAATCAATCTGACCCAACCACAAACAACCTGTCATCTATCAATCGTTTGTTACAAATTCATTAGTGTCATATTGATGAGTCTGTTATGCTGATGTGAAGATATCAGGGGTTTGTGGTGGATGAACATGAAATTCATTAAGGGAATAGATCTTTAGGTAAAGGATTTTAACTCTTCAAACATTAAACATGAATATTGTGTGAGAAAAGGGGAAACAAATTTGAAACATAGACTACAAAGCTCCAAAACAATGGGACAAAGCAGAATGGAGGCTTTATTTTGTGTTAGGATTGCTGTGTATAAATACATTGTAAAAAAATTGTTGTTTCAACTTAAAAAAGTAAGTGTTCATGCTGACTTAAAATTTTAAGTTGAGTCAACTCAAATATCCAAGTTGCCACTTAGTACAAATTCACATTTCAAGTTGACTAATCCTAAAATTTCAAGGCAGCATGAAAACTTACTTTTTATTTTTTACAAATATCATGAATTTGGAGTCATAAATATCAAGTTTTCTTACGTTTATTACATTTGACTTGAACTAAATTTTTCATTAAAAAGTGAGAATTTTTCTTAAAAAACACAAATGACATAAGCATCTGATTTATGTTTTTTTTTTTTTTTATGTCAAATGAAAACAAAATTGCTTCTTGCATGTTGGACATGCCAAACTGACTTTGAATTTGGCTGACTTTTTTTTATTTATATTAATTTTTTTTTTTTTTTTAACAAACGAATGTTTGCGTGATTATTTTAATAAATAATACTTATTACTTATTAACATTTAATTCTCTCAAAAATGCCAGCCTTTGAATGAGCCTCCAGACCAAATTTAGATGTTTCTTAATTTTAAACTGCATTGAAAAAATAACTTGAATTTATTCAGATCAATCTGAATTTTTAAAGTATTTTACTCAATTTTAACTCTTCAAACATCAAACATGAATATTGTGTGAGAAAAGGGGAAACAAATTTGAAACATTCACTACAAAGAGCATCTTTAACTCCAAAACAATGGGACAAAGCAGGAGGGAGGCTTTATTTTGTGTTAGGATTTCTATATATAAATACACAAAAAAACCTGTTGTTTCAACTTAAAAAAGTGTTCATGCTGACTTGAAATTTTAAGTTGAGTCAACTCAAATATCCAAGTTGTCACTTAGTACAAATTCACATTTCAAGTTGACTAATCCTAAAATTTTAAGGCAGCGTGAAAACTTACTTTTTATTTTTTTTTACAAATATCATGAATTTGGAGTCATAAATATCAAGTTTTCTTACGTTATTACATTTGACCTGAACCAAATTTTTCATTAAAAAGTGAGAATTTTTCTTAAAAAACACAAATGACATAAGCATCTATCTGATTTATGTTTTTTTTTTTTTTTTTTTTTTTTTTCACATGAAAACAAAATAGCTTCTTGCATGTTAGACATGCCAAACTGACTTTGAATTTGGCTGACTTTTTTTTTATTTATATAAAAAAAAAAAATTAACAAAAGAATGTTTGCGTGATTATGTTAATAAATAATACTTATTACTTATTAACATTTAATTCTCTCAAAAATGCCAGCCTTTGAATGAGCCTCCAGACAAAATCTAGATGTTTCTTAACTTTAAACTGAAATAACTTGAATTTATTCAGGTCAATCTGAATTTTTTAAGTATTTTACTCAACTTTAATAACGAACACAAAAACAATGTGCGTCACGTCACTGACCTAGACTAAATTGTTATTTAGAGGAATTAGTTTCGGCTTTAGCTAATTTTAGCTTTTCCCTCCATTTCACACACAAACATGCATCTAAACACACAGCAAAATCAAATATAACACTCACACCACTGTCTAACCTTTTGGAAGCTGGACACACGCATGCGTCCATTCATTACCTCGCTTAAATGCGTATTGCAGAGGCGCGTGAAACAAATGACCCTAACCAGATCATCAAGAGAAACCCACCTTGCGCGCGCGTCAGGTAAACCAAGTATCCCAGCAGAAGCGGGAGCGCGAGCTCTCGGGGACAGGCTCGCCTCATTCTCACAGGCTGAACAGAGTTGGTGGAAAACGGTAAAACTTTTCCAAATCTGACAGGAAAGGTGAAAAATCCCAATTGAATTGCGCACTCCAAGAGGACAGGCCCGATGATTCCGATAGGCGAGAGAAAAGAACTAATAGACACAGTGACGAGGTTTATCTGACCATGAAGTACATTACCGCGCTGCTGGTGCGCTCGTGCGAAAACTCGCACGGCGTTGTCAGTAAATACGTCATGACTCAGAACCTGTGCAGTACCGCATGAGAACAGAGGCTCTAAGCACTGGGACTGTTCCAGTGCCGTGGGGAGTCTGTGCTTCATTGGCACAGAGGAAAGTTTGCCACCGTGTAATGCGTTTTTTCTTTACTAGGACCGGACCCTTCATTTGGTGCGTCTTGTCACCATAGCGCGCCTGGCTGCAAGTCATTTCAGAACGAGCAGGACAAAACCAACTGTGCCTGTGTCCTAAATTCTTGGGGCCAACCTCAGGACACATTAACTTTGATGAAGCTGCTGTTGGGCAATATGTGACGTGAAAGCATAATGGGTGTTTTCACCCACCACCACCCACAAACACACACACACACTCCCACTCACATTCATTCAATTGTAAAGGCTTTTATGCTGGAAAAAGAGATAGTGAGTGTGAATTAGCAAGTGTGTTTGTTTTTTAGTGAGTAAATGGCAGGATTGTGGTCAGCGCATGCAGGCTGAACAGCTTCTAATGTTATTTCCTTCAATAACAGAGCTGTGTGTGATCCTAAATTCCTTACCTTATTATTTAGTCAAGGCTTTAGCCAAACAATTACAGCTTAAAGCCGGCACACACACTTTTAAAACCGTGAACCTGCATAAATTTGACCTACACTGAGATCAGTCCTTTATTAAATTCCTATAACTAGAAAAAGTTAAAACACAAAACATTGTATATTTTCACTTAAGCAAAATGATCAGCTTCAACAATGATGGCAAAATGTCCTGGTCAAGAAGAGGCTCAAAGCAGTGAACAGAAATACGTTCTGATAATGATCCTATTAAGTTCTTTCTGAAAAACATCCAGTCCATCTCTTGTTTATGCAAACGTTAGAGAAAACATTGAGGGAATGTTCCATTTTGTCCTTTTGCAAACATTATGCGAACGTTACTTTGGAATGTTCTCTGAACGTTTTGAGATAAGTAGTAAGAAGAAGATTAGAGGAAAAAATAAGGTTTTTATGCTAATGTTTTGAGAACATTATTAACCCCTTCAGACCTTATTATATAAGGTGCAAATTGAATATACATTTGCATAATGTAGGTAAAAAGTGGGCTTACTCCTCCTGTCTAATCGGTTAGCCATGCCTGTCTTTTGTGACACTTGAAGCTCAATCAGATTAAGTTATGGGTCACATCTTCATTGTGATTAGTTGATCAGGGACTAATTAGTGACCAGGCATTACTCATATTATACAATTTTATTGGTTTTCACAAAAAACGAGTGATGTTCATTTCAATGGAAGCAGGGTTTGAAGGAGTTAAAGACCAGATAACATTGAACGAACATTCTATTAATGTTACTGGAAGAAAGTTTGTTCATAACTTCAAGAGAACCTTTCCTGAACGATAGCCAAAGTAAGTTCCCTGTTAGCTGGGAGGTTCTTTGTCAAATTTAACACTTCACATTTAAGCCATTCAGTTCTATTTCAGACTCATTATGACAAAACATTCTTTTCATAGTCTTCTGGCTCATTCACATGGCCTTTGGCAAATGTTCTTGGCCTCCATCTTGTTGTCCTGCCATGCACACCATTATTGTTCAGTCCCTGATGGTGGACACTAACCTTAGCCAATGCAAGAGAGGCCTGTAGACTCGGAGATTACTCTGGGCTTCTTTGCAACCTTCTGGAATATGTTGTGCTCTTGGAGTGGCTTCTGTTGGATGGCCACACCTAGGAAGAGTAGCAGTAGTGTTAAAAATCTTCCATTTGGACACGATCAGCTTTGGAAGAGCCAAAACTCTTTAGAAATAGTTCTGTAACCGCAGCCTGGCAAGCATGACGGTGTTTTAATTTTATTCTTTAGTATCGTCTGGCTTGCTGAACACGTCATGTTCTGCTAACTGAATAATGACTGTGACTGGAAAATATTTAAGACCATTTACAATGAAAACCATGCAGGATCAAAACTCACCTGCAACACGGCTCTCTCTTGCCCTCTGCTGTTGTTATGCAGGAATAGTGCAGTACAGAAACACAAATGCAGACTCATAATGATAAACACTCCCTATTCATGCACAGAAATGAGCATTTTATTACAACCAGACTGTGTTAAGAATAACTAGTGCATGGGTGTAGAAAATGTATAATTCTATCTATATTTAAGTATTATTTTTTGAGAATTTGTACCTCACTGAAGTATTACTGAACTTGTACTTTTACTCAGTTGTATTTTATTCAGACAAAATGATGCATTACAATTTCATTTAGACCTCTGAAGTCATCGTGACTCAAATAATCTTTGACCTACAGCATTGCTGAAGATGGACACACTTGTGTAAACACAGACGGGAATCTGTCTATAAACTAATCAAATGTCAAACTGAAAAAGCTGAGGCTGAATTTAATGTTTAACGATCTCAGGTAACTGGTTTCAGTTTAACATCTGATGTTGTTCATAGAACCTCATAAACCAGGGCATTAAAAAAAGGTTTTACATTTAAATACGTAAAATGTTAAATTTTGTCATAATTTACTCACCCTCATGTTGTTCCAAACATGTATACGTTTCTGTTGAACACAAAAGAAGATATTTTGAAGAATGTCTGTAACCAGACAGTTGACTTATTGAGTTGGACCCCATTGACTTCCATAGTAGGAAAAAAAAACCAGTGTGATTACTGACATTCTTTAAAATATCTTCTTTTGTGTTCAACAGAAGAAAGAAACTCATACAGGTTTGGAAACATGAGGGTGAGTAAATGATGACAATGCTTACATTTTTGAGTGAACTATCCCTTTAAATGTGGAAATGTTTGATTTATGTGTGTTGGTTAGATAAAAGATAACTCAAGATTAAATGCAAATATATTGTCAATGACAGAACTATCTGTATGAATAATAAGCCAATTCTCCATTCCCTACACTTCCACTTGTGCATTAACCACGACACACCTATGCGACCTCACATCATTATCAAAACAAACCCACCACGCGTGTTTTTCCCGCAAAAGTGACGTCACGGCAGCCACTGTTTTGAACCCCTAGAGCGCACGAGCGCGTCTTAGCTCCAGTGCTACTAAAAGTGCTTATTCTTCAAGCTTATTTCCCAGACAGTTCTTGCATATTATTGGCGCGGTTTAAAGATTAAGCAGCACTCACTTCAGGCAGGAATTTGCACTCGAGCGGAAATGTAGTCAGAGAGGCAGCTCGGGAGGCGGAAGTGATGTTAGAGCAGCAGTCTGCTCCGTCCATGTTATTATTGTTATTTTGGCTGTGTGATGGTTCACGGACGGCGGCCAGCCCGGGATTTCTCCGGTTACCAGCGCGAACACGAACGGCTCGCAGGCCACACGTTACAGCTGCGCGTCTGTCTCACGATAGTTTGATCGCCAGAGTTGACAAAACGCGCAAACGTCGCTGTGCGCAGCGCTCGCCGAGGACTGTCTTTATTATTGACACTGCAACAGACATGAACGGCATCACCAAGGGCAGATTTGAGGTAACTCATATCGAGCGAACCGTGGACGTGGCTGTTGAACTGTTATAGTTTGTCCGAGGAAACAATAACGGGCGGTGGCAGGCTGTCTGGGCGATGACAGTGTGTTTAAGCGTATGTTTGTGTTGGTGGGCGCGCGCGCGCGTGAGTGGCTGACTGCGTGCGTGCCCGCGCGTGTGTGTCTGCAAGGGTACTGTGTGTGTGTGTGTGTGTGTTTTGGACTATTTTTACGTGCCGTGTTAAGGCTTTTGTTCGTCAAGGGTAATCCCGTTCTAACACAACGGCACCAGCTGACCGTGTCAGCTACGGGCGTTGCGCATGAATCCGTTTAACGTTCGAGTTGGCTGCTGTTCTGGGAGTTTAGATCAAGCTGATTGGTTTGAGAAGATCTCACAAAGCAGCAGTGTGTTATCTAAGACGCTCACTGATGTTATTTGTCCTCCTTGTGCAAGTGTTAAGCGTTGAATTGCACCAGGGCGAGGCGCGTCTGAACCAGCTTTGAGCATATTGATTGTGCATGAGCATAACTGGTCCTGTATGAGCTTATGTAATGCATCTGCTTCATTTCATATTGTCCAGGTGTTCTCAAACAGTGATGAGGCCCTTATTAACAAAAAACTTCCCAAAGAGCTTCTGCTCAGGTGAGGCAATCATAATGAATGACTTTTATTGCAATAGATGTAATAAATTGTAATAAGTTTGGTAAATTATCTATCTATCATTCTGTCTATCTATCTATCTATCTATCTATCTATCTATCTATCTATCTATCTATCTATCTATCCTTCTGTCATTCTATCTAAATCAATCTATTGTTTATCTATCTATCTATCTATCTATCTATCTATCTATCTATCTATCCTTCTGTCATTCTATCTAAATCAATCTATTGTTTATCTATCTATCCTTCTGTCATTCTATCTATATCTATCTATCTATCTATCTATCTATCTATCTATCTATCCTTCTGTCATTCTATATAAATCTATCTATCTATCTATCTATCTATCTATCTATCTATCTATCTATCCTTCTATCTATCTATCTATCTTTCTATCTATCTATCTATCTATCTATCCTTCTATCTATCTATCTATATTTATCTATCCTTCTGTCATTATATCTATCCTTTTGTCATTCTATCTATCTATCTATCTATCTATCTATCTATCTATCTATCTATCTATCTATCTATCATTATGTCATTCTATCTAAATCAATCTATTGTTTATCTATCTATCTATCTATCCTTCTGTCATTCTATCTATCTATCATTATGTCATTCTATCTATCCTTCTGTCATTCTATCTATCTATCTATCTATCCATCTATCCATCTATCCATCCATCCATCCATCCATCCATCTATCCATCTATCTATCCTTCTATATCTATCTATCTATCTATCTATCTATCTATATTTATCTATCCTTCTGTCATTCTATCTATCGTTCTGTCTATCGTTCTATCTATCATTTTGTCATTCTATCTATCTATCTATCTATCTATCTATCTATCTATCTATCTATCTATCTATCTATTTTTTTCAAATTTAGATTCCTTTACATATTTGACCTATTGTACGTACTGCCAAAGCATTACAGGAAGTGGCTGGAGAGAGAAAAGACATTAATGAACAAGTAATCAGAAATCTCTCTTTATTTCAGGATTTTCTCCTACCTGGATGTAGTTACATTGTGCAGGTGTGCTCAAGTATCCAAGGTATGTTCAACTGTTTGTTTAGTTCAAATGAAACCAAACTGTGTAGAATTAAGGTGTTTTGCTGACAATGCTTCCTCCTTTTCTCTGCGGATGAACAGGCTTGGAATGTTCTCGCTTTAGATGGAAGCAACTGGCAGAAGATTGATCTCTTCAACTTTCAGACGGATATTGAGGTAATAAAGCATGTGTAAAGTAAATGTTTTGGTTTGTGTTTGCAGATACAGTCTTCTGTGTGTTATTGGTTTTTGCTTTGTATGTACCAGAATTTCATCTGTAATATGTTTCTATGTGCTGGAAATTGTCCGTGTGTGTGTGTGTGTGTGTGTGTGTGTGTGGGATTAACACTGGGTCAGTAGGCTTTTCTACTGAATCCATAGACTGTAACGTCATCCCTGATCCTCTGTGCCTGAGCTCTCTCTCTCTCTCTCTCTCTCTCTCTCTCTCTCTCTCTCTCTCTCTCTCTCTCTCTCTCTCTCTCTCTCTCTCTCTCTCTCTCTCTCTCTCTCTCTCTCTCTCTCTCTCTCTCTCTCAGGGACGTGTGGTGGAGAACATCTCGAAGCGATGTGGAGGTTTTTTGAGACAGCTCAGTCTTCGGGGTTGCCTCAGTGTGGGAGATGCCTCCATGAAGTGAGCCACAGAAGTTTTTGTTAATTAAATGAAGGATTGCACAGTTCATGCAGTTAATGAATCTGTCCAATCAAAGTATAAAATAGCACTTGGGTGCATTTCAGCAACTCAAAGTAGCAAGTGATAAAAGTTATTTCGGTAAAACTTTACTTAAAGCCTTTATATGTATGCATTATAAAAGTATTTTTAATGCATTAATTATGCCTTGTAATGCACTTTATAATGCATGTAAGATCTCATGCATAATTGTAACCTCTGTTATAATACACTTATCTATTTATTGTTACGCTATAATGCATTAAAACACAGGACAAACAACCAATTTCGGAATTAACAAGGAATCTGCAAATATTATAATGCATTTTAACTTTGGGTACATTTATTTATGAACAGATATGCATTATAACATACATTATGAATAATGCATTATACATACAGGCTTTAAGTTATCAATCTCAGTATATCAGTTTTTTCTCTCACTGGCTGATTTGTTGAAAAGCGATTTTTTTTTTTGTTGAACGCTAGGTTTTGAGTGGAATTTTAGCGTTACATTAAATAGGGGTCGCCCCGCCCACTATGAAATTAAAATTATTTAAATAAATCACTAATTTATTATATTATTATTATTTAATATATTATTATAATTATTATTTATTATACATTTACTGAATTAAAATCACTATGAAATGATTGGCCCACTAATAAGCCCTGCCCACTATGAAATCTCATTGGTCCTACAAGTAATTTTACATTATATATCAAATATCTCCGAAACAGCTGATTGGATTGTGCAGCAGTTTAGCTTTCGCTATGACAAATGGCGTGTCGCTGGAAGTCGTATTGCGGCTGGTTCGGAAATGGTGTAAGGATCACTTGTTGTTTTGCACTGTCCATGGTGATGTTTACCACATTTTTTTTTAGTGTTTAGTTTTTCAGTTTAACATGAGAGGTTTAATTTGATTTGACAGGACTTTTGCTCAGAACTGTCGCAACATTGAACATCTGAACCTCAACGGCTGTACCAAGATCACGGACTCCACCTGCATCAGCCTTAGCAAGTTCTGCTCCAAACTCCGTCACCTTGACCTGACCTCCTGCGTGTCCATCACCAATCATGCACTTAAGGCCTTAAGGTGGGGGGAAGTTATAAGGACTAGGGGGCCAAAATTTAAGCCGGGTGATTTTGTTTTGTTTTGATCATTAAGCCATAAAAACATAAGTGCAAAATAGGTCATCAGTATTTTTGATTGCTTTTGCCATGAGTGAAAGACATTTTCAAACTCCTGTGTCTTCAAAATGTTTTAGGAATACACTGGCATATAGATGACCTCAAAGCTAACACTTGACATTATGGAGTCTTTAAAACTAAACCAGGAAGTGTTAAATTACAGCTCAGATTGGATTTCATTGTGTCAAGAGGATGACTTTAGTTAATGATTGTAAAGTCTGTCACCTCTGTCACCTTTCTTTAATGAACCTTTTCCACAGTTGCAGTAGATTATACTGTATGAGCTGGTGAAACAGGAAATTCAGAGAGTGAAAATTTGAACAGTGACTAAGGAACAATTATTAACTCATTGCTAGACATTTCAGAAAATTGCTGTTTATATTCCCACAGCTTTAACAGCACATGGTATGAAATACAGAAAACATATTTTGAAAGTAAAATAATGCTTCTATTTATTATATTATTATTTTGAAAGAAATTTTGGATGGTTTATTGATCCTCAACAGGGTTTATTATCACCTGAAAATTAAAAAAATGCCTTTTTTTAATTTATTGTATTTTCTCTTGAATTATTGTTGTTTTTTTGTTCTATTGGTTAGCTGTTCAAAAGTTTATTCGTCTTTTAAATTACTACACTACCGTTCAAAAGTTTTGGGATGATAAGATTTTTTTAATGTTTTTGAAAGAAGTCACGGTAACACTTTATTTGACAGTGTCCTTGTTACATGTACTTACCATAGTAATAATAACAGTAAATTATGCATAATTACATGCAACTAACCCTCAACCAAATCCTACCCTAACCCAATAGTAAGTACATGTAGTTGCTTAATATTACTTAAATATATAATTACACTGTAACAATGACACCTTAAAATAAAGTGTAACCGAAGTCTCTTATACTCACCAAGGCTGCATTAATTTGACAAAAAAATACAGTAAAAACAGAAATATTGTGAAATATTATTACAATTTAAAATAACTTATCTATTTCTGTATATTTTAAAATGTAATTTATTCCTGTGATGTAAAGCGGAATTTTCAGCATCACATTTGATCTTTCAGACATCATTCTAATATGCTGATTTGCTGCTCAAGAAATGTTTTTCATTTTATCAATATTAAAAACAGTTGTGCTGCTGAATATTTTTTGTGGAAACCATGACACATTTCTTTTGAGGATCCTATGATGAATAAAAAGTTAATAGAAAGAACAGCATCAATTTGAAATATACATTTTGTGTAACATTACAAACATCAGAAAGAATCTTAGCAACCCCAAACTTTTGAACGGTAACGTTAGTGTACATTTTGGTTTCTTTGTGTGTTTAGGTTTGGATAGTGCAGTGGTGTTTGAGTTTGGTTGCTTCATACCCTCTTCATTTGCTCTTTCTGTCTTCTAGTGAGGGCTGTCGTATGTTGGAGAATCTGAACCTGTCCTGGTGTGATCAGATCATGAGTGATGGCATCGAGGCTCTCAGCCGTGGATGCACAGCTCTCAGAGCTCTGTTTCTGAGAGGTTGCACACAGGTACACACCTATATATAAAAACACCAAACACATGATTGTTAAAGTCGGCATGAAATGGAAATTTCTTCCCAATTGTGATGTATATCCGAGTGAAACACTTCTCGGAAGAAAAAATGTAGGGTGGAACTTGATTTTGTCCATGGGGAATTGATCAGATGGTTGTGGTTTGCTATTGGTCGATCTCATGTGAGTGACAGGTTGCCCCGCCCTCACGCCAGTAAACACATCATCAGAGAAGAGAAGATGACGCTGAAAGAGGGAGGGGAAGTAATTGCAATGAAAGATTATGAGGCACATGAATAAAGATGTGCACGGATAAATCATGTATAATAATAAACACTGCAATATTCCATTAAAAAACAAGAATTGTCAGTTTTGATTTCATGGTGACTTTAAATATGTCATTTCAGCTTGATGATGCTGCACTGAAGCACCTTCAAAAGCACTGTCCTGAGCTCATGACAATCAACATGCAATCATGCACCGTAAGACTTGGAGTTAATTATTGCATCTAAAAAAAAAAGCACAATACACATTAGAACCCTAACACGGTTTATCCATATTGCAGCAAATTACAGATGATGGCTTTGTGAGTTTGTGCCGGGGTTGTCACAAACTGCAGATGGTGTGTGTGTCTGGATGCAGCAACATCACAGACGCTTCTCTGACTGCCCTCGGCCTCAACTGCCAACAGCTCAAGTAAAGCTTTCTTCATCTGTACGCAGATCAGCACACACACACACACACACAGTCATTCATTCTCATTGCTTGTGTTTTCCTCAGGATCCTGGAGGCTGCTCGCTGCTCACATGTGACTGATGCTGGTTTTACTGTTCTTGCCAGAGTGAGTAATCACACGAACACCCCAAAGCATAAACGCACGGATTCGGAGAATATGCTTTGAGCTGATGACACGATTCTTAAACAAACTATTCCTTCTGTTTTAGAATTGTCATGAAATGGAGAAGATGGATTTAGAGGAATGTATTTTGGTGAGTTTATATTAAATCCATAATTCAGAAAAGCTGTTGTATTTGGCCTAGCTGTCATGGGTGAGTTTCACTTTTGTGAAACAGTAAAATGTATATCTTTTTGTTGGTATTATATTATATAATGTGCTATATAGTTATGGCTACAAATATTTGATTAAAATATATTAATATTGTGAAATATTATTATAGTTTAAAAACTGTTTTCTATTTCAGTATGTATTAAAATGTAATTTATTCCCTTGATGGCAAAGCTGAATTTTCAGCATCATTACTCCAGTCTTCAGTGTCACATGATCCTTCAGAAATCTTTCTAATAAGCTGATTTGCTGCTCAAGAAACATTTGATTCGGATTATTATCAATGTTGAAAACATCTGTGCTGCTTAATGTTTTTATGGAAACCGTATTGTATTCTTTGATGAATAGACAGTTCAAAATAACAGTGTTTATTTCAAAATATAATTATAACATTATTTAATGCATCCATGCTGAATAAAATTATTAATTTCTTTAAAAGAATGACCCTAAATATTTTAAGGTAGTATATATAAAAAACATAAAATGTGATGCATATATGTATGGTTTGTCGTTGACTGATTTAAAAAATCCTTCTGTTTTGATTTGTTATAGTTTAACTTGTGCAGTTTCAAAGAAATCCTGAGGTTTTTCTCTTTACTGCTTTTGAGCTGTGTCTGTTTCCTTGCAGCAGTTTATCCTGGTTAGTCGGCATGCTAAAATTAATGTTCTGTGCCCGTACGTCCCATTCAGGTGACTGATAACACCCTGGTTCAGCTCTCAATCCACTGCCCTCGCCTGCAGGCGCTGGTGAGTGCCAAGCAGTGTTTGAGAGAGTGTGTGTGGGAGTATTGCTTCCATGCTTGTTATTTATGGCTTTCGGGAAAGGAATTATAGAGCACATTTGTTTTCGCCTGCTCACTTCTACATGTGTGTGTGTGTGTGTTTTCTAGAGCCTGTCACACTGTGAGTTGATAACAGATGACGGGATCAGACATCTGAGCAGCAGTGTGTGTGGTCAGGAGCGTCTGCAGGTCGTGGAGTTGGACAACTGCCCCTTGATCACAGACATCACACTGGAACATCTCAAGAGTTGCCAGCGTCTGGAACGCATTGAGCTCTATGACTGCCAGCAGGTCTCCCGCGCGGGCATCAAACGAATCCGGGTCGGTCAAAAACAATGGCTAGATATGTCACAACTCCCACGCTTAGTCTTAACTATAACAACCATGTACAGGCCAAAATGATTTATTTGCAGAATTCAAATATGCAGTGTCAGTCTGCAGAACCAGCAACACAAGTACAGTGTGTAAAGGCAAGAGATGGGCTTGAGTGCCTGAGCAATGATCAATCACAAAAAACTGTTTCTTTCTTTTTTTTCAATTTCACAAACTTAAAGGGTTAGTTCACCCAAAAATGAAAATTCTGTCAGTAATTACTCACCCTCATGTTGTTCCAACCCCGTAAGACTTTCGTTCATCTTCGGAACACAAATTAAGATATTTTTGATTAAATCTGAGAGCTGGGTCATGTGTGTGATGCGTCACACGCATCACACAC
The DNA here is from genome assembly GCF_963993115.1 of Abramis brama. Taxonomy (NCBI): domain Eukaryota; kingdom Metazoa; phylum Chordata; class Actinopteri; order Cypriniformes; family Leuciscidae; genus Abramis; species Abramis brama. The sequence continues at coordinate 37,605,534 of NC_139974.1, forward strand.
ATGACCAGCGTCGGCCAATAGTGAGCCTACGTGGTGACGTACAACACAGAAGCGCTGCGCTAAAACACTACGTGAAAAAACTCGAGGCCCAGAGAGAAGGAAATGAATAGTGGAATAAAGTCGTTATTTTTGTGTTTTTTTGCGCACAAAAAGTATTCTTGTCGCTTTATAAACTTAAGATTGAGCCACTGTAGTCACCTGGACTATATTAACGATGTCTTTAATGCATTTTCTGGGCCAGCAAGTTATAACGTCTTTAGAAGCCTATGGAGGAGTGAGCCAGCTCTCAGATTTCATCAAAAATATCTTAATTTGTGTTCCGAAGATGAACGAAGGTCTTACGGGGTTGGAACAACATGAGGGAGAGTAATTACTGACAGAATTTTCATTTTTGGGTGAACTAACCCTTTAACAACTGAACTTCTCTTAACAAACATGTCAAAAATGGGCCTGAATGAATACAAATTATGAATACCTTGGTATCATTAGGGGTAAACTGGTCTGTTTCATCAAACAGCAATTTGTGTCAAATTGACTTGTAGTCCTGGTCAGCGTCAAACACTGGAGAGGTTTTAGTTTTCATACAGGACACATTATTCTCACTATAGACCAGAGGATAGATTGAAAATCAGTTTTGCTGATATTTTTTGCACTTATTTGCACTTTTCTAGTAAATCAGCCTGAGGTTATTTAATACAGAGTCTACCTATAAATTAACCATATGTAGGAAAATTATGAAAATTGGCACACTTGTAGTGATGATAATAAATAGTAATCTGACCAACTTTGGGGTCTCTAGGACCAACTCTATAGCGCCACCACCAGTTTCACATTTGAATTTTTGAACCCTTTCATCTAGAACAATTAAACTTCATACACCCAATTACTCTAATCATGCTGATTACATTCAACATCTTGCATTAAGACTCCACACATTACAGTTGTGGCCATTTTGAAAAGTACAGTATTTAGTTTTTTCACTACTCCTCCTTCAAATTCTTATGAAAATGTGCACTGATGATCTTTGTACAGAGCCGCACATTATGATGTCGCAAACTTAACAGTTGTCGACCCAGAATTGGTTCAGAGGCTGTATTTCGGCCAAAATGAAATCAAAATGAAATTCGCTAGACCTAATCAACACCATGTTCTAAGGGTCCATGCCAAAGTTGGGAACAGCGCCACCTACGGGTCAGGAGATCTGAATTGCTATTTTTGCTAATAACTTTTGATCAGTTTGACAGAAAATCATGATATGGATTCCTTGTGTCATGCCGAAAACATAGATACCGATTTTTCCAGGATCGGACGAACCATCGTGCCGCCATTTTGAAATTTGTCGTAAATTGCAATATCTTTTAAATAATTTGACATATCGGCACAAAATTCGGTAGGTATCATCATCAGCATTTCCTGAAGGAAAACAACTTTTGAAAACATTGTTCAAAATTTCATTTCTATGTGTCATTGTTCTTTGGTTCATGCCAATATCTTCTGGTGATATCTTATTTTTCATTTTCCATCAATTTGCCTGTCCGCCTCTGATGTAAAAATGCTATTTTTCCTACAAATTTTTACAGATTTTGTCCAAAATCTGATCAGATGAATTTTGGACCAAGCTGCATAAAAATGACTGAACAGATTTTTGATATTCACTACCGTTCCTGAGAAATACCTCTCCGAAGCTGACCTTGCCTGTGTGTTTTGTCTTATGTTGATTAGCTTAGCATGCCAATTGGTTATCATGCTAACCAGTTGCCATTCTTTCTAATGTGGCTCTTCAGCATTCAGGTTAACTATAAGCTACATTAGCATTAACTTAGCTTAACACGCTAATCTGGTTAACATGCCAAGTAATGCTTTTGTGTGCTCATTCTCACACTGAAAGCTCTTCTCAGCAACGCTCTTCTCAGCTTCTCGTTTCACGTCGTGGGTTCGAATCAAGCGTGGCACATGCCCAGTCCGCAAGAGGTACTGTGGCCAGAAATGGTGCAGAAGTTGTTTCCGTTCCAGACATGGTGACTTTCTAAGAATGATCTCATCTGAATACAAAATGCAGTGCATTTATGTGCAAATTCTTCATTTTGGTTATTGAACTATAGAACTTCGGCATCTGTTTGAACACGCGCCTTCCCAGTGGTGCGACGAGATGAGTGACGGGCACCTGACCCAGAGATTGTGGGTTTGATTCCCGTGTGGTACAACTTTATAAAATTGTGTGTAATGTTGTGTCATTTAGAGCCAATAGCTGCACTACACAACTCAAGTCTCTGTACAATTAAACAAATCACAATGTTCGTGGTATTCTGTGTAAAGCAACATGCTATAGCTTAAAAAATTGTTTGATCAAATCCAATGTGTGTTTTACTCTACACATGTCCGTGTGACTTGCAATTAAAATCTGTTAAATTTGAGTTTTGGTCCTGACCAACATCATAAGCAATAGGGCATTATGGTCATTTGGCTTCTATTTTTGTCAGTAACCCCACCCAAACAAAACTCTCATTGGTCCACTAACGTTCTGATTGGCTGTAGATAATTTTTATTTATTTTTCACACTGTAGAGAAAAATTGCTTGATAGTTATTGTTAAGATGTCATTGTGGCTGATTCTGCGGTTGTTTCTCTTCTAGGCTCACCTTCCTGAGATCAAAGTCCACGCTTACTTCGCCCCGGTCACACCCCCTCCATCAGTCCACGGAGGAGGCCAGCGTCTCTGCCGCTGCTGCGTCATACTCTGACAGAAGGAGGAGCCTCTGGGAGACGCCATAGAAAGTCAAGCTGTCAGTCAACCTGTAAACTCCGCCCTGCCCCTGCTCCACACCACTATGAGGCGCTGTGTGGGGTTGTGGCTACAGGAGGTTGTGTGAACATGGCTTGTTCACCGAGCGTTTGCCTGGCAGCGTGATGGACCTGAACAAAAAAAAAACGCAAAATAAATACAATGCAATGTGACAAATGCTACGTACATACAATACCACTTACTTGGATGTACAAGGAGAAAAATCAAGGAGCTACCATGTAAAATATTTCATTTTTGGATATATAGAAAACAAAATACTTAAAGCATTATGGAACTACTGAATATAGAAGGAACACGCAAACTTTGAGGCATTTTGATGCCGTTACGACGACTACACAGTGTTTACGTCCTGCTCCTCTTCCTCAACCAATAGGATTGCATTCTATTACGCTGAGAACAAATAGAAAAGAAAAAAAAAAACAGAAAATGAGCAGCAGGATGCAAGTCTTTGGAGTTTTGTAGGGTACGCCTCCCGCCGAGTGATCATGTGACTTTCTCAAACCTGAGAGCAGGAAGCTTTGAGCGTCTCTGTCTGGTTTTGCGCGCGCGCGCGTGTGTGTGTGAGAATGTTTAAATATAGAAAATTAAATATAACACTACAACAAATCAACCCATATTAAAACTGGAGTAAAATGGTTTTTATTTTCTGTTTGTGCTCACCTTAATTTGGAGAGGACGAAAAAAATCGCAGTTGAAATCATGTGAGCAGACGAGGGGACGAGAAGGACTGAGATTGTGCATGCAAGATAAAGTCGATTTTGCTCCAGTTGTGGAGTTACAGTACGTCACAATTGATGTGAATGTTCAAATTTAGACAACATGTGCTAAGGTTGGGGGAGGGGGGGGTGTACATCAGGAATATTTGAGTTTCACAATGTTTCAGTGCAATATTGAAAGCCCAGGCCATGTGACAGGATTCAGAACACTCCTTATTCAGGCATTTCCTTAGTATTCTCATCACAATGTCAATTACATGTCATTAAAGGGATAGTCCACCCAAAATGAAAATTCTGTCATCATTTACTCACCTCATGCTTTTCCAAACCTGTATGAATTTCTCTTTTATCTGTGGAACACAAAAGAAGCGATTTTGAAAAATTTGGACCCCGTTCTGCAAAACCTCATCTGTGTTAGTTCACAGTCATAAAGGTTCGAAACAACACGAAGATGAGTAAATGATGACAGAATTTTCAAGTTTTTTGTGCGTGAACTAGATCAGATTTGAGCATAATATGATGCAGAAATCAACAGTTGGAATACATCAAGGCAAATATATCAAACTTAACCCATGCAATCTTGATTTAAAGAGACAGTTCAGCCAAAATGTAAACGTCTGTTATCCGCTCACTCTCATTTTGCTTCAAAAACCTGACTTTTTTTTAATGTGTGCAACACAAAATGTTAGTCTCTGTCAACATTCACTTTCATTGTATGTATCAAGATGCAATGAAAATGAGCGATGACCGAAGGTTTCATTCTGTCTGAAATTTCCTTTTGTGTTTTGCAGAATAAAGAAAGTCATATGGCTTTTGCACAAAGTGAATGATATTTTTGGGTGAACTGTCTCTTTGAGTTTACAGTCTCGTGCATAAAACTGTTCAACAGGGAGTTTGATGCATAACATTGCATATTTAAAAACATGAGTCTTGCTGATGAAAACAGCTGCTGAGTTGATCATGTAATCAATGGAAAAGGGTTTTTTTGTCGGTGTGAGTGCCTTTGATTTTGCAACTGAAGGGAGGGGTGGGTTACAGACACAGAAATGCTCAACTCAGGGCTGCGGTGAAGTTCATCACATTTTTTTTCTTTTGTATTTACCCATATTTAGCTGGTTTTTACCATTGGATATGATGATGATTATGTCATCATTTCCTATCAATGCATACACCAGTGATTCCAGTATTCTTTATCTCGACCATGGAACCACCTTAGAAGGCAATGCTAAACCTGTCGGCGGAAGTGATGTTTTTTTTTGTTTTTGTTTTTGAATTGTTCTGTAACGGCTAATCGGTTCCCCTCCTTCTCTCCCATATTTTTTGACAAAGATGAAACAAGTTACCTGAATGTCCTTGTGTTCTGGTTGTTAATGTGACATTTCTTTAAATAAAAGATCTGAGCAGTGTGTCACACTCCGGATTGGTTAGTTCTTATGGTTTCATATACACCATTCATTGTTGATGTAAATTATTATTTTTTTAACCTGTGGTTATAATGCATGATTAATCATTTTGGATTTTAACACCTAAACACACTTAATAATGACCTGAAACTAAAACTAATGCATGGTAATGTAATATAGATAGTCCTAGAGGTACCTGATTTTTTTTTTTTTTTTACTTTCCACCACGTGTGTCCTGTAGTGTAGGCATGTTTTTATATAAAAAATAAATAAATAATAATAAGCGTAGACAATTAAGATCTAAATTCAAAATGGATTTTGAATTGCATTATAACATATATAGGCTCTACAAATGTAAATCTATTAATGTGCTATGCATCACCACCAAATTTATTTTAGTATGCTGTACTCTATAAAGAAGGTAATTTTCACACACATACACATGCATACTATGTACAAGCACATAAATATTTACAAGCACAAATATTTGAGTTTGAAAAACATTCAAATGCCACTAGGGGGAGACGAAGACAAAAAAAAGCAATGGAAGACCATCTTGAAAACAAATACAAGCGTGTACATTATTCAAAACAAAAGCAAGTATAATTTTCTTGGTGCTTATAAATGCACAAAATGGTTCTTTGAAACAAGTGTATGTGTGCGTTTATGATATGAAATTATAATGATACGAGGTATGTTATAATTAAGAAATAATAATAATCTAGTAATATATTCAAATCTTCGACAATTTATTCAGTCATTAATACCATAAGGAAAAATGCCAACACACTGGAATAACTAGAATCACTAAATGTACTACTCGTGGAAGTAGGGAGTATACTTTAACAACAACAACAACAACAACAACCAATAAGAATAAGAATAAACATGTATAGTGTCTCTCTTGATACTATATAATAAACGTACTTTTTTCTATCTTGCCATACTGCACACAGTCTCCGATTATGAATAATGAATTGTGTACAGAAATTACAGAATGATCATATTTTCATTCAGGCATCACGCTGGACATCTGTGCGGCGCTGAAGGACCTCAAGGCCTCGGCCCAATCACTCTTCCTCGGCATCGTTTGCTCTGCTGTTCAACACTCCAGTATTGCGGCTACCGGCGGTCCAGTAGCCGTGGTCGAAGCGAGAGTCTTGAGCTCGGAAGTCAGCTGTCAAACTGCGGATTATTTCTGGATTAAGTCCAAACACGAGAGCTGTGAGAGCAGCGCACGGACCGGCGGCTCATCCACTCATCTCCACGAGCGATTAGAAGCGGGCTTTTCTGAAATGGTGGCCGGGAGGGAAGAGAGACCCGGCGGCAGGCCCCAGGATACTCGTCCATAACGGTTAAAGCTAACAGTGTTAGCCGAGACTGGTCGGATACATTTCCATTGTTTTTATACGCGCCTCGCCGCCTATTTATTTTTTACATCGCTTTATTGTTTAGTAAAAAACACTTTTTTCGGGGGATCAACCATTTCGTTCCTGGGGAACTTTGTTGAAGTTGTTTATTTTCCGTTATTTCAACGTTAATGCACTAACAACAGACATCTAAGTGTCTTTAAAACCAGTGTTTGACTTCCGCTTTATCCACATTTCAGTTCCTCGCGTTGTGAACGCGACTCTGACAGTCATTCTGTCGTTGTTATTGTTTCGCCGCAACCTGAGGACTGACCACAAAGCGTCCCGATGGAGGACAATGACAACATGGACTATTTTTACCAGCAGGTTTTGCAGAAGGACGTGACCCGGAGGCTGCAGGTTGGCCCGGATCTCATAGACTACCTGAGCGACCCGCAGAGGTCCTTGGACGTGGAGCAGGACAAACCCCGCCTGGATAAAACCATAGATGAGCTGACGGGATGGGTCAATTCCAGCAATTACAAGGTTTGTGACCTGCTTTGTGGGGTGCATATTTAAATTAATGTGTTTTAAGCCAGATGGCATGTGTGATGTTATGAAGGATGCATGCATTGTTCTGGAGTGACAGCCTCGAGCCAAACCCAACATTTTATTCTCATATAATCTATTATTGCATGTAAATCTCCAATTGCATTAGGCTTCTTGTGCATCAGAATATAGGAGTTTATTCAGGAGAGGCTTCAGTCTGCTCAAATAATACATTAATATCAATGTGCAAACATTACATATTCATGTGTGTCAAAGAGAGAGTGGATTTGCTGGTGGGGGGGTTGTGAGGATGGGGGAGGGTTGCGTGGGTATTGTTACACTGGGGCTGAAAAGGCACATGTCACTGCAATGCATATGATTAATCCTTTTACATATGCTTTTATTGATTAAGAAAAGCTGTTTGAGGCTTGCTTGTCATGTTTGGCCTGGGCTTGCAAGCAGAAGCTTTAATGCTGGCTCATACTGCTGCTAATGTTCAAAAATGCTCACTTCTGCTTTATTTCCCATTTCTATTTGTGTGAATCGAAACATAATTGAGTAGGGATGTTTTAAAAGCAGCATCAGACAGCTGATGGATCAGATCTTCAGGGACGGATGTTAATGGACGGCTATGACATCAGACTCATTGAGGTTGGGTTTTAGAAATGATGGCGGTGATTCATAAATTGGAGACACAGCTGCAGGCTTCTAGAAATATATGCGGTTTGATAAATGCAGGGTGTCAAATTCTTTGTCCCACTGGTTGAAGATCTGGTAGACCGTTTTCATCTCTCCGCTAAAATGTTTTTGTGCATAATTTATTTTCTTTTAATATTTAATATACACTTCCGTTCAAAAGTTTGGGCTCGGTTAGTTTTAATTAGTAATATTTTTATTTAGCAAGGATGCATTACAGTGAAGAATTTATAAAGTTACCAAAGAATTATGTTTGAAAAAACAAAAATGCCGTTCCTTTGCTGAACTTTCTATTATTAAAAGCATCCTGAAAAAAAAATAAAGCAGCATAACGGTTTTCAACATTGATTTTCTATTTCCTGAGCAGAAAATCAGCATATTGGAATGATTTCTGAAGGATCATGTGACACTGAAGGTTGGCTCTTTAAAAGAGGGAAGTGCTGACAGTGCTCAATGAGAAATGATCTAAGAATGGACTATATTTACACATAAAACGTTTACTCTATATGTCACACAAGGACCAAACCAGAAATGCTTACTGATTGAATTAACTTGAAGAAATGAGGTTAATCCATAAAGTGCGGCTGAACCCATTGCTAAGTGTGTAGATGAACGCTGGCCAATTGAAACACATTTAAATTATTTCCTAAATGAATTACCAGGTGTTCTCCAGTTTTGCCTTTCAGGTGCGCACACACACACACACACACAGGTCTTTACTCAGGACTCTCTCTGGATGCTTTGCCTAAAATAGGTCATAACTGGAGCTTCTGGGATGTAGTGAATATTTGATTGTTTCTCTGGAATGTGAACTTCCATCCTGCATTGCCAAGAAACACACTGCAGCGATCCCACCGCAATCCTCAAATATAGTCCGTCTCACAATCTTATTTTCATTCACCCACTCACACACAATAACAACAGTCATCCTTAAAGACATAGTGCACAACGACGCAAAGCTCTGTATCAGATACTCTGAATCAGCAGAATCATGTGTTTGGAAATGCTGTCCTACAGTTTGTGAGAGTTGATGTTTTCAGCTGATTTGTCTCTTTCTTGTTCGGTGTCAGGTTGCATTGGTGGGGATCGATATTGTCAGCGCATTCGTGGATCGGCTGACTGATCGCTTCAGAGGTTATATCGGCACAGGTAAGTGGTGTGCACACGTGCGCTTGTTGCTTTTTTCCCCCTAAAGTCCAACATTAGCTGAAGACCTTCTCCATTGAATAATCAGCAGAAAGGGGAATGCCTGGATGACACAATCCACAGGCTCAGTCCTTGTCTCTCAGCTGTTTGAGCCCCGCCCTCTCCTGTTACCACGGAGACGGGTTGTTATGATTGTAACAGATAACCCCCCCCCCCTCACTCATCATACCTCATTCATCTGAAAACATGGAACAAGCGGAGTATAGAGAAAGGAATGAGATGACTTCACATCCAGTCTGCCCGGCGTACAGAAGATGTTGAAAGTTAAAGATGAAGGGTCATTTCTGGGCCATTAGCATTGTTAAGTTAAATTAAATTCTCTTTCAAACAGATAGTCACACCATTGTTTGTTCCAATGGCACTGTGTCAGATTACTCAAAAAAACTTGAGTTTGGGGTGATCTTTCTACAATCGGTTTACAAATGGATAGGATCCAAGCTTGGATAGGAAAAGTATATTTTATTAAATGTACATAATTAAAGGGCTGCTTGCGATTTATCAAAATGCAAAGGCTGCAATTTATTTAAAATACATCAATTAAAATAAAAATATTAATTAAATACATATATGTGCTGCGTGTTTTAGAATGAAGTGCGGCACCATGTGCTTTTACACGCTCATGATTCAGTGTTTTAGAGTCTTAGAGCAGCCCGGTTCACAGTTACGGCTGATCCAACACAATCTCATCTCTGCGTCTGCTTTGCTCTGAGTTTGGGTCTCTTATAACATGCGACAACCATCTTCACAAACTTAATGAGAAACGTTTGTAAACTGGCTGTCGTCAACAAATGAGAAGCTTAAAGTCCTCATGGAATCAAAATCGACACATTACTAGTATTGTGGTGATCAGTTCATTCATTCAAGTTAATCCACAATAAAAAAAATTTTATTCAAAATCTGAAAATGCACTTCCACTCTGGAATGGCCTTCCTTCTCTGATAACATCAGTTTGACGGCTGAACATCTCCTCCAGCTGTCATTCTGCTGCAAGCTTTGATAACGAGCTCAACGGAACGCCCATTTTTCTAGATCCAATCAATTCCCAGAAGGAAAAACCAAGCCACGCCCTCTATTTTTCTCATTCAATATTCCATTTCATTCAGAAAAATTCGTCACAATACTGAAATAAAGTTGCTCGCAATTTCCGGTTATGTGTTGTAATTTTACATTTGTACTGTAAAATAAAATAATAATTATTATATTTCTCTTGAATACTCAATATTTTATTTTACAGTGAAATATTACAATATGAATGTTTCTTATTTCTTATTCCTTTATAATTATAATAATGATGATTATTGTAGTAATACTGATGTATAGGCTTAATTACAAAATTGTGCAGCTCTACAAACATACACAGGCAATCACAAATAGCAATCACAGTTTTTATCATTTTTTTTATCTTTTCCAGCTTGTGCAGCCCTACATCATTGTATTGTCTCTTAAACCCTTCTTTTGCATGTTGTCCTCAGTGGTTCCTGCGTTAGTTGACCGTCTGGGAGACGCAAAGGATCAGGTTCGAGAGCAGGCACAAGGGCTCATTTTGAAGCTGATGGATCAGACGACAACACCCATGGTGAGCTAACCATACAGCGGAAATTATCATCGCTATTACACCCGTTCATGCTGACAAAAAAAAAAAAAAACAGCTCATAAAGCTGCTGTCTAGTGTGTGTATGTGAGCTGCTGGGTGAATAGAAACACATTGGATAATTTTTGCTAGTTACTACTGCCAGTGATTCATCATTCCCTTCAGAGCTCATCATCTCTCTCTCTCCTGCTTTTGTAGTAACGAATCGGGTTTTCACTGTTTCTTTTCCTCTGTCTCTGTGTAGAACGTTTGGGAGAGGCTGATTCCTGGCTTCAAACACAAAAACTTCCGCAGTCGAGAGGGACTCTGCTTTTGCTTGGTTGCCACACTAAATGCGTAAGTCCTCATACAATCCCATACATTCTCAATTTGTAAACAATTCCACATTTGCACTGGGAATCTTGTCCAACAGGTGGCGCTGATTTTCCATATCACAGTATTGTGATGCAGTCATATCTCCCTCGGTTTATCACAGATAGGACTGGATTCTAATAGTTCAGCATCCCAGAATTCCCCACCTTTTTACAATTTACAGGATTTTAAATGTAATCTACAGACATTCACACCATACAAGCTCCTTGTCTGTCAAGCACTGTAAACAAACTCGGCCCACTGAGGTAATCTTCTTACCTGCCTGTATCGATTCCAGGAAGGTCAGATTAACAGACATTCTCACTGAAGCGCTACATAAACGCTCATACACAAACAAAACTAGTTTCTCAGTAACTTAAACACTCCTCATTGTTAACAAAAGAGCTGTCACGTAATCAACGCTGTATACACTCAGCCTTATACTACACTGTTATTATAATAATAAGATGTTAAGTACCATAAAGTTTGCTTTTATTACAAGCAAGTTTGACATTGCTGTTGTTTGGGTTTTGTATTACATTAAAGGGATAGTTCACCCTGAAATGAAAATTCTGTCATCTTTGTCCTGTTGGACTTATTATGAGAATTTTTTTTTCTTTTGTCCATACAATAAAAGTCAATGGTGTCCAGTGCTCATTGACAACAGTCTTCAAAATATCTTCTTTTGTGTTCCACTGAAGGAAAATGCTAAATGAATCAAACTGTGTATGTATACACTGTATAAAATGATTTTTCAAAGTTATAAATAAAACAGATTATTGGTAGACGCTTTTACAAGGCAAGGCAAGGCAAGTTTATTTATATAGCACATTTCATACACTATGGCAATTCAAAGTGCTTTACAGAAAGTAATTAAAATAATCACAAAATAAAAGCAAGGGAAATTAAAACAGTTATAAAAGAAATTAAAAGAGATATATGATTCAGTTATAAAATGAATTAAAAGAGTAAAAAGATGATACATAGATAAACTTCTCATCTGGCAAAACACAGATGTATCATATTTTTCACAACTCCCAGTTTTACTCTGAGATTTTCCCATGGTGATTACACAGATCTTTTGGCGCGCCTAAGAAATCTATTGGACATCTCCGATGGACCAAATTTTCCCCTAAAATCAGACTGGAGGAGCTCTAGGAAACAACAAAACTACTTTAAAATTTTGCTTTTGATTCAATGTCGTACTTGGCATTTCTTTGTAAGTAATTGTGAAATTTACTAGCGATTTCTAAGGCCCTGTTTACACCTGGTGTTTAGATGCGTTTTGGTGGATCGGATCACAAGTAGAGGAGGGAGACACATACTCGTTTACACCTGGTGTTTTAATCCGTCTCTTTTGTCCACTTTCAACCACTTCTGTCCTGATTTCTTCGAGTGGAGGGAATATGGGCGGGTAAATGTATGTGTTTTTTCAGATATTTCGATCTGATGGACAAAATAAGCTCACGTGACTTACATATGAACGCACCCGAAGATGACGGAAAAACACACAGCTGTTTCTGCTCTGACAGCCGTAAGACCAGCCGAACACTGCGAGTGTGTGTTAGAAATCAGGAATGGTGAGAGAACATTGTGCTTGGTGCGTTTTTCATCTTCAAACCAAACTTGGGTCTCCAGCCGACAAAGTTTAAATCTTCGCAGCTATCGCGCTTACAGTAGGTGGAGAGTAAGCGTCTTTTGTGGCTGAACACATTCGACCACATGCAATCCGGTTGAATGTGTTTTCGACTACCTCTGGAAGTGGTATAAAGTTGATAAGCTCAAAACGTTTTAGACCCGTTTACTCCTGTATTTAGTGTCGTCCACTTGTGATCCGATCGACCAAAACGCATCTTAAAACCAGGTGTAAACGGCCTAAATGAAAATGGTTTCAAAGTAAATCCTACCTACAGCCATTTTTCTCCAGTGTACATGCATGTAGAATTTGATCTTGTGAACTGGTTAGTCTAAGCTGACTCGCTCTCAGTATTTCTTTGTTTCTCTCTTTCTCTTAGTTTCGGTGCTCAGCCCTTGAGTTTGAGTAAATTTGTTCCACATCTCTGTTCGCTAACAGGAGACCAAAACCCCCAGGTATGTCTGTGTATGTATGTAATGCTCGGAATGTGTGTGAAAAAGTAAAGTGAGTTGGACACTCTCTGTTTCTGTCCTTTGTGTGTGTGTGTGAGGGAGGGAGGCAGTCTGCGCTAATGTTAGGCTTTAAACAAGAACAGCTGAATTCAAGCTCCTGCTGGGCGAAATGGGGGAAAAGACATCTTTTAGAGATTTGAAAAGGGAAGTCTAGATCAATCTCATGGTTTCACTCATAGATAGATGTATAGACTGGAAGAAATTGATATATTTATTCAGAAAAGATGTATTAAATGAATCAAACGTGACCGTAAAGACATTTATAATGTTAAAAAAGATTACCATTAAAATAAATAAATAAATTAAACTCCCTATTCATCAAAGAATACTGATTTTTTATTTATTTATTATTATTACAGTGTTCAGAAAAAAGCTCTTTTCAACATCGATAATAGTAATAATAATAATGAATTTTTCTTCAGCAGCAAATCATGATATTAGAATGATTTCTGAAGAGTCATATGACACTGAAGACTGGAGTAATGATGCTGAAAATTCAGCTTTGCATCACAGGAATTGCACTTTAAAATATATTAAAATTTCAAATTGTAATAATATTTTACAACATTACTGTATATTTGATCAAATAAATACAGTCTTTGTGAGCTAAGACACTTCTTTTAAAACACATTTAAAAAATCACACCGACCCCAAACTTTCGAACAGTAGTGTATTTATGAATCAGCGTTTATACAGATAGCAATTTTAGCAATTTTTCACAAACTCTCATCGGAAATTAATTAATGAGTTAATTTCAGTCGCTGATTGAAAGTGGGATAGTTGAAGGATCAAGCTGTAGTTGTGTTTCTAGGCTGACTGTGTGTCTGTGTTCCACAGGTACGGGAGGCAGCTATATCAACACTAGTGGAGGTGTATCGGCATGTGGGAGAGAGAGTGAGAGTGGACCTCACCAAAAGAGATCTACCTTCTGCACGGTTAGTATGATTTACTGTTGAACCCATAAGCTTTCTAGAAATATTTATATAACTTAATGACACTGCGCTAAGCCAACGAGCATCATTCTGTCCCAAACCCAATCACATGTTGTGCCCACACCACAGTTGTGTTGACCGTTTCTGGATTATTATAATTACTGACATGAGTCAGTTTTAATGACTTCAATCTAGGTGATTGTTTGTGGGCGTATTGTGGGTGATTTATTATGAAGAATTGTACATATATGAGCACATGCACCAATGGATGGACACACCCATATTTAAAGGAGCCTTTTGCATGTGGTAATTGTGAGAAAAGCTACTCATTTGTGGGTATTCACTTATTGAATACATGCGTTTTCAGGTATGACCATTAATTATGACTATATAGCATATGCATGTAGAGTATAGCCTATAAGTGCATTTTAACATATTTGAATGCACATATTTCACTCAAATTCATGGTTACACTTTATTTCGATAGTCCACTTTAGACATTCTGCTAACTATAAGTAACTTTACAAAACTTATTCTACTAACCCTAACAGTCTACTAATACGCTAAATGAGTAAGTTGACTTGTAGTTGCAAAATAATGAGAGTTTGTTGACATGTAGGTTCAAACTACATGCATTACTGACTTGCATTTTGCATGTTTATATTTTTTACACAATCTTTGGTAGACTACAATAGATCAGTGGGGACATTTTTGTGTCGAACATATTCATTTTCTATCCACACATTATCCCTTGGCGTTATTTACTTGACCATTTTCTCTTGAGATCAGCCTATTGATTTAATAAAAACCAAAGAGCTCTGAAACAGCATTAGATTATCATAGAACTCTATTTATTAGTCTATCATTGCAGTTCTATTGAGTATTTCTATACATGCACTGGATTAAAGTCTGGAGACTCAAAGGAACATGTTTGTTATGTTAGTGATGCATAAACTTACTAAGAAGTTACCTCATGGGTTTCCTATTATGGAGTGGTGAAAATCTATTTACATTGTGTTTAAGAAAGGATTCCTTGTAATCTGATAGAATCTTGCAGGCTGACATCAGTGTGCGATGCTGATCTGTGATAAATTGAGTTTTTGAAGACTGTCTAATACTCCTGCATTCCTCTCCGTCTGATGTAAGAGTCTTCAGGCGCTTGGACCGACTCCATTGGCTGCATCTTGAACATTTCATGATCACTTTACTAATGCCAGGGAATGGTTCTGAATCAAATTTGTTTCTGTACATAATGGATTCATTTCTGGAGGAATCTTATGTTGTTGTGTCTCTTTTTTTCTTGTGGTTTCATGGTGCTAGATTTTGGCTCTGTTGCACTACATTAATTCTTCCAGGAGTCAGTTCAGAGTGATTCATGTTTAGTGTTGTCCAGATGTTTCAATACAAACTGAACTATATGGAGTGGATGAACCTTCAGCCTGGTTTCAGTAGCAACGGTATGTGTCAGATGGATTGTCTGGTGTGTGACATGGTTATGACTCTGACACATCGCCATCTCAGACAATAAGGCTGGTCAAGAGCACAAAGGTGCTTGTGTCTGCATTGGTTTGTATTTTATGCATTTCATTGCTTTTTCTAACACCGTATCCTAACCCGACTCAACGCCACCACGCACGATAAAAGGTATCTTTTCACAGACTTTAGATATACAAAGCACTCATTACTAGGAATGGAAGATAGTGCAATGCACAGCATGGTGGAATAAGTCACGCCTTCTAAATAAAAGAGCCAATCGCCAATTGGTAAAGTCACTGCATCACTGCAGCTGCTGTTAGAAGCTTTAGAAAACCGTCAATGTTCTGAGACTTCAGATTTTTGTCATGATTTGAGTGTTTAGAAACGAATCTTATGATATGGTTGTTGTCAGATTCCATTGGTGATTTTAAATATGAAATTTAATCTTAAGCTTGGTGTTCATCTTTGGAGAATTTGATGTTTCTGCATTCAAAGACATAGGAGCTGTACTTGCATGACTGAGATGGCTGCCCGAGAGGCGTTTCAAATATGGCCACCGAGTGGAGTGACTTGCCTTTAAAGGACTTTGGTGCAGTGCACTTGTCCACATGTTCTTTTGGTTGGCTGTGATTTTATTTATTTTTTTGATAGATTTTGTCTCATCACGTCTGGTGTGGGCAGACTAATTGCTTGTTGCTGAAATCTTATGGCGCTTTTCCACTGCATGGTACGGTACGGCTCGGTTCGGTACGGCACGCTTTGGCGCTTTTCCACTGCATGGTACGGTACGGCTCGGTTCGGTACGGCACGCTTTGGCGCTTTTCCACTGCATGGTACGGTACGGCTCGGTTCGGTACGGCTCACTTATGGCGCATTTCCACTGCATGGTACGGTACGGTACGGTACGGCTCGCTTCGGCTCGCTTTAAATGGTACCACCTCTGTTGAGGTTCCAAGCGTACCGTACCGATACTAAAATGTGACGTGAAAACACTGAAGATCACTGATTGGTCAGACAGAATCGTCACTACCAGTGTCATTGTATTTGCGACACGAGACCATGCACGAGACAAACCCGCTAGATTTAAATAGCCAGTAGACAACAGCCAACGCTGTATTTTCTTGCAGTTAAAACGTTTCTTGCAAACTGTTTCTTGCAGTCAGGGGCGGCGCCGGATAATTTTTAACGCATGTGCTGAGGGCACACACACATATGTGTGTGTGTGTGTGTGTGTGTGTATATATATATATATATATATATATATATATTATATATATTATATATATAATTAATAAATGAGCAAAACTTGGCCACAAAATATTTAATATTCAATTATTTTAATGATCACAATTAAAGTTTTAATTTTATTAAATTGAACAAGCGCAAAATTCAGCAATCAAATATTCAAAAAGACTTAATAATAATGTTATTTCTCTCTATAGGCGCGTTTACTACGAATATGGCGATCGTCAACTTCATCTTTGCCAGACACTGACAGAAAACACTTTTATAAATAAAAATCAATGCACGCATCCCCGGATTTACAAATGCACATCTTGCTTGTTGCACGCACATTATGTCGAAATAACGAGATATTATGTTGAAATAACATTATTATTAAGTCTTTTTGAATATTTGATTGAATGCTGAATTTTGCGCTTGTTCAATTTAATAAAATTACGCCTATATATATAGCCTATATATATACTATTAATAAATGAGCAAAACTTGGCCACAAAATATTTAATATTCAATTATTTTAATGATCACAATTAAAGTTTTAATTTTATTAAAACGCGTGCACTGATTTTTATTTATAAAATAGTGTTTTCTGTCAGTGTCTGTGCATGGCAAAGATGAAGTTGACGATCGCCATATTCGTAGTAAACGCGCCTATAGAGAGAAATGCACATAATGGATTACATAAGAGAGTAGCCTATTTCTTTTTGTTTTGAATTATTTCGTTTAAAGACATTTCAAGCTTTGTGTATTTGAGGATGAGATGCGCTCCAGTTAACGTACAATGCAAGTGATCGCTCGGGCGCCTCAATGATTAAATTGCTCTTATTTATTCAGTCCAGGTAATTGTTTGATGAAAAAAATATTAAAATTAAGATACAATTTATACAAAACGAAATTCACTTTAAAGAAAGGCTTTCTACAAAACAAAACTTAATGAAGTGGTCAAAATTATGTCCGACTCGCTCCATGTCTCTCTACTCGTGCTGTTCACTTTTCATAATCAACATAGGCAGATGGAAAAAAATAACATAACATTAACTAAATGCACTTTTTTAATGGCAGTAGGCTAGTTTAAAACAGTACATTAGGCCTAGACTCTCTATTTGTAAAGATTGCTGCACATTCATTTAATTCTGAATTTTGCACACACAAGTTGAAAGGCATTTGTTCAAATCAAGTTCACGGATAATTGTGCGTGCATTTATTAATCATTATGATACTAAAATCATAACAAAGTAGGCTATGCTATGTGCAAAAAATCAGATGAGCCCAGAATATGAACGCAACGTTTAATTACACGTTAAGAATTTTCCTTCCATATAGTAAACCATTATAAGAACGTTTAATTTAATTTAAAAACATCCACATGCCGAGAATCAAGAGCACCATCCCCTGTGTTGTGCGTTTGAAATGTGGCGCGTTTACGATGATGTCATGGCAGTAGAGGCGGCAACTATAACGATCAGTCCCACCCAGTTTGAAGCGGTACTAACTGCAATGGAAAAGCAACCGAGCTAAAGCGAACCGAACCGTGCCGTATCGAGTCGAGTCGTACCACGCAGTGGAAAAGCGAGCCGAACCGTTCCGCGCCGAGTCGAACCGTACCGAGCCGAACCGTGCCGTACCATGCAGTGGAAAAGCGCCATTATCGCATCGTGTTAGGACACGGTTTAAGAATGCATCATATTAAAACCCTGGCCGATAAAAAATATAGTTTATATTTACACAAACATTTAGAATAAAATCTATGCATATCATGCATCCTTAAGGATTAGGTTTGCATGATATATTAGTATCGTTAATAAAAAAACTTTTATTTTATTAATTCATGTAGATAAGTTGGTGTAGAATTTGTATCTTGTTATTTTGCACGTATCACGTAAAACACACACAAAAATTAGTGGATCCATATTAAAAAATATTACAATTTTGAATAGTATATATTAACCAATTAAAATAATCTCTATTGGCCAATGAAAAATATTATATCGATATACACTGCCAAAAAAATAGACGCAGCTCTTGATGGAAATAAGTTAACATAACCACATTTATTTCCATCAAGAGGTGCATACATTTTTGGTCAAGATTCCAGCACTCTGTAAAGTCTCCTCCAGCACATCCCAGAGACTTTCAATGAATTTAAGGACTCAGAGGTTCTTCATGCTCCCTCTCTTCCATTCTTTCACGGTTTAAACCTGATGAATCTTGACATTGTTATCCTGGAATATGGCCATGATGTGTCTTCCTACATGTTTGTTTAAGAAATGAAAAGCTACACACTCCATCAATTAGGGTTAGAAGAACTGTTGCCAAGTAAATAACATAATAATCACTGCAATAATGATCCAATCATAGACTCTTAAGCATTTGCTTATTTAAATAAATAAATAAACAATTTGGCCAGACAGTGTTACATCAGTTCATAGAGAATATTTGAGTTCACACTCTTCTCCCTTTTTTTCCTGTATGTATAATTTTTAGGGTCAATGTTGTTTGTCTCTTACACTTTGCCTTTGGAATCCTGTTGCATCACATCATATTGATATGATCTGATCTGATCTCTCACACTCCAGGGTTGGGCACACATCCCGAAATTCACTCTAAGCTACACACAAAAACTGTAATTCAGAGGCTGTGCTGCCCTCATCTGACCAAGAGATAGCGGGTACAAGAGAGGACATGTGTGTTGATGACATGAATATGGTTTGAAAGGACAGGGCCGTGAGCTGGGGGGGCGCACACACACACACACAACTATAAGTCAAAACAGGAAGGAAGGAGAGCGAGAGGTCAGTCTGAAACGACTGAGCCAAGGCAAGACACAGGGGGCGGCAGTGAGGAGAGGGGGAATGCGAATGGTGCTTAAGTGTGTGTGTGTGTGTGTGTCCATGCCTGGAAGGGGGAGGGGTGGGAGCCCTGTCTCTGAGCTCCACAGCTTTAGCCCCTCCCACTGGTGTGTGTTCCAGACAGGAGGTTATGTAAAGGGGAATAGAATCTTTGTGCTGTCTATCTCTCTCTTTCACACACACACACACACACACACACACACAAACCGGTAAACAGTTTGTTAGTTTTCTGTGGCGGACACACGGCAGTGGAGTGTTTTCAGCGATCCTCTTGTGTATGTGAAGGGCAGTATGTCTGAGCAGGTGGGTGGGACCGCGCATGCCGTCCTCTTTTACCCTTTTCATCTTATTCCTCTCGTCGCATGTTCTCTTTCTTCTCAGTCTTGGCTGTTCATTCACTTTCTCTCTGTTTCGTTGCATTTTAGCCCCTGTGTCGTCTTCAGCGGCACCATTTTGGTTAGAAAGAGCAGAGATCCTAAACCGGTTGCGTTAATAGGGATTGCTGATCTGTGATTCTGCATGTGTAAGAACATGCCTGCTTCGTCTGGACTGCAAGCACTGCGTTAAGCACACACACACACACACACACGCAACATCTCACATGTGGTCTTGAATGTGCATTTGCATGCATACTGCATGTGAGAAAGTAAATGCGCACGTTGTTGGTTCATGACTGAAGAAGGTCTGCAGGGCCAGCAAATTATCCAAATATCGTTTAGTCTCATGCAAGGTTTAAGCATCATTCTTGATATTTTATAGCTGTACTTTAGTGTTCGTTCTGCTATACATTGAGGGACAGTAATTTGTGCTGCGGTGTCTTGTTAATTGTTCCTTGTGCTGAAAATAGTCTTGTTGAGTTTGGCAGGCACTTAGACTAGTAATTAAGCATTGACTTGTTAAGTGTATGTTTTGAATATGTTTTTTTTTTGTGTGTAATGCTTCCATTTGTTACAGTGGTTATCAGTGTTGTATCATGTATTGCCTTTAATACAAATTTTATGGCTGAAACATTTTTCAAGTAAATTAATGGACTTTAAAGCTACTTGGCTGAATATTTTCTGTGAGTGATGTTGGACTTGTCTGTATCTGTTTCTGTTGGAAGCAGCATTATTGTGATGGACAGATTAAGGCCTTATGTGCCGTTGCAACAGTTTTATTCTGTTGCAAGATGCGTTTAATGTAGTAAAACAGGAAGAGATATGTTTATTGCATTTTCATTGCACCATACCGTCGCTTTATGGCTGGGCGATATTACTAAACAAATAGAAATGTTTTTGTTTTTTTTCAGCCTTTTATTGATATTCAATTTGTATCTTTTTTTTCCTACTCCGTGAATCCACAATTTCAACCAAACAGCCATTGGGGCAAAATATAATAAAATTATTTAATGCAGAAGTAAAATACAGTATTTAAATATTTAAAGTAGGCTTGCTTTCTAGACTGCTTTTTGCTAAATGGATCCAAGGGAGAATATTTCAAAAAAACAAAACAAAAAAAAGTAGTAATATTTACCTATGTAAAAATTGTTTTACTAAAATATTTTAATACATTAAACAACACTTCTGTGAACATATTTAAGTGATGACATGAGCGAATCTTTGAATCTGAATTTTAAATCGATTCACTGAAACTGACCATTGGAACAGATTCATGGAAATTAACTTGTAAAACCTGTCTTGACGCTTTCATACTTGCAGGACTTCGTGAAACGAATGACACGGTTTTAGGAAACTTGATGGCAAAAGAAAGCGTTAAAATCATACATTTGGGGGGTCAGTGCGTTTTGCATTCAGGATGCATTGTTACTGTTTTACTGCATTTTTAAACGGATAAATGAGCATAAGAGATATAAAAAATAAAATAAAACATTAGAAAATCTTATCGCCCCCAAACTTTTGAACAGTAATGAATGTTGCCGGCAAAATTATTGACTATTTGATATCACCCAACTCTACTACACCCCATAATGCCTTACTTTGTGATGGTTTTCTTGGTTAGGCAAGCAGAAATATGACTATAATATTCATGCTAATGTTTATTTTTACATTTTGTGTGATAATTTTAATATCAATCTCAAATCATCTCTGTTCTGTGTGTTTCAGGTTACAGACCATTCTGAGCCGTTTTGATGAAGTGCTGAATTCGGGGAACATGGCCCTCAGCCTGAGTCAAGGTAAGTTAACTTTCAACTCGCTGAATCTTGTTTGCAACACTCGTCTCCATTAGCTTCGGTTACAATGCTAATATTAGTCTTTGTCAGTGCCTTTGACCACAGCCCTGAACATAAGCCTTTGACATCTGAGCCGCAGCTTTAACCGGAATGCTACTTTCATCTAAATGCTAATCCTCATGTTTTTCATTAGCATTAGCATTACTAGAGGGTTAGCATCAACATAAAGCGATTGGCTGCTACTTAATGCTGGATTTCTGCGTGCCCCTTCTGTCTCCAGTAAGTTAGCTTTAATGCCGAGTGCTAGCATCTAAAAAGGGGAGATGGTGTCAGACTTCCACGGCCTTGGAAATCTCCATGATGTATTTGGCATATGTTATGTGATGGCAGAGCTGGATCTCCAGACGGATCACACTGTGCTGCTCACATGTTGTTGTGGTCTAGTAATGTGTTTTACAGTGACTTAACAAGCTATTCCATGGTTGCTTTTTTCATGGTTGCAGCTGTTGACTTTATGGGGGTAAACATGTGTTTATACATGTATTAATGGGGTCATCTGGGTGAGTGTGTCTGATTGTTGGAAGACCTGAAACACCCGATGACCCCAGGAAAAATCACTGATAATGTGTCCAGGCGCATCACATGGTGTTTGTTGTATGCTAAAAGTAGGTTCAGTAGTTGAGGGACAGTTCTTACCAGAGATGCACAATATATCTGTACTGGGATGCTAACGATTCATCGACGATCGATTCATTGTCGATAATTTAATCAATAACTTAGCAATGGTTGATTTAAAGGGTTAGTTCAGGGTAACCCTTTAAGCAAGGTCATAATTAAGTGCGGTTGGTGGGGACTCAAGTTGATTTCATTCGTGTTTATTTCCTCATTCTGGCTTGTTTATTGTCAAAAAAATTTAAATATATTATTAAGTGCGTAGTTTTGAAGCCCGAGCAGCTCATGTACCCCTACATTAATGTCTTCAAACCATGCAGTGGATTAGGTTGGCTAAATGTTTATTTCGAACTATTATATGATAACTTAGTTTGCTTAGTTTAACAGTATAATCGTTGAGTATATGCAGCCATTTATTGCTGGTTCATGCCTTTTCAAACTCTTTTCCGGTCACCACTTACATTGTCTCTGATACTTTGGACTTACCTGAATTATTTATTATCATGCTTTGTGTGTTTTGAAGCAATTAGCTTGTATGTCCTTAGACATAAGTGAGTTTTGGGTCTAACTATGGAGTACCCAATAATCTGATTAATAACTCTTGAATTTTTTCTTGAATCTCAAC
Source organism: Abramis brama (assembly GCF_963993115.1). NCBI lineage: Eukaryota > Metazoa > Chordata > Actinopteri > Cypriniformes > Leuciscidae > Abramis > Abramis brama. The sequence continues at coordinate 37,628,311 of NC_139974.1, forward strand.
TTGCGGTAACAATTTAGAGTCAAATTCTCATTAGTATTAACTAGTTGTTTATTAGCATGCATATTACCAGGAAATTGGCTGTTTATTACTACTTCTAAAGCACATATTAATGCCTTATTCTACATCCCTTAATCCTACCCAGTACCTAAATTTACCAATAACTAAACTACCTTACTTACAAACTCAAGTTGACCCAACTTGCTCTTTATGTTAATACAGCACTAATGCAGACCCATTGCCTAAAATCTGGAAAACAGATTCAGACTATTCCTCTGCTGCTATAGGCAATTAAATGAATAAAATCAGATTCATATTGATCTCACAGACCCTGCACATTTCAACATGTCTCCTCAAAAGTATTGGTGAACTTCCAAAAGTGTTAAACCGTTTGTTTTACCTGGCCATGTGCCTTGAGGTCTAGCCAGATTTCAGTATAAGAACAGGAAGGGGATCGATCACCATGCAACCAACTTCCTCACCACTCGTTTTTAAATTTGGCAGAAGACAAAGTGGACGACATTCAAAGAGTTTTTTTTTCTGTCCAATGGCTTTGCCAATGGAGCCGCTGTGAGGAGAGGGTTGTAGAGAGAGAGCTGTGCCTGTCACGGCATTACTCTGACACAGCGTGACAGAGAGAGAGAGAGAGAAGGACGAGAGAAGGAGAGAGTGAAAGAGCTGCCTCTTCTCAGAAGCAGTATAGCCATGTCTGTGGGTGACGATGGAGATGGTGAGTGCGTTTATCTAATAAGTAGTATAGAAATAACTACGCTGTTGTGTTGTTTGTGTACATTAGGTATGCATTATGCTCTGTTTATTTGGATTGGATGCAATAAGATGCTAGTCAGTCAGTGTTTTTATTTTATTTTGTTTTTTTAATGAGTTGTTGTCCAGAAAATACTCTCTCCTATGGCTATTCTTTCAGCTACTTGTCTTTAAAGGGATACTTCACCGATTAGCATTAAGCTTTGTATCTGTAGAAACCCAGAAGTATTTTTTCGAATGACGTGCTTCCCTCCCTCGTGTCCCCCTGAGATGAGAGATTTCTGTATTGTGTGTCTGGAAAAAAACCTCTGATGACGCAAAAATCGTCATTTTGCGTCATCAGAGGCTTTTTTGTCCAGAGGCGAGAGACTGCAGCCAGTAGGAGGAGCTCGTCCCGCATGTGTTCAACCCGTCCATAGGGGGATCTCACGATAAAACACCGTCTTTTCAGTTTCGAGTCGACTAGTAGCCTAGTTGTATCATTTCTTCTGATACTGCCCTCTGTAACCGGTAGGCGTGGCTTGGGGGTCCTCGTAGGGCAGCGAAGCAAGTGCATTCTGGGAGTTGTTGTCTTTCATCCACATGAGCCAAAAATACATTTTCTGGCTTTTCTCAGTCTAGAAGGCACCAACTTCTAAAACAATTTCACATTTCTACTACATAAATTACCCAATTTAAATACACATTCATCTTTCCAGCGGTGAAGTATCCCTTTAAAGTCGCCAACCATTAAAGCAATGGAGTTTGATCAGAATATATTGCATTAAATCTCTCTGACATACTAGTTATATTGGTTTCTGCATCAGTGGGTTTTGTCCCTTGGGAGTTTAAGTGTGACCTGGTTTCTAGGGCATTTTGTTGCCTCCGCTACCCATTATTAGACTCCTCAGCTCTTGGCCTGGAAATTGAAGTACACTATGAGATGCTGTGTGTCTCTTGACTATAAATGAAGCTTTAGAGTACTTATGTTCGCTGTTCGTTTCGGTGGGCCCTACTACACCAAACTCCTTCTCGTCATAATCCTGATAACCAGATTAGATGGCCAGTTAAGTTACGGACTGACCAGTGAGGACTCAGACATCAGCTCTCACTCAGTCACCCAGCCATAAGCAGTATGGTGTTAGACTGACAGTATGTGTTTCCAGGTCAGTTTTGACTGAGAAATGTACTAGTCATGTACTAGTGTGTAGTCAGTGTGTACCTCTGCTGTGTTACATACTAGGGGTGTAACGATACCCTAATTTCACGATTCGATACATATCACGATACTGAACTCACGATATGATATTATTGCGATACTCCAAGACATATAATAAAAGGTTAAGAAAAAATGTACTGTTGATTACATGCTAAATTTGATATTACATTGTGGGTGTAAATGAATAGGCTTGGACAATGGTGACACCAGAATACATATATTCATGATTCTGAAGCTGAAAATACAGAATTATTTTAGACGAATATGCTTGCACTCTGTCACTGACTAGATATATTTAAAATAATGTAGGCCACTTTTTACTGGTAACATAAGACTTATAACATAAGCATTATCAGGACCCACTAATATTCCCCAATTATTATACATTATATTCAACATAATATATTGTAGTTTAATGTAGTACTGACTTTTTTCTCACAGGGTAATTTTTATTTTGGGTGATCCACGATACATATTGTTGCATTTTTGTATTGCGATATATTGTGACACAATATATTGTTACACCCCTATTACATACTGCTATTCTTCATAACTGTCAATATGATGGCGATACTTTTTTATATCAATAACTGTGTCACAATACAATATTACAACTTTCAAGAAATTATGCATTAATCTTTTTTTTTTTAGCTTATTCATTGATCGAATAGAAATAATTGTGCGTTGTCTTATGACAGTACACTGCATTTCATTGTGACTTTGAAATGTGGCCTTTTCCCCAAAAATATTCATAAAAAATGCAACTTAACTCGTAAGTATAGAAGCTATATCTTGCTTTGACGCAAATATTGCTTTGAAAAATATTTCTGTATGACTTTATTTTAAGGTGACGTAGTTACACGTTAATACATGTACTTACTATAGTGATAACAATAAATTATACATAATTACAAGTAACTAGCCCTAAACCAAAACCTCACCGTAACTCTGTAGTAATTACATGTAGTTAATTAATATTACTCAGTACTTAAGTACAATGTAACCACGTCAGATAAAATAAAGTACAACTAATTTTTCTTCTCATAACCTCTTCTGCTGCTGCTGCTTAATAAAAAATAGTTTTCTGATTTGAGCAAGCCATTTTTGGCTGACCAAAATTCAAGCCAATGTGATTCAGCCTTTTATTATTATGTTGTTGTTAAAAAAAAAAAAAAATTGTTTTCTGACTTGAGCAAGCCATTTTTGGCTGACCAAAATTTAAACCAGTGTGAATCAGCCCTTTTTTCTCTCTCCAATCTTTCAAATCCACTGATGTGGGCTGATCTTGTTGTCATGGCAACAGCCTTTTGCAAGCGGCCATCTCTCTCTCTCTCTCTCTCTCTCTCTCTCTCTCTCTCTCTCTCTCACGCTTCGTCCTTGCCTTTTCTCCCTTTTCCCCCTTTTTCCCCTTTTCCCTTCAGCTTGTCCCCTCTTTCTCTCTTGCTTCCTGTTGCTGTTTTGTTCCTTTCGGACGGCCTCATTCTCGATTGATCTCTCTCTCTACGGTCGTCATTGGCCCGTCCTTGTTGAATTGTTGTTCACGCCCTCCTGTCTCAACAAAGGGTGGGTTATGTTACTATGCTAATAATGCTACACACATAGTCAGACACACAGAGCCCTTTCAGCTCCGCTAGTGGGGTCAGCATCCATAATGTGTCAGTGCAATCAGGGTCACAATGCCAATTGCCCACACACACACACACACACACACACACACACTTTCATATGCAATCAAAGACCATGTCTCAGCTGTAGGGGTGTGACCTTCGTTCTCATCTGTATTTATGCATTTTATTCAGCTGTGCATGTTTGACCGTGAATGTGTTTAAACTAAGGTGATCACGCACCGACGTGATGCTAATTAGCTTAGCTTGAGCTCCAGACGAAATGAGCCCCATTGACATGCAAGAAGCATCCTCAAATCTCAAAGCTCACTGGCTGCTTATAGATGATGTCATCACTCTCCTGATTGGCTCTTCGGGAGCTGGGAAGGAGGCGGGCGGGGGGGGACGGTGTGCAGCAAAGTGCGAGGGAGTGATGGAGCAGGAGACGAGGGGGGATGGAGAGAGAGAGTAATTGAGAGAGAGAGAAGATGCCGACCAGCTTTTGGGTGGTGGTTTCTGTGAACTGTGGTGTGTGCCTTACCGAACCGTCTGGGGATATTTTGTCACCGTGAGAGTCACTGTCATGTGAGCGGCAGCTTGGGCGTTGCCTCGGATACGAGAGAGAGCCACGCCCGCCTTCAGGCATGAGGCGCCTCATCTGCAAACGCATCTGTGACTGTGAGTGTCTTCTCGAAATGTACCTGTTTGATATGATGCCGGTGGCTCAAATGAACGTTGACGTCTGAATCAGTGCAGGCATTGGACGTCGCCCAGGTGCCGTGGAGATTTGGGGCGTTTTAACAGCTGGTAGATGAAACGAAAGGCTGTTTGTGTTCTTACTGGAAGCGCCCAATCTGTTCTTGTGTGTGGGTGGCTTTGGGCTTTCGAGTTTTGAAGGCATTTCTCTTTGTTTGTGCGTGTGTGCGAGTCATTAACTGTACCTATACTTCCTGTTTTTGCTGTTCAGTAATTGATAGGCCCCTAATAGTTCCTGGTTCTGGGCTGGTCATTGATTACTGAAGCTGATATTGTGGTGGGGAGGAAATCAGACCTTGTACTCGGCATACTTGGTGATATAATCCTAAAACCTATTGGGTTTCAGAGGAAGTGGATTTGTTCATTGATAGATTTCCTTTTTATTGAACCAACTGCATTGGGACTAGAATATGTGACTATGCAAGTTGGCACAGAAATAAGTGGTTTTTGCTTATCATTGTGCAGTAAGTCTATCCTGAAACAAAATTTACAATTAGCTCGTCTATTGAAATGCTGCCGGCACGTCTTGACTTTGATAACCAATCTTCTCGTTGCTTCTCTCAGATCGTAGTTTTGACGACGATGACTCTGTGGACGGAAGCAGGCCGTCGTCGGCTCAGGCTGCGTTTAAGGTACCCAAAGTACCCAAGAAACCTGGAGAAGCTGCCGGCAGTGCCAGACGACCCAGTGCTACTGGTGCTGCCAAGACAGGTGAGACACGTGTGAGATTGTGATCTTTAAAGTCAAAATTCAAAAATAATCCACTTGTGGGTCATTATGAGTGGATTGAACATTTTGATGCATGTTGTGATACTTAAAATGTCACTCTTTTAATATGTGTTTTCATGTCTGAAATGAGTCTGTTGTGTGTTGTTTTGCGCCCTACTATAATTGCCCCTTGTGGGATTAATAAAGTAGTAAACTAACTAATCACTGACTGACTCAATTAGTCTGTGCTTTCAGAAAGGTATGATAAGCTTATGGGCTGGGTGTTAAGTCTAAAGCATTATTATGATATGAATATATATGTATTGGTTGGAAATTAAATGAAAAATGGCTTATATATTTATTTATTAAATAACCATGTTGTAAATCCTATTTATTTTTAGACCATCCAGTGAATTAATGAATTCACAAATGAAAGGTACTTTGCTTTGAAAGCTATATCTATTTTTATTTAGAACTTGATGGACACAAACTAAAATATTTCTGGCATCAGTGCAAAAGCAGCTTCACATTACATAACGATTAGAACAAAGGACTCAACTAATATTATAAAAGAGATCATTACTCTCCTAAATTCTGGTTTGATGAACCACATTCAAAGCTGTTGTAAAATAGTGGATATGCAGACGCTTGTGATATTGCTCAGCAGCCTTACATTTATTTAGCTTTGCATTATTAATATCTTAGTTGTCAGTTTTTGGGACTTGACTTGTTTGGGACACATTTTGCTTTATATTTTTTTTATTACTCTACTTTTTATGGTTTTGCATTGTTTATAAACAAAATTCCTGCTACACTATACAAACATCTCTATTGGTTGTAAAGTCACGAATAGAATCTCTATCATGGCATGGTATGATATACACTATCTTAACACCCAGTTCTACAAGTTTGAATATCATTGAAGGAAACGTTACAAAAGAGGCTCTTAAGAATAAATAATGAATGAGTATTTAGTTTATTATTTCAATGCAAGTTAGAGCTGCACGATTAATCGTTAAAAGATTGTGATCTCGATTCATTAGGATCTCATTCCTAAATGACGATTCGCCTGTGTCTATTAAACCTTTGACAAAATCACACCCGAACATTCAAATATGCGTTTGCGCTGCCGCTGACCCAGAGAGAGCAGTTATCATGTATAGGTGTGAAATAGCGTCACAAACCACACAGTGTCATTATTTCTGTGTTACCTTAATTCATATGATCACAGAAGTACTGAGATAAAAGTTTATAGTTCAGATGAACACTGATGTCTACGGAAGCAATCAAATTAGAGTAAAAGGCCTTTTGAAAGTAACTTAATGTTTGTGTCACTAAGTGACTGTTATTGTCTTTGAATCATTAATTTAAGAGATTCGTTTAAAAACGCTGATTCATCCAGTAAACAAACAAGTGAAGTATTTATGAGTGAGTCATTGAATCATTCATTCAACCTTTTTTTTATTTTTTTATTATTCATTCAGAATAATTAAACAGTGCAGCAATTAACATTTTGTCAGAACCTCTAGTGAATCATGTTATTTTGTTTAGTTGTCTGTTGAGAATCATGATCTCAGTTTGAAACAAAAAATCATGATTCGCAATTTATCCAGAACCGTGCAGCTGTAATGCAAGTACACACTTGCACACATATCTAATTTTTGTTTTTTTGTAGCTGCATGAACTGATGCTTTTACAGAACGAGAAGTTTGCACAAATACCTCTTTACAAATACTTGGTTCGTATCAGCAGCAGTTCACAATGAATTGATGTTTCTGCTGAGGCTCAATACCAAAGGTCCACCCAAAATGGGTTTTCCTGAAGGCTGACTGACAGCTCACTGGTGCTGATGTGGCCACACCCCCTCATGATTGATCGTTCAATTACAGCCAGACAGGAAGACAGACAGGAAGTCCATTAGGATTGAGAGCTGTTAATGTGTCGGATGGGTTTCCTCCCTCCTGTAATAGGTTGCAAAGGGCTATTTCACTGAATATGGTGTACAGTTGTAAGAAAATCATTTTAAAATATAACGTGGTTTACAACTTCCTCCCCCACCTATTTATATCACACATAAACCTAAAACATAATCACATGCTTAGTACGCAAAGAACACCCTCCCTTTTGCATGGCAATACAACGATCGCCATAGTAACACCTCAGTTTCTATGGTAGCGGCTGGAACTGTCAGTTGTCTGTCAGCGTGATTGAGATTAAAAATGTCACACACAGTGTTAGACCGATGCATCTGCCCCTCATAAACTTCATAGTTGTCTTGTGTTTTAATGGATGTCAATCGTGTGTGTTGCAGGAGCCTCTAAGGAAGCGGCAGGAGCTGTGGATGAGGAGGATTTTATCAAAGCATTCACAGACGTCCCCACGGTTCAGGTGAGACACACACTTGCCTATAAATGAGAGATTCCTCAGAACCTAATTACAAATCTACCTGAGGGTTTCATAACGTTCACGTTGATGTTTGATCAAAGGCTTGGAAGTGTTTGATCTAAAACTCTCGTGTCTCTCTCCTGACATAGATCTACTCCTCACGGGACTTGGAGGATAATCTAAACAAGATCCGTGAGATTCTATCTGACGATAAACACGACTGGGACCATAGAACAAGCGCGGTGAGTTCAACATACACGATTTAAACACTTGTGCAAGCATTTTTGTCTAAGTTACACTAGTTGATATAACAGTTGCCTTTGACATACACTGACACCTAGTGGTGTGGATGCAGCATTGTGCAAAACCACGGTTTCAGTTACTAATGCCACTGTTTAAAAATGCACTATTTACAGTCAGCCATAATTAATTGATCAAGTGACCTAACATGTCCGGTTAAATGGCGGTTACTGAGATAAAGGAAGTCAATTCGACTGGTCATGTGATCTCAACATGGCTGCCCCCATGAGGGGACCCACTCTGTGTATAATAAAACAGCTTTCATTAGGTTACTGATTCGACTGCAGTCAATTCATTATTAATTTCTTTGTTTAAAACTTTTCAATAAGGGAAAACAAGTGACTCTGAATGAAAAAATGTAGGGTTGTGGCTTGTTATACCCATTATTTCTTAACTGAATTTTGAGATGTGGGCATTGCACTCAAAGAAGAATGCAAGCTTGCAGTTAGATCTCTTTACAGTTACTACTCTCATAAAAATACACCTACACCTACAGTTGCTTGTAGGTTTCGAATTCTACAAATGGCACATTTAAGGTCCAACAACAAATGTTTTATCAAAATGTATTTTAATCACTCCTACTCCATTGCGTCTGTTTGGCGCGCACTCGTTCACTGAAGTCTGTGAAGTTACTCGCTTGCATAAGGCTCGTCCAGGGAAATGGAAATATTTGCATGTAATAAATATATGTTATGCACTGAGAAAAAACATTACATCTCAAACGCATTAAACCGAACTAGTATATGTCAGAGCATCTGACGGGGTAAGCTGCGTTGATTACTTTCTTACGAGTTATTTTGAAGCCCTTAATATAAAGCATGTCTCAAGTTTAGGACAAATTGGATTATGCTCTTCCCCGCAGCAGCTCACTGCTTTCCTCTGCTATTTTTCAGATGCGCTCATAACATCAATCTACTTTATATCCATATAAATGGTATTGCCTTGTTTTTTTTTTAAATGTACAGATATATCATACAAACTCAATATACTTGCAGTCAACAGTGGAGGGCTGAGTTTTAAGCAGACTAAATGGTTGGAGAAGTCCTGCATCACCAGAGAAGTGTGTCGTCTTACCGGAAGATTAAGTTGACATTTTGATTGAACATTACGAGGCCAAAATAAAAAATTGAAACGCATGGATGAATCATTCACAATAACATCTATAAAATGCATTCACAAAATGCATAGGGTGAATTTTCATTTAATGCCGACTTTAAACATCACCATTGTTTCCGTATTTTGTTTACAAGAAGTGACTGAACTTGTTTGCTGAATAATTGTGGTTCCATTGAAAATTCAAGAGGGGATGGCATTGGGATGCACTAGACCTAGAGTTTTCTTTGTGACCATACATAGGGATTGTTTACACTTAAAAAAAAAAAACTCTATTCAACATTTTTCTGGCTTTTTATAGCTTTGCCTATGCATCCCATTCATTTGTGACTTTGATGTGGTCTTGTTTTCCCCTCCCTCTCCCTCCACAGCTGAAGAAAATCCGATCTCTGCTGGTTGCCGGGGCAGCAGACTATGATTGTTTTTACCAGCACCTGCGCCTATTGGATGGCGCATTTAAGCTGTCGGCAAAAGACCTGCGTTCTCAGGTGGTGCGGGAGGCTTGCATCACAGTGGCGTGAGTGTCTAACTGACATCTTGAACAATGTTATCTCAGATCTCTGGCATTAGAAAGCTGTGTGTGCATATTATTGAGATCCGTCAACCGCTCGATTAAGGGCTAGAGACGAGTCGACAGGCTCATAGGGGCTGTTTACACCTGTCCACTTCATGCGTTTTCTCAGATCGGATTTATCAAAACGATTCCATTTACACCTGGTCACATAAATGTGTTTTTGCAAAACGGATTTAAATCCGATCTTCAATTCCCACGCTATATGCATATTTAATGGAGTGCACGTCACCGAAAGCAACCGATAAGAGCTGCATTTTATTGATCATCAGTTAAAATTTCAAAATCAAAGACCACAATAAGAGAGAGCGGCAACAGCCCTGTAAGATCATTTCGTTTCTTTACTTTTAATGATGATGATTGTGTGTTAAGTGACTTACTTTCACTTGGATTTGCGATAGTTTACATGTTGGCTTGATGAATAGATGCTCAGCTTCTCATCTGCGGCGATGCGTGTTGCAGTAGCGTCGTCATATCTAGCTATAAAATTACATATAGCCTATAACACGCTCTCACACGTTTATTTTTTTTTTAGCATTTTTGGGAGGAGTAAAATTTACATATGTGGTTTCAACAACCAGATACATTTACACTTGTCCAGTTTCGTCTGGAATGCGGCCCAGACCTAGCCTGGAAGTCCAGACCTAAATCTAAAAGATTAATGGTCTGGCGTCGACTAATGAAAATCGGCCAGCTCGAGGGGCGGCACCAAGCATGCATTTGAAAATCTCACTGCACGCAATTGGATAACACTACGACCAATCACAACAATAAGCTTCATACGCTTAGCTACCAGCAGAGCTCACTGGTAGATTAGACTCTTACCGTATCCGGTCGGCAAAACAGCAAAAACGCCCTTCTTGCAAAGGAACGATTCGAGCGGCGTCTTCTGTTCCTCTTTTAGATAAAAAGCCAAGTCTAACTCGTTCATTGTAGCGGCCAAAGCCGTTTCAAACAACTGGTGTTCATCCATAGCCATCTTGCAATATAATGACTTCGACGTCACAGCGCTGTCGTCATCTCGCCTCTGGTCCTCCTATATCAGATAACCCGATGTGATTGGTGCAGCTCAGATCGAGGGGCATATTTAATGAGCATCATTACTCGATGCCAGAGTAAACTCGCCGAGCAAATTCAGCTTGTGCTCTCGCGAGAACTCTGGATTACCAGGGTAGCCCAGACCTCCTCCTGAAGTGGTTTGAGCGATCGGATTCAAATCCGTCTCGAATGCGTTTCGGAGGGCATTTACACCTGGTCTTTTCACGATCGGATAGCTATCCAATCACAGAAAACGCATGAAGTGGTCAGGTGTAAACAGCCCCATAGAGCAAAGCGATTCCTATTTGCAGTCTCTACTGGATCTTAATTTGTGGATTCTTGCTATTGTTTTGTGTTCATTGTAAAGAGCACCAATTTATTGCGTTATGTTTGTGCAGGCATCTTTCCACACTATTAGGGAATAAGTTCGATCATGGAGCAGAGGCCATCGTTCCTGTGCTCTTCAATCTCATCCCTAACTGTGCCAGAGTGATGGCTACATCCGGCACAGCAGCCATACGCATCATCATACGGGTGAGAAACGGTGGCGTGCGGGAGTTCATTCTGTCTGTCTGACTGCACTGTGTCTGCATGTTTTGACTGTTTGTTTTTGTATTTTCAGCACACTCATGTCCCACGACTAATTCCTCTCATCGCTAGTAACTGCACGTCAAAG